>NC_064561.1:18312500-18610008 GCF_937001465.1 Orcinus orca | reverse complement strand
GAGCTGCAAAAGAACGACAGCAGTTTTCAAGGACGGCCCGCACAGTGCATCGGACCTAACACCATGAATCGCTGTGCCTGGCAAACTTGTAGACGTCCTGCCAAATATTGGGGGGTGGGGTGTGGGGGGTGTTCTCAGGAGACCTTCCGGAAGCCTTCGGTTCAGACGCCAAAGGAAGGCGAACTCGCTGCCAGCAGCCTGCCTGAGGCTTCCTCGCTCCACGAGTATGCGTTGTCCCCAGGAGGGAGCTTGAACGTTGACAAGCCCCCGTTACTCTCAGGGGTCTGGAATGTAGGCGAAATGAAGGACGCACGAAGGCAATGGCACAGTTCATGGCTTAGCCTAGGAAACAAGTCCTAAAGCAGCGCGTTCCTTCCTGGGCTGGAAGACATCTGTGAACTCTGTGGCAAGGCCACTTTTGGACCGAGACGTCCCTGAGCTCTTTGGACTAGGCCTCTACAGCTGCGCTCATTTCTCTGTGGCGTATGCCAAGCAGTAAGCGAGCCTCGTCCGTCACAGCAGGAGCCTGTTGCCCCGGCTTTAGAAAGTATAGCTAACGGTGAGGGAAAACGAAAGAGATGTGCTACAAGACAGTGCTGTCTGCAAACGTTACGGGAAACCCTGCGTTGGGCTCCCTCGGTTAGGAGAGTGGCAGGAGCTCTGTCCACAAACCGTTTGCAGCGATGCAGCCCCAGCCGGGTAGCAGGCTGCGTTCAGAGGGGATGTGGCAGCAGTACGTCTGTGACGCCTGTGAAGGCTTTGGAATACTGACGTGTGGACGCCGGGGTCAGAGCGTGCACTTGTGGTTAGGCACTTTGCACCGGGGACGAGGGCAGGTAAAGTCGTTAGTTGAGAGAAGCAGAAGGCCGTACTATTTGCACAGGCTACGCTGAGTGTATCCTCAAAGCAGCTTCTCAAAGAGCAGGGAGGCAGAGGGCATCTCGACCAGCATCACCAGGAGCGTCCTGTCGCGAAATGTGCCACTTGCAAGCAGGCTACCAACGCGCAGCTTTCGCGGAAGGTACCTCCTCGCCAAGAGAGTGATACCTTGAGCGTGATCTGGGCAGCGATGTGTTCCCCCCCACCCCCGGAGAGTGATTCTAGCACATATAGGTGCTAAGTGAGCTTAGCGGCACGACGTATGCCCCACAATGGCGAGGCAGAAGCATTTCAAAATCTCCAACAGGCCCTAGCTCTGGAGGCTCCCTGTGCAGTCAAGACTGTTGTATCTGGCAACCAAGGCCATGTTTTGGCCCCAGTTTGCACGCCAGACGTGACGGGCATACCCAATATAATCCCTTCATGAGCTCCTTGGGTGAGCCAGGGTAATGTTAAGGTGAGCTGGCCTCCACAAAACAGAACCAAGGAGACTGCTGGGGAAAGGCTTTGAGATGGCAACGGTCAGCACGAGCTTGACAACTGCAAGGCCAGAAATCATTTCTTATCCTAGGAAACATCTCCTTCGCGGCGAATTCTTTCCTGCGCTGGAAGATACTGTGACCTCTGCAGCTAGCCAAATGTTGGACTGAGACGTCGTTGAGCTCTTTTGACTAGTCCTCTACGGCTGCACGCATTTCTCTGTGGCGTATGGCAAGCAGGAAGCAGACCCCGTCCACCGCAGCAGAAGACTGTTCCCCCAGCTTAGAAAGCACAGACAAGGGTGAGGGACGAGCAAAAGAGGGGAGCACCAGAAAGTGCTCTCTGCAAACGTGCCAGGAAACCCTGCGTTGGACTCTCTCGCTTAGGAGAGTGGTAGGAGCTCTGTCCACAAACCGTTTGCAGAGATGCAGCCCCAGCCAGGTGGCAGGCTGCGTCCAGAGGGGAAGTGGAAGCAGTACGCCTGTGAAGGCTTTGGAATATTGACGTGTGGACGTCGGGCTCAGAGCGCGCAATCGTGGTGAGGCGCTTTGCCCCGGGGACGAGGGCAGGTAAAGCCGTGAGTTGAGAGAAACAGAAGGCTGAACTTCGCACAGGCTACGCTGAGCGTATCCTCAAGGCAGGCTTCTCAACGAGCAGAGAAGCCGGCGGCCGTGTCTATCAGCGTGACCTAGAGCGTTCACGTCAAGAGAGGAGCCCCTTCAAACAGGCTACCAATAGCACAGCTTTCGAGGAAGGTACGTCCACGCCAAGAAAGTGATACCTTGAGGGTGATCCGGGCACCGATGTGTTCCCCCGGAAGGTAATTCTACCACTTGTAACTCCTAAGGGAGCTGAGCCGCACAATGTATGCCCCACAATGGCGAGGCGAAAGCATTTCAGAAGACAGTGAACCACAAAGTACACAGGCCCAGTAGTGCCACCTACTCCGCTCAGAGAACAAACGGTTCCCAGGCAGTGCGCTCCCTCCTCGAATGGAGAGTGCAGGTTAGTGTGTTCAAGGAACAGTCATGCTCGAGAGCGCTGCAGGAGGGCACTCTCCAACGTTAATGAGAAGCTGCCCTCTCTCGAGTGGGTAGCTGCCGAATGGCCAGGAAATCGTTTCCCTGTGTGTAAGAGGAGCAAAGAGAAAGGGCATCTCTCCAAAAAGAAAAGGAACCTATGGAGCTGCAAAAGAACGACAGCAGTTTTCAAGGACGGCCCGCTCAGTGCATCGGACCTAACACCATGAATCGCTGTGCCTGGCAAACTTGTAGACGTCCTGCCAAATATTGGGGTGGGGGTGGGGCTGGTTCTCAGGAGACCTTCCGGAAGCCTTCCGTTCAGACGCCAAAGGAAGGCGAACTCGCTGCCAGCAGCCTGCCTGAGGCTTCCTCGCTCCACGAGTATGCGTTGTCCCCAGGAGGGAGCTTGAACGTTGACAAGCCCCCGTTACTTTCAGGGCTCTGGAATGTAGGCGAAATGAAGGACGCACGAAGGCAATGGCACAATTCATGGCTTAGCCTAGGAAACAAGTCCTAAAGCAGCGCGTTCCTTCCTGGGCTGGAAGACATCTGTGAACTCTGTGGCAAGGCCACTTTTGGACCGAGACGTCCCTGAGCTCTTTGGACTAGGCCTCTACAGCTGCGCTCATTTCTCTGTGGCGTATGCCAAGCAGTAAGCGAGCCTCGTCCGTCACAGCAGGAGCCTGTTGCCCCGGCTTTAGAAAGTATAGCTAACGGTGAGGGAAAACGAAAGAGATGTGCTACAAGACAGTGCTGTCTGCAAACGTTACAGGAAACCCTGCGTTGGGCTCCCTCGGTTAAGAGAGTGGCAGGAGCTCTGTCCACAAACCGTTTGCAGCGATGCAGCCCCAGCCGGGTAGCAGGCTGCGTTCAGAGGGGATGTGGCAGCAGTACGTCTGTGACGCCTGTGAAGGCTTTGGAATACTGACGTGTGGACGCCGGGGTCAGAGCGTGCACTTGTGGTTAGGCACTTTGCACCGGGGACGAGGGCAGGTAAAGTCGTTAGTTGAGAGAAGCAGAAGGCCATACTATTTGCACAGGCTACGCTGAGTGTATCCTCAAAGCAGCTTCTCAAAGAGCAGGGAGGCAGAGGGCATCTCGACCAGCATCACCAGGAGCGTCCTGTCGCGAAATGTGCCACTTGCAAGCAGGCTACCAACGCGCAGCTTTCGCGGAAGGTACCTCCTCGCCAAGAGAGTGATACCTTGAGCGTGATCTGGGCAGCGATGTGTTCCCCCCCCACCCCCGGAGAGTGATTCTAGCACATATAGGTGCTAAGTGAGCTTAGCGGCACGACGTATGCCCCACAATGGCGAGGCAGAAGCATTTCAAAAGGCAGTGAACAGGCGCCAGTGCTTCCTCTCAGAGAACAAAGAGTTCCCATGCCGTGCGTTCCCTCCTCGAAATGAAAGTGCAGTGTAGTGTGTTCAAAGAACAGTCATGATCGAGAGCGCTGCAGGGGTACACTCTCAAAAGTTAATGGGAAGATGCCCTCCCACGAGTGGCTATAGGCCGAACGCCGTGGAGTCCTTTCTCCTGCGTGC
This sequence comes from Orcinus orca, assembly GCF_937001465.1. NCBI lineage: Eukaryota > Metazoa > Chordata > Mammalia > Artiodactyla > Delphinidae > Orcinus > Orcinus orca. Next base: position 18,606,083 of record NC_064561.1, on the reverse strand, counting down.
CAAAGGAGAAAACAAAAAGGCCATCTTTTCGAAAAGAAAAGGGACCTACGGTGCTCCAAAACAACGACAGTATTTTGCAAGTACGGCCCTTTCACAGTATGGGACTTAACACCACGACTCGCTGCACCTGGCGTACTTGTAGAGGTCCTGCCGAAGAATTGTGCGGTTTCCTGGAGAGCTACCGGATGCCTTCGTTTCAGAAGCCAAAGGAACATGAACTTGACGCAAGCAGCCCGGCTTAGGCTGCCTCGCTCCACAAGTGTGTGTGGTCCGCAGGAAGGGACTTTGAACGTTGAATGAATGGCCCCCGTTACTTTTAGGGGTCTGGGGTGTAAGAGAAATGAAGGAACCGCAGAGGCGTTTTCAACAGACTGCCCTCTCAAACTAAAATTCTCCCTGGTGGCGGTGAGACTCTCTGGAGATCACGGTAGTGACTTGGCCTGTAACTAACACCTCCTCCAACAGGCCCTAGGCTCTGGAGGCTCCCTGTGCAGTCAAGACTGTTGTATCTGGCAACCAAGGCCATGTTTTGGCCCCAGTTTGCACGCCAGACGTGACGGGCATACCCAATATAATCCCTTCATGAGCTCCTTGGGTGAGCCAGGGTAATGTTAAGGTGAGCTGGCCTCCACAAAACAGAACCAAGGAGACTGCTGGGGAAAGGCTTTGAGATGGCAACGGTCAGCACGAGCTTGACAACTGCAAGGCCAGGAATCATTTCTTATCCTAGGAAACATCTCCTTCGCGGCGAATTCTTTCCTGCGCTGGAAGATACTATGACCTCTGCAGCTAGCCAAATGTTGGACTGAGACGTCGTTGAGCTCTTTTGACTAGTCCTCTACGGCTGCACGCATTTCTCTGTGGCGTACGGCAAGCAGGAAGCAGACCCCGTCCACCGCAGCAGAAGACTGTTCCCCCAGCTTAGAAAGCACAGACAAGGGTGAGGGACGAGAAAAAGAGGGGAGCACCAGAAAGTGCTCTCTGCAAACGTGCCAGGAAACCCTGCGTTGGACTCTCTCGCTTAGGAGAGTGGTAGGAGCTCTGTCCACAAACCGTTTGCAGAGATGCAGCCCCAGCCAGGTGGCAGGCTGCGTCCAGAGGGGAAGTGGAAGCAGTACGCCTGTGAAGGCTTTGGAATATTGACGTGTGGACGTCGGGCTCAGAGCGCGCAATCGTGGTGAGGCGCTTTGCCCCGGGGACGAGGGCAGGTAAAGCCGTGAGTTGAGAGAAACAGAAGGCTGAACTTCGCACAGGCTACGCTGAGCGTATCCTCAAGGCAGGCTTCTCAACGAGCAGAGAAGCCGGCGGCCGTGTCGATCAGCGTGACCTAGAGCGTTCACGTCAAGAGAGGAGCCCCTTCAAACAGGCTACCAATAGCACAGCTTTCGAGGAAGGTACCTCCACGCCAAGAAAGTGATACCTTGAGGGTGATCCGGGCACCGATGTGTTCCCCCGGAAGGTAATTCTACCACTTGTAACTCCTAAGGGAGCTGAGCCGCACAATGTATGCCCCACAATGGCGAGGCGAAAGCATTTCAGAAGACAGTGAACCACAAAGTACACAGGCCCAGTAGTGCCACCTACTCCGCTCAGAGAACAAACGGTTCCCAGGCAGTGCGCTCCCTCCTCGAATGGAGAGTGCAGGTTAGTGTGTTCAAGGAACAGTCATGCTCGAGAGCGCTGCAGGAGGGCACTCTCCAACGTTAATGAGAAGCTGCCCTCTCTCGAGTGGGTAACGGCCGAATGGCCAGGAAATCGTTTCCCTGTGTGTAAGAGGAGCAAAGAGAAAGGGCATCTCTCCAAAAAGAAAAGGAACCTATGGAGCTCCAAAAGAACGACAGCAGTTTTCAAGGACGGCCCGCTCAGTGCATCGGACCTAACACCATGAATCGCTGTGCCTGGCAAACTTGTAGACGTCCTGCCAAATATTGGGGGGTGGGGTGTGGGGGGTGTTCTCAGGAGACCTTCCGGAAGCCTTCGGTTCAGACGCCAAAGGAAGGCGAACTCGCTGCCAGCAGCCTGCCTGAGGCTTCCTCGCTCCACGAGTATGCGTTGTCCCCAGGAGGGAGCTTGAACGTTGACAAGCCCCCGTTACTTTCAGGTGTCTGGAATGTAGGCGAAATGAAGGACGCACGAAGGCAATGGCACAGTTCATGGCTTAGCCTAGGAAACAAGTCCTAAAGCAGCGCGTTCCTTCCTGGGCTGGAAGACATCTGTGAACTCTGTGGCAAGGCCACTTTTGGACCGAGACGTCCCTGAGCTCTTTGGACTAGGCCTCTACAGCTGCGCTCATTTCTCTGTGGCGTATGCCAAGCAGTAAGCGAGCCTCGTCCGTCACAGCAGGAGCCTGTTGCCCCGGCTTTAGAAAGTATAGCTAACGGTGAGGGAAAACGAAAGAGATGTGCTACAAGACAGTGCTGTCTGCAAACGTTACGGGAAACCCTGCGTTGGGCTCCCTCGGTTAGGAGAGTGGCAGGAGCTCTGTCCACAAACCGTTTGCAGCGATGCAGCCCCAGCCGGGTAGCAGGCTGCGTTCAGAGGGGATGTGGCAGCAGTACGTCTGTGACGCCTGTGAAGGCTTTGGAATACTGACGTGTGGACGCCGGGGTCAGAGCGTGCACTTGTGGTTAGGCACTTTGCACCGGGGACGAGGGCAGGTAAAGTCGTTAGTTGAGAGAAGCAGAAGGCCGTACTATTTGCACAGGCTACGCTGAGTGTATCCTCAAAGCAGCTTCTCAAAGAGCAGGGAGGCAGAGGGCATCTCGACCAGCATCACCAGGAGCGTCCTGTCGCGAAATGTGCCACTTGCAAGCAGGCTACCAACGCGCAGCTTTCGCGGAAGGTACCTCCTCGCCAAGAGAGTGATACCTTGAGCGTGATCTGGGCAGCGATGTGTTCCCCCCCACCCCCGGAGAGTGATTCTAGCACATATAGGTGCTAAGTGAGCTTAGCGGCACGACGTATGCCCCACAATGGCGAGGCAGAAGCATTTCAAAAGGCAGTGAACAGGCGCCAGTGCTTCCTCTCAGAGAACAAAGAGTTCCCATGCCGTGCGTTCCCTCCTCGAAATGAAAGTGCAGTGTAGTGTGTTCAAAGAACAGTCATGATCGAGAGCGCTGCAGGGGTACACTCTCAAAAGTTAATGGGAAGATGCCCTCCCACGAGTGGCTATAGGCCGAACGCCGTGGAGTCCTTTCTCCTGCGTGCCAAAGGAGAAAACAAAAAGGCCATCTTTTCGAAAAGAAAAGGGACCTACGGTGCTCCAAAACAACGACAGTATTTTGCAAGTACGGCCCTTTCACAGTATGGGACTTAACACCACGACTCGCTGCACCTGGCGTACTTGTAGAGGTCCTGCCGAAGAATTGTGCGGTTTCCTGGAGAGCTACCGGATGCCTTCGTTTCAGAAGCCAAAGGAACATGAACTTGACGCAAGCAGCCCGGCTTAGGCTGCCTCGCTCCACAAGTGTGTGTGGTCCGCAGGAAGGGACTTTGAACGTTGAATGAATGGCCCCCGTTACTTTTAGGGGTCTGGGGTGTAAGAGAAATGAAGGAACCGCAGAGGCGTTTTCAACAGACTGCCCTCTCAAACTAAAATTCTCCCTGGTGGCGGTGAGACTCTCTGGAGATCACGGTAGTGACTTGGCCTGTAACTAACACCTCCTCCAACAGGCCCTAGGCTCTGGAGGCTCCCTGTGCAGTCAAGACTGTTGTATCTGGCAACCAAGGCCATGTTTTGGCCCCAGTTTGCACGCCAGACGTGACGGGCATACCCAATATAATCCCTTCATGAGCTCCTTGGGTGAGCCAGGGTAATGTTAAGGTGAGCTGGCCTCCACAAAACAGAACCAAGGAGACTGTTGGGGAAAGGCTTTGAGATGGCAACGGTCAGCACGAGCTTGACAACTGCAAGGCCAGAAATCATTTCTTATCCTAGGAAACATCTCCTTCGCGGCGAATTCTTTCCTGCGCTGGAAGATACTATGACCTCTGCAGCTAGCCAAATGTTGGACTGAGACGTCGTTGAGCTCTTTTGACTAGTCCTCTACGGCTGCACGCATTTCTCTGTGGCGTATGGCAAGCAGGAAGCAGACCCCGTCCACCGCAGCAGAAGACTGTTCCCCCAGCTTAGAAAGCACAGACAAGGGTGAGGGACGAGAAAAAGAGGGGAGCACCAGAAAGTGCTCTCTGCAAACGTGCCAGGAAACCCTGCGTTGGACTCTCTCGCTTAGGAGAGTGGTAGGAGCTCTGTCCACAAACCGTTTGCAGAGATGCAGCCCCAGCCAGGTGGCAGGCTGCGTCCAGAGGGGAAGTGGAAGCAGTACGCCTGTGAAGGCTTTGGAATATTGACGTGTGGACGTCGGGCTCAGAGCGCGCAATCGTGGTGAGGCGCTTTGCCCCGGGGACGAGGGCAGGTAAAGCCGTGAGTTGAGAGAAACAGAAGGCTGAACTTCGCACAGGCTACGCTGAGCGTATCCTCAAGGCAGTCTTCTCAACGAGCAGAGAAGCCGGCGGCCGTGTCGATCAGCGTGACCTAGAGCGTTCACGTCAAGAGAGGAGCCCCTTCAAACAGGCTACCAATAGCACAGCTTTCGAGGAAGGTACCTCCACGCCAAGAAAGTGATACCTTGAGGGTGATCCGGGCACCGATGTGTTCCCCCGGAAGGTAATTCTACCACTTGTAACTCCTAAGGGAGCTGAGCCGCACAATGTATGCCCCACAATGGCGAGGCGAAAGCATTTCAGAAGACAGTGAACCACAAAGTACACAGGCCCAGTAGTGCCACCTACTCCGCTCAGAGAACAAACGGTTCCCAGGCAGTGCGCTCCCTCCTCGAATGGAGAGTGCAGGTTAGTGTGTTCAAGGAACAGTCATGCTCGAGAGCGCTGCAGGAGGGCACTCTCCAAAGTTAATGAGAAGCTGCCCTCTCTCGAGTGGGTAGCGGCCGAATGGCCAGGAAATCGTTTCCCTGTGTGTAAGAGGAGCAAAGAGAAAGGGCATCTCTCCAAAAAGAAAAGGAACCTATGGAGCTCCAAAAGAACGACAGCAGTTTTCAAGGACGGCCCGCTCAGTGCATCGGACCTAACACCATGAATCGCTGTGCCTGGCAAACTTGTAGACGTCCTGCCAAATATTGGGGGGTGGGGTGTGGGGGGTGTTCTCAGGAGACCTTCCGGAAGCCTTCGGTTCAGACGCCAAAGGAAGGCGAACTCGCTGCCAGCAGCCTGCCTGAGGCTTCCTCGCTCCACGAGTATGCGTTGTCCCCAGGAGGGAGCTTGAACGTTGACAAGCCCCCGTTACTTTCAGGTGTCTGGAATGTAGGCGAAATGAAGGACGCACGAAGGCAATGGCACAGTTCATGGCTTAGCCTAGGAAACAAGTCCTAAAGCAGCGCGTTCCTTCCTGGGCTGGAAGACATCTGTGAACTCTGTGGCAAGGCCACTTTTGGACCGAGACGTCCCTGAGCTCTTTGGACTAGGCCTCTACAGCTGCGCTCATTTCTCTGTGGCGTATGCCAAGCAGTAAGCGAGCCTCGTCCGTCACAGCAGGAGCCTGTTGCCCCGGCTTTAGAAAGTATAGCTAACGGTGAGGGAAAACGAAAGAGATGTGCTACAAGACAGTGCTGTCTGCAAACGTTACAGGAAACCCTGCGTTGGGCTCCCTCGGTTAGGAGAGTGGCAGGAGCTCTGTCCACAAACCGTTTGCAGCGATGCAGCCCCAGCCGGGTAGCAGGCTGCGTTCAGAGGGGATGTGGCAGCAGTACGTCTGTGACGCCTGTGAAGGCTTTGGAATACTGACGTGTGGACGCCGGGGTCAGAGCGTGCACTTGTGGTTAGGCACTTTGCACCGGGGACGAGGGCAGGTAAAGTCGTTAGTTGAGAGAAGCAGAAGGCCGTACTATTTGCACAGGCTACGCTGAGTGTATCCTCAAAGCAGCTTCTCAAAGAGCAGGGAGGCAGAGGGCATCTCGACCAGCATCACCAGGAGCGTCCTGTCGCGAAATGTGCCACTTGCAAGCAGGCTACCAACGCGCAGCTTTCGCGGAAGGTACCTCCTCGCCAAGAGAGTGATACCTTGAGCGTGATCTGGGCAGCGATGTGTTCCCCCCCACCCCCGGAGAGTGATTCTAGCACATATAGGTGCTAAGTGAGCTTAGCGGCACGACGTATGCCCCACAATGGCGAGGCAGAAGCATTTCAAAAGGCAGTGAACAGGCGCCAGTGCTTCCTCTCAGAGAACAAAGAGTTCCCATGCCGTGCGTTCCCTCCTCGAAATGAAAGTGCAGTGTAGTGTGTTCAAAGAACAGTCATGATCGAGAGCGCTGCAGGGGTACACTCTGAAAAGTTAATGGGAAGATGCCCTCCCACGAGTGGCTATAGGCCAAACGCCGTGGAGTCCTTTCTCCTGCGTGCCAAAGGAGAAAACAAAAAGGCCATCTTTTCGAAAAGAAAAGGGACCTACGGTGCTCCAAAACAACGACAGTATTTTGCAAGTACGGCCCTTTCACAGTATGGGACTTAACACCACGACTCGCTGCACCTGGCGTACTTGTAGAGGTCCTGCCGAAGAATTGTGCGGTTTCCTGGAGAGCTACCGGATGCCTTCGTTTCAGAAGCCAAAGGAACATGAACTTGACGCAAGCAGCCCGGCTTAGGCTGCCTCGCTCCACAAGTGTGTGTGGTCCGCAGGAAGGGACTTTGAACGTTGAATGAATGGCCCCCGTTACTTTTAGGGGTCTGGGGTGTAAGAGAAATGAAGGAACCGCAGAGGCGTTTTCAACAGACTGCCCTCTCAAACTAAAATTCTCCCTGGTGGCGGTGAGACTCTCTGGAGATCACGGTAGTGACTTGGCCTGTAACTAACACCTCCTCCAACAGGCCCTAGGCTCTGGAGGCTCCCTGTGCAGTCAAGACTGTTGTATCTGGCAACCAAGGCCATGTTTTGGCCCCAGTTTGCACGCCAGACGTGACGGGCATACCCAATATAATCCCTTCATGAGCTCCTTGGGTGAGCCAGGGTAATGTTAAGGTGAGCTGGCCTCCACAAAACAGAACCAAGGAGACTGCTGGGGAAAGGCTTTGAGATGGCAACGGTCAGCACGAGCTTGACAACTGCAAGGCCAGAAATCATTTCTTATCCTAGGAAACATCTCCTTCGCGGCGAATTCTTTCCTGCGCTGGAAGATACTATGACCTCTGCAGCTAGCCAAATGTTGGACTGAGACGTCGTTGAGCTCTTTTGACTAGTCCTCTACGGCTGCACGCATTTCTCTGTGGCGTATGGCAAGCAGGAAGCAGACCCCGTCCACCGCAGCAGAAGACTGTTCCCCCAGCTTAGAAAGCACAGACAAGGGTGAGGGACGAGAAAAAGAGGGGAGCACCAGAAAGTGCTCTCTGCAAACGTGCCAGGAAACCCTGCGTTGGACTCTCTCGCTTAGGAGAGTGGTAGGAGCTCTGTCCACAAACCGTTTGCAGAGATGCAGCCCCAGCCAGGTGGCAGGCTGCGTCCAGAGGGGAAGTGGAAGCAGTACGCCTGTGAAGGCTTTGGAATATTGACGTGTGGACGTCGGGCTCAGAGCGCGCAATCGTGGTGAGGCGCTTTGCCCCGGGGACGAGGGCAGGTAAAGCCGTGAGTTGAGAGAAACAGAAGGCTGAACTTCGCACAGGCTACGCTGAGCGTATCCTCAAGGCAGTCTTCTCAACGAGCAGAGAAGCCGGCGGCCGTGTCGATCAGCGTGACCTAGAGCGTTCACGTCAAGAGAGGAGCCCCTTCAAACAGGCTACCAATGCACAGCTTTCGAGGAAGGTACCTCCACGCCAAGAAAGTGATACCTTGAGGGTGATCCGGGCACCGATGTGTTCCCCCGGAAGGTAATTCTACCACTTGTAACTCCTAAGGGAGCTGAGCCGCACAATGTATGCCCCACAATGGCGAGGCGAAAGCATTTCAGAAGACAGTGAACCACAAAGTACACAGGCCCAGTAGTGCCACCTACTCCGCTCAGAGAACAAACGGTTCCCAGGCAGTGCACTCCCTCCTCGAATGGAGAGTGCAGGTTAGTGTGTTCAAGGAACAGTCATGCTCGAGAGCGCTGCAGGAGGGCACTCTCCAAAGTTAATGAGAAGCTGCCCTCTCTCGAGTGGGTAGCGGCCGAGTGGCCAGGAAATCGTTTCCCTGTGTGTAAGAGTAGCAAAGAGAAAGGGCATCTCTCCAAAAAGAAAAGGAACCTATGGAGCTGCAAAAGAACGACAGCAGTTTTCAAGGACGGCCCGCTCAGTGCATCGGACCTAACACCATGAATCGCTGTGCCTGGCAAACTTGTAGACGTCCTGCCAAATATTGGGGTGGGGGTGGGGGTGGTTCTCAGGAGACCTTCCGGAAGCCTTCGGTTCAGACGCCAAAGGAAGGCGAACTCGCTGCCAGCAGCCTGCCTGAGGCTTCCTCGCTCCACGAGTATGCGTTGTCCCCAGGAGGGAGCTTGAACGTTGACAAGCCCCCGTTACTCTCAGGGGTCTGGAATGTAGGCGAAATGAAGGACGCACGAAGGCAATGGCACAGTTCATGGCTTAGCCTAGGAAACAAGTCCTAAAGCAGCGCGTTCCTTCCTGGGCTGGAAGACATCTGTGAACTCTGTGGCAAGGCCACTTTTGGACCGAGACGTCCCTGAGCTCTTTGGACTAGGCCTCTACAGCTGCGCTCATTTCTCTGTGGCGTATGCCAAGCAGTAAGCGAGCCTCGTCCGTCACAGCAGGAGCCTGTTGCCCCGGCTTTAGAAAGTATAGCTAACGGTGAGGGAAAACGAAAGAGATGTGCTACAAGACAGTGCTGTCTGCAAACGTTACGGGAAACCCTGCGTTGGGCTCCCTCGGTTAGGAGAGTGGCAGGAGCTCTGTCCACAAACCGTTTGCAGCGATGCAGCCCCAGCCGGGTAGCAGGCTGCGTTCAGAGGGGATGTGGCAGCAGTACGTCTGTGACGCCTGTGAAGGCTTTGGAATACTGACGTGTGGACGCCGGGGTCAGAGCGTGCACTTGTGGTTAGGCACTTTGCACCGGGGACGAGGGCAGGTAAAGTCGTTAGTTGAGAGAAGCAGAAGGCCGTACTATTTGCACAGGCTACGCTGAGTGTATCCTCAAAGCAGCTTCTCAAAGAGCAGGGAGGCAGAGGGCATCTCGACCAGCATCACCAGGAGCGTCCTGTCGCGAAATGTGCCACTTGCAAGCAGGCTACCAACGCGCAGCTTTCGCGGAAGGTACCTCCTCGCCAAGAGAGTGATACCTTGAGCGTGATCTGGGCAGCGATGTGTTCCCCCCCACCCCCGGAGAGTGATTCTAGCACATATAGGTGCTAAGTGAGCTTAGCGGCACGACGTATGCCCCACAATGGCGAGGCAGAAGCATTTCAAAAGGCAGTGAACAGGCGCCAGTGCTTCCTCTCAGAGAACAAAGAGTTCCCATGCCGTGCGTTCCCTCCTCGAAATGAAAGTGCAGTGTAGTGTGTTCAAAGAACAGTCATGATCGAGAGCGCTGCAGGGGTACACTCTGAAAAGTTAATGGGAAGATGCCCTCCCACGAGTGGCTATAGGCCGAACGCCGTGGAGTCCTTTCTCCTGCGTGCCAAAGGAGAAAACAAAAAGGCCATCTTTTCGAAAAGAAAAGGGACCTACGGTGCTCCAAAACAACGACAGTATTTTGCAAGTACGGCCCTTTCACAGTATGGGACTTAACACCATGACTCGCTGCACCTGGCGTACTTGTAGAGGTCCTGCCGAAGAATTGTGCGGTTTCCTGGAGAGCTACCGGATGCCTTCGTTTCAGAAGCCAAAGGAACATGAACTTGACGCAAGCAGCCCGGCTTAGGCTGCCTCGCTCCACAAGTGTGTGTGGTCCGCAGGAAGGGACTTTGAACGTTGAATGAATGGCCCCCGTTACTTTTAGGGGTCTGGGGTGTAAGAGAAATGAAGGAACCGCAGAGGCGTTTTCAACAGACTGCCCTCTCAAACTAAAATTCTCCCTGGTGGCGGTGAGACTCTCTGGAGATCACGGTAGTGACTTGGCCTGTAACTAACACCTCCTCCAACAGGCCCTAGGCTCTGGAGGCTCCCTGTGCAGTCAAGACTGTTGTATCTGGCAACCAAGGCCATGTTTTGGCCCCAGTTTGCACGCCAGACGTGACGGGCATACCCAATATAATCCCTTCATGAGCTCCTTGGGTGAGCCAGGGTAATGTTAAGGTGAGCTGGCCTCCACAAAACAGAACCAAGGAGACTGTTGGGGAAAGGCTTTGAGATGGCAACGGTCAGCACGAGCTTGACAACTGCAAGGCCAGAAATCATTTCTTATCCTAGGAAACATCTCCTTCGCGGCGAATTCTTTCCTGCGCTGGAAGATACTATGACCTCTGCAGCTAGCCAAATGTTGGACTGAGACGTCGTTGAGCTCTTTTGACTAGTCCTCTACGGCTGCACGCATTTCTCTGTGGCGTATGGCAAGCAGGAAGCAGACCCCGTCCACCACAGCAGAAGACTGTTCCCCCAGCTTAGAAAGCACAGACAAGGGTGAGGGACGAGAAAAAGAGGGGAGCACCAGAAAGTGCTCTCTGCAAACGTGCCAGGAAACCCTGCGTTGGACTCTCTCGCTTAGGAGAGTGGTAGGAGCTCTGTCCACAAACCGTTTGCAGAGATGCAGCCCCAGCCAGGTGGCAGGCTGCGTCCAGAGGGGAAGTGGAAGCAGTACGCCTGTGAAGGCTTTGGAATATTGACGTGTGGACGTCGGGCTCAGAGCGCGCAATCGTGGTGAGGCGCTTTGCCCCGGGGACGAGGGCAGGTAAAGCCGTGAGTTGAGAGAAACAGAAGGCTGAACTTTGCACAGGCTACGCTGAGCGTATCCTCAAGGCAGGCTTCTCAACGAGCAGAGAAGCCGGCGGCCGTGTCGATCAGCGTGACCTAGAGCGTTCACGTCAAGAGAGGAGCCCCTTCAAACAGGCTACCAATAGCACAGCTTTCGAGGAAGGTACCTCCACGCCAAGAAAGTGATACCTTGAGGGTGATCCGGGCACCGATGTGTTCCCCCGGAAGGTAATTCTACCACTTGTAACTCCTAAGGGAGCTGAGCCGCACAATGTATGCCCCACAATGGCGAGGCGAAAGCATTTCAGAAGACAGTGAACCACAAAGTACACAGGCCCAGTAGTGCCACCTACTCCGCTCAGAGAACAAACGGTTCCCAGGCAGTGCGCTCCCTCCTCGAATGGAGAGTGCAGGTTAGTGTGTTCAAGGAACAGTCATGCTCGAGAGCGCTGCAGGAGGGCACTCTCCAAAGTTAATGAGAAGCTGCCCTCTCTCGAGTGGGTAACGGCCGAATGGCCAGGAAATCGTTTCCCTGTGTGTAAGAGGAGCAAAGAGAAAGGGCATCTCTCCAAAAAGAAAAGGAACCTATGGAGCTCCAAAAGAACGACAGCAGTTTTCAAGGACGGCCCGCTCAGTGCATCGGACCTAACACCATGAATCGCTGTGCCTGGCAAACTTGTAGACGTCCTGCCAAATATTGGGGGGTGGGGTGTGGGGGGTGTTCTCAGGAGACCTTCCGGAAGCCTTCGGTTCAGACGCCAAAGGAAGGCGAACTCGCTGCCAGCAGCCTGCCTGAGGCTTCCTCGCTCCACGAGTATGCGTTGTCCCCAGGAGGGAGCTTGAACGTTGACAAGCCCCCGTTACTCTCAGGGGTCTGGAATGTAGGCGAAATGAAGGACGCACGAAGGCAATAGCACAGTTCATGGCTTAGCCTAGGAAACAAGTCCTAAAGCAGCGCGTTCCTTCCTGGGCTGGAAGACATCTGTGAACTCTGTGGCAAGGCCACTTTTGGACCGAGACGTCCCTGAGCTCTTTGGACTAGGCCTCTACAGCTGCGCTCATTTCTCTGTGGCGTATGCCAAGCAGTAAGCGAGCCTCGTCCGTCACAGCAGGAGCCTGTTGCCCCGGCTTTAGAAAGTTTAGCTAACGGTGAGGGAAAACGAAAGAGATGTGCTACAAGACAGTGCTGTCTGCAAACGTTACAGGAAACCCTGCGTTGGGCTCCCTCGGTTAGGAGAGTGGCAGGAGCTCTGTCCACAAACCGTTTGCAGCGATGCAGCCCCAGCCGGGTAGCAGGCTGCGTTCAGAGGGGATGTGGCAGCAGCACGTCTGTGACGCCTGTGAAGGCTTTGGAATACTGACGTGTGGACGCCGGGGTCAGAGCGTGCACTTGTGGTTAGGCACTTTGCACCGGGGACGAGGGCAGGTAAAGTCGTTAGTTGAGAGAAGCAGAAGGCCGTACTATTTGCACAGGCTACGCTGAGTGTATCCTCAAAGCAGCTTCTCAAAGAGCAGGGAGGCAGAGGGCATCTCGACCAGCATCACCAGGAGCGTCCTGTCGCGAAATGTGCCACTTGCAAGCAGGCTACCAACGCGCAGCTTTCGCGGAAGGTACCTCCTCGCCAAGAGAGTGATACCTTGAGCGTGATCTGGGCAGCGATGTGTTCCCCCCCCACCCCCGGAGAGTGATTCTAGCACATATAGGTGCTAAGTGAGCTTAGCGGCACGACGTATGCCCCACAATGGCGAGGCAGAAGCATTTCAAAAGGCAGTGAACAGGCGCCAGTGCTTCCTCTCAGAGAACAAAGAGTTCCCATGCCGTGCGTTCCCTCCTCGAAATGAAAGTGCAGTGTAGTGTGTTCAAAGAACAGTCATGATCGAGAGCGCTGCAGGGGTACACTCTCAAAAGTTAATGGGAAGATGCCCTCCCACGAGTGGCTATAGGCCGAACGCCGTGGAGTCCTTTCTCCTGCGTGCCAAAGGAGAAAACAAAAAGGCCATCTTTTCGAAAAGAAAAGGGACCTACGGTGCTCCAAAACAACGACAGTATTTTGCAAGTACGGCCCTTTCACAGTATGGGACTTAACACCACGACTCGCTGCACCTGGCGTACTTGTAGAGGTCCTGCCGAAGAATTGTGCGGTTTCCTGGAGAGCTACCGGATGCCTTCGTTTCAGAAGCCAAAGGAACATGAACTTGACGCAAGCAGCCCGGCTTAGGCTGCCTCGCTCCACAAGTGTGTGTGGTCCGCAGGAAGGGACTTTGAACGTTGAATGAATGGCCCCCGTTACTTTTAGGGGTCTGGGGTGTAAGAGAAATGAAGGAACCGCAGAGGCGTTTTCAACAGACTGCCCTCTCAAACTAAAATTCTCCCTGGTGGCGGTGAGACTCTCTGGAGATCACGGTAGTGACTTGGCCTGTAACTAACACCTCCTCCAACAGGCCCTAGGCTCTGGAGGCTCCCTGTGCAGTCAAGACTGTTGTATCTGGCAACCAAGGCCATGTTTTGGCCCCAGTTTGCACGCCAGACGTGACGGGCATACCCAATATAATCCCTTCATGAGCTCCTTGGGTGAGCCAGGGTAATGTTAAGGTGAGCTGGCCTCCACAAAACAGAACCAAGGAGACTGCTGGGGAAAGGCTTTGAGATGGCAACGGTCAGCACGAGCTTGACAACTGCAAGGCCAGAAATCATTTCTTATCCTAGGAAACATCTCCTTCGCGGCGAATTCTTTCCTGCGCTGGAAGATACTATGACCTCTGCAGCTAGCCAAATGTTGGACTGAGACGTCGTTGAGCTCTTTTGACTAGTCCTCTACGGCTGCACGCATTTCTCTGTGGCGTATGGCAAGCAGGAAGCAGACCCCGTCCACCGCAGCAGAAGACTGTTCCCCCAGCTTAGAAAGCACAGACAAGGGTGAGGGACGAGAAAAAGAGGGGAGCACCAGAAAGTGCTCTCTGCAAACGTGCCAGGAAACCCTGCGTTGGACTCTCTCGCTTAGGAGAGTGGTAGGAGCTCTGTCCACAAACCGTTTGCAGAGATGCAGCCCCAGCCAGGTGGCAGGCTGCGTCCAGAGGGGAAGTGGAAGCAGTACGCCTGTGAAGGCTTTGGAATATTGACGTGTGGACGTCGGGCTCAGAGCGCGCAATCGTGGTGAGGCGCTTTGCCCCGGGGACGAGGGCAGGTAAAGCCGTGAGTTGAGAGAAACAGAAGGCTGAACTTCGCACAGGCTACGCTGAGCGTATCCTCAAGGCAGGCTTCTCAACGAGCAGAGAAGCCGGCGGCCGTGTCGATCAGCGTGACCTAGAGCGTTCACGTCAAGAGAGGAGCCCCTTCAAACAGGCTACCAATGCACAGCTTTCGAGGAAGGTACCTCCACGCCAAGAAAGTGATACCTTGAGGGTGATCCGGGCACCGATGTGTTCCCCCGGAAGGTAATTCTACCACTTGTAACTCCTAAGGGAGCTGAGCCGCACAATGTATGCCCCACAATGGCGAGGCGAAAGCATTTCAGAAGACAGTGAACCACAAAGTACACAGGCCCAGTAGTGCCACCTACTCCGCTCAGAGAACAAACGGTTCCCAGGCAGTGCACTCCCTCCTCGAATGGAGAGTGCAGGTTAGTGTGTTCAAGGAACAGTCATGCTCGAGAGCGCTGCAGGAGGGCACTCTCCAAAGTTAATGAGAAGCTGCCCTCTCTCGAGTGGGTAGCGGCCGAGTGGCCAGGAAATCGTTTCCCTGTGTGTAAGAGTAGCAAAGAGAAAGGGCATCTCTCCAAAAAGAAAAGGAACCTATGGAGCTCCAAAAGAACGACAGCAGTTTTCAAGGACGGCCCGCTCAGTGCATCGGACCTAACACCATGAATCGCTGTGCCTGGCAAACTTGTAGACGTCCTGCCAAATATTGGGGGGTGGGGTGTGGGGGGTGTTCTCAGGAGACCTTCCGGAAGCCTTCGGTTCAGACGCCAAAGGAAGGCGAACTCGCTGCCAGCAGCCTGCCTGAGGCTTCCTCGCTCCACGAGTATGCGTTGTCCCCAGGAGGGAGCTTGAACGTTGACAAGCCCCCGTTACTCTCAGGGGTCTGGAATGTAGGCGAAATGAAGGACGCACGAAGGCAATGGCACAGTTCATGGCTTAGCCTAGGAAACAAGTCCTAAAGCAGCGCGTTCCTTCCTGGGCTGGAAGACATCTGTGAACTCTGTGGCAAGGCCACTTTTGGACCGAGACGTCCCTGAGCTCTTTGGACTAGGCCTCTACAGCTGCGCTCATTTCTCTGTGGCGTATGCCAAGCAGTAAGCGAGCCTCGTCCGTCACAGCAGGAGCCTGTTGCCCCGGCTTTAGAAAGTATAGCTAACGGTGAGGGAAAACGAAAGAGATGTGCTACAAGACAGTGCTGTCTGCAAACGTTACGGGAAACCCTGCGTTGGGCTCCCTCGGTTAGGAGAGTGGCAGGAGCTCTGTCCACAAACCGTTTGCAGCGATGCAGCCCCAGCCGGGTAGCAGGCTGCGTTCAGAGGGGATGTGGCAGCAGTACGTCTGTGACGCCTGTGAAGGCTTTGGAATACTGACGTGTGGACGCCGGGGTCAGAGCGTGCACTTGTGGTTAGGCACTTTGCACCGGGGACGAGGGCAGGTAAAGTCGTTAGTTGAGAGAAGCAGAAGGCCGTACTATTTGCACAGGCTACGCTGAGTGTATCCTCAAAGCAGCTTCTCAAAGAGCAGGGAGGCAGAGGGCATCTCGACCAGCATCACCAGGAGCGTCCTGTCGCGAAATGTGCCACTTGCAAGCAGGCTACCAACGCGCAGCTTTCGCGGAAGGTACCTCCTCGCCAAGAGAGTGATACCTTGAGCGTGATCTGGGCAGCGATGTGTTCCCCCCCACCCCCGGAGAGTGATTCTAGCACATATAGGTGCTAAGTGAGCTTAGCGGCACGACGTATGCCCCACAATGGCGAGGCAGAAGCATTTCAAAAGGCAGTGAACAGGCGCCAGTGCTTCCTCTCAGAGAACAAAGAGTTCCCATGCCGTGCGTTCCCTCCTCGAAATGAAAGTGCAGTGTAGTGTGTTCAAAGAACAGTCATGATCGAGAGCGCTGCAGGGGTACACTCTCAAAAGTTAATGGGAAGATGCCCTCCCACGAGTGGCTATAGGCCGAACGCCGTGGAGTCCTTTCTCCTGCGTGCCAAAGGAGAAAACAAAAAGGCCATCTTTTCGAAAAGAAAAGGGACCTACGGTGCTCCAAAACAACGACAGTATTTTGCAAGTACGGCCCTTTCACAGTATGGGACTTAACACCACGACTCGCTGCACCTGGCGTACTTGTAGAGGTCCTGCCGAAGAATTGTGCGGTTTCCTGGAGAGCTACCGGATGCCTTCGTTTCAGAAGCCAAAGGAACATGAACTTGACGCAAGCAGCCCGGCTTAGGCTGCCTCGCTCCACAAGTGTGTGTGGTCCGCAGGAAGGGACTTTGAACGTTGAATGAATGGCCCCCGTTACTTTTAGGGGTCTGGGGTGTAAGAGAAATGAAGGAACCGCAGAGGCGTTTTCAACAGACTGCCCTCTCAAACTAAAATTCTCCCTGGTGGCGGTGAGACTCTCTGGAGATCACGGTAGTGACTTGGCCTGTAACTAACACCTCCTCCAACAGGCCCTAGGCTCTGGAGGCTCCCTGTGCAGTCAAGACTGTTGTATCTGGCAACCAAGGCCATGTTTTGGCCCCAGTTTGCACGCCAGACGTGACGGGCATACCCAATATAATCCCTTCATGAGCTCCTTGGGTGAGCCAGGGTAATGTTAAGGTGAGCTGGCCTCCACAAAACAGAACCAAGGAGACTGCTGGGGAAAGGCTTTGAGATGGCAACGGTCAGCACGAGCTTGACAACTGCAAGGCCAGAAATCATTTCTTATCCTAGGAAACATCTCCTTCGCGGCGAATTCTTTCCTGCGCTGGAAGATACTATGACCTCTGCAGCTAGCCAAATGTTGGACTGAGACGTCGTTGAGCTCTTTTGACTAGTCCTCTACGGCTGCACGCATTTCTCTGTGGCGTATGGCAAGCAGGAAGCAGACCCCGTCCACCGCAGCAGAAGACTGTTCCCCCAGCTTAGAAAGCACAGACAAGGGTGAGGGACGAGAAAAAGAGGGGAGGACCAGAAAGTGCTCTCTGCAAACGTGCCAGGAAACCCTGCGTTGGACTCTCTCGCTTAGGAGAGTGGTAGGAGCTCTGTCCACAAACCGTTTGCAGAGATGCAGCCCCAGCCAGGTGGCAGGCTGCGTCCAGAGGGGAAGTGGAAGCAGTACGCCTGTGAAGGCTTTGGAATATTGACGTGTGGACGTCGGGCTCAGAGCGCGCAATCGTGGTGAGGCGCTTTGCCCCGAGGACGAGGGCAGGTAAAGCCGTGAGTTGAGAGAAACAGAAGGCTGAACTTCGCACAGGCTACGCTGAGCGTATCCTCAAGGCAGGCTTCTCAACGAGCAGAGAAGCCGGCGGCCGTGTCGATCAGCGTGACCTAGAGCGTTCACGTCAAGAGAGGAGCCCCTTCAAACAGGCTACCAATGCACAGCTTTCGAGGAAGGTACCTCCACGCCAAGAAAGTGATACCTTGAGGGTGATCCGGGCACCGATGTGTTCCCCCGGAAGGTAATTCTACCACTTGTAACTCCTAAGGGAGCTGAGCCGCACAATGTATGCCCCACAATGGCGAGGCGAAAGCATTTCAGAAGACAGTGAACCACAAAGTACACAGGCCCAGTAGTGCCACCTACTCCGCTCAGAGAACAAACGGTTCCCAGGCAGTGCACTCCCTCCTCGAATGGAGAGTGCAGGTTAGTGTGTTCAAGGAACAGTCATGCTCGAGAGCGCTGCAGGAGGGCACTCTCCAAAGTTAATGAGAAGCTGCCCTCTCTCGAGTGGGTAGCGGCCGAGTGGCCAGGAAATCGTTTCCCTGTGTGTAAGAGGAGCAAAGAGAAAGGGCATCTCTCCAAAAAGAAAAGGAACCTATGGAGCTGCAAAAGAACGACAGCAGTTTTCAAGGACGGCCCGCTCAGTGCATCGGACCTAACACCATGAATCGCTGTGCCTGGCAAACTTGTAGACGTCCTGCCAAATATTGGGGTGGGGGTGGGGGTGGTTCTCAGGAGACCTTCCGGAAGCCTTCGGTTCAGACGCCAAAGGAAGGCGAACTCGCTGCCAGCAGCCTGCCTGAGGCTTCCTCGCTCCACGAGTATGCGTTGTCCCCAGGAGGGAGCTTGAACGTTGACAAGCCCCCGTTACTTTCAGGGCTCTGGAATGTAGGCGAAATGAAGGACGCACGAAGGCAATGGCACAATTCATGGCTTAGCCTAGGAAACAAGTCCTAAAGCAGCGCATTTCTTTCTGGGCTGGAAGACATCTGTGAACTCTGTGGCAAGGCCACTTTTGGACCGAGACGTCCCTGAGCTCTTTGGACTAGGCCTCTACAGCTGCGCTCATTTCTCTGTGGCGTATGCCAAGCAGTAAGCGAGCCTCGTCCGTCACAGCAGGAGCCTGTTGCCCCGGCTTTAGAAAGTATAGCTAACGGTGAGGGAAAACGAAAGAGATGTGCTACAAGACAGTGCTGTCTGCAAACGTTACGGGAAACCCTGCGTTGGGCTCCCTCGGTTAGGAGAGTGGCAGGAGCTCTGTCCACAAACCGTTTGCAGCGATGCAGCCCCAGCCGGGTAGCAGGCTGCGTTCAGAGGGGATGTGGCAGCAGCACGTCTGTGACGCCTGTGAAGGCTTTGGAATACTGACGTGTGGACGCCGGGGTCAGAGCGTGCACTTGTGGTTAGGCACTTTGCACCGGGGACGAGGGCAGGTAAAGTCGTTAGTTGAGAGAAGCAGAAGGCCGTACTATTTGCACAGGCTACGCTGAGTGTATCCTCAAAGCAGCTTCTCAAAGAGCAGGGAGGCAGAGGGCATCTCGACCAGCATCACCAGGAGCGTCCTGTCGCGAAATGTGCCACTTGCAAGCAGGCTACCAACGCGCAGCTTTCGCGGAAGGTACCTCCTCGCCAAGAGAGTGATACCTTGAGCGTGATCTGGGCAGCGATGTGTTCCCCCCCCACCCCCGGAGAGTGATTCTAGCACATATAGGTGCTAAGTGAGCTTAGCGGCACGACGTATGCCCCACAATGGCGAGGCAGAAGCATTTCAAAAGGCAGTGAACAGGCGCCAGTGCTTCCTCTCAGAGAACAAAGAGTTCCCATGCCGTGCGTTCCCTCCTCGAAATGAAAGTGCAGTGTAGTGTGTTCAAAGAACAGTCATGATCGAGAGCGCTGCAGGGGTACACTCTCAAAAGTTAATGGGAAGATGCCCTCCCACGAGTGGCTATAGGCCGAACGCCGTGGAGTCCTTTCTCCTGCGTGCCAAAGGAGAAAACAAAAAGGCCATCTTTTCGAAAAGAAAAGGGACCTACGGTGCTCCAAAACAACGACAGTATTTTGCAAGTACGGCCCTTTCACAGTATGGGACTTAACACCACGACTCGCTGCACCTGGCGTACTTGTAGAGGTCCTGCCGAAGAATTGTGCGGTTTCCTGGAGAGCTACCGGATGCCTTCGTTTCAGAAGCCAAAGGAACATGAACTTGACGCAAGCAGCCCGGCTTAGGCTGCCTCGCTCCACAAGTGTGTGTGGTCCGCAGGAAGGGACTTTGAACGTTGAATGAATGGCCCCCGTTACTTTTAGGGGTCTGGGGTGTAAGAGAAATGAAGGAACCGCAGAGGCGTTTTCAACAGACTGCCCTCTCAAACTAAAATTCTCCCTGGTGGCGGTGAGACTCTCTGGAGATCACGGTAGTGACTTGGCCTGTAACTAACACCTCCTCCAACAGGCCCTAGGCTCTGGAGGCTCCCTGTGCAGTCAAGACTGTTGTATCTGGCAACCAAGGCCATGTTTTGGCCCCAGTTTGCACGCCAGACGTGACGGGCATACCCAATATAATCCCTTCATGAGCTCCTTGGGTGAGCCAGGGTAATGTTAAGGTGAGCTGGCCTCCACAAAACAGAACCAAGGAGACTGCTGGGGAAAGGCTTTGAGATGGCAACGGTCAGCACGAGCTTGACAACTGCAAGGCCAGAAATCATTTCTTATCCTAGGAAACATCTCCTTCGCGGCGAATTCTTTCCTGCGCTGGAAGATACTATGACCTCTGCAGCTAGCCAAATGTTGGACTGAGACGTCGTTGAGCTCTTTTGACTAGTCCTCTACGGCTGCACGCATTTCTCTGTGGCGTATGGCAAGCAGGAAGCAGACCCCGTCCACCGCAGCAGAAGACTGTTCCCCCAGCTTAGAAAGCACAGACAAGGGTGAGGGACGAGAAAAAGAGGGGAGGACCAGAAAGTGCTCTCTGCAAACGTGCCAGGAAACCCTGCGTTGGACTCTCTCGCTTAGGAGAGTGGTAGGAGCTCTGTCCACAAACCGTTTGCAGAGATGCAGCCCCAGCCAGGTGGCAGGCTGCGTCCAGAGGGGAAGTGGAAGCAGTACGCCTGTGAAGGCTTTGGAATATTGACGTGTGGACGTCGGGCTCAGAGCGCGCAATCGTGGTGAGGCGCTTTGCCCCGAGGACGAGGGCAGGTAAAGCCGTGAGTTGAGAGAAACAGAAGGCTGAACTTCGCACAGGCTACGCTGAGCGTATCCTCAAGGCAGGCTTCTCAACGAGCAGAGAAGCCGGCGGCCGTGTCGATCAGCGTGACCTAGAGCGTTCACGTCAAGAGAGGAGCCCCTTCAAACAGGCTACCAATGCACAGCTTTCGAGGAAGGTACCTCCACGCCAAGAAAGGGATACCTTGAGGGTGATCCGGGCACCGATGTGTTCCCCCGAAAGGTAATTCTACCACTTGTAACTCCTAAGGGAGCTGAGCCGCACAATGTATGCCCCACAATGGCGAGGCGAAAGCATTTCAGAAGACAGTGAACCACAAAGTACACAGGCCCAGTAGTGCCACCTACTCCGCTCAGAGAACAAACGGTTCCCAGGCAGTGCACTCCCTCCTCGAATGGAGAGTGCAGGTTAGTGTGTTCAAGGAACAGTCATGCTCGAGAGCGCTGCAGGAGGGCACTCTCCAAAGTTAATGAGAAGCTGCCCTCTCTCGAGTGGGTAGCGGCCGAGTGGCCAGGAAATCGTTTCCCTGTGTGTAAGAGGAGCAAAGAGAAAGGGCATCTCTCCAAAAAGAAAAGGAACCTATGGAGCTCCAAAAGAACGACAGCAGTTTTCAAGGACGGCCCGCTCAGTGCATCGGACCTAACACCATGAATCGCTGTGCCTGGCAAACTTGTAGACGTCCTGCCAAATATTGGGGGGTGGGGTGTGGGGGGTGTTCTCAGGAGACCTTCCGGAAGCCTTCGGTTCAGACGCCAAAGGAAGGCGAACTCGCTGCCAGCAGCCTGCCTGAGGCTTCCTCGCTCCACGAGTATGCGTTGTCCCCAGGAGGGAGCTTGAACGTTGACAAGCCCCCGTTACTCTCAGGGGTCTGGAATGTAGGCGAAATGAAGGACGCACGAAGGCAATGGCACAGTTCATGGCTTAGCCTAGGAAACAAGTCCTAAAGCAGCGCGTTCCTTCCTGGGCTGGAAGACATCTGTGAACTCTGTGGCAAGGCCACTTTTGGACCGAGACGTCCCTGAGCTCTTTGGACTAGGCCTCTACAGCTGCGCTCATTTCTCTGTGGCGTATGCCAAGCAGTAAGCGAGCCTCGTCCGTCACAGCAGGAGCCTGTTGCCCCGGCTTTAGAAAGTATAGCTAACGGTGAGGGAAAACGAAAGAGATGTGCTACAAGACAGTGCTGTCTGCAAACGTTACGGGAAACCCTGCGTTGGGCTCCCTCGGTTAGGAGAGTGGCAGGAGCTCTGTCCACAAACCGTTTGCAGCGATGCAGCCCCAGCCGGGTAGCAGGCTGCGTTCAGAGGGGATGTGGCAGCAGTACGTCTGTGACGCCTGTGAAGGCTTTGGAATACTGACGTGTGGACGCCGGGGTCAGAGCGTGCACTTGTGGTTAGGCACTTTGCACCGGGGACGAGGGCAGGTAAAGTCGTTAGTTGAGAGAAGCAGAAGGCCGTACTATTTGCACAGGCTACGCTGAGTGTATCCTCAAAGCAGCTTCTCAAAGAGCAGGGAGGCAGAGGGCATCTCGACCAGCATCACCAGGAGCGTCCTGTCGCGAAATGTGCCACTTGCAAGCAGGCTACCAACGCGCAGCTTTCGCGGAAGGTACCTCCTCGCCAAGAGAGTGATACCTTGAGCGTGATCTGGGCAGCGATGTGTTCCCCCCCACCCCCGGAGAGTGATTCTAGCACATATAGGTGCTAAGTGAGCTTAGCGGCACGACGTATGCCCCACAATGGCGAGGCAGAAGCATTTCAAAAGGCAGTGAACAGGCGCCAGTGCTTCCTCTCAGAGAACAAAGAGTTCCCATGCCGTGCGTTCCCTCCTCGAAATGAAAGTGCAGTGTAGTGTGTTCAAAGAACAGTCATGATCGAGAGCGCTGCAGGGGTACACTCTGAAAAGTTAATGGGAAGATGCCCTCCCACGAGTGGCTATAGGCCGAAAGCCGTGGAGTCCTTTCTCCTGCGTGCCAAAGGAGAAAACAAAAAGGCCATCTTTTCGAAAAGAAAAGGGACCTACGGTGCTCCAAAACAACGACAGTATTTTGCAAGTACGGCCCTTTCACAGTATGGGACTTAACACCACGACTCGCTGCACCTGGCGTACTTGTAGAGGTCCTGCCGAAGAATTGTGCGGTTTCCTGGAGAGCTACCGGATGCCTTCGTTTCAGAAGCCAAAGGAACATGAACTTGACGCAAGCAGCCCGGCTTAGGCTGCCTCGCTCCACAAGTGTGTGTGGTCCGCAGGAAGGGACTTTGAACGTTGAATGAATGGCCCCCGTTACTTTTAGGGGTCTGGGGTGTAAGAGAAATGAAGGAACCGCAGAGGCGTTTTCAACAGACTGCCCTCTCAAACTAAAATTCTCCCTGGTGGCGGTGAGACTCTCTGGAGATCACGGTAGTGACTTGGCCTGTAACTAACACCTCCTCCAACAGGCCCTAGGCTCTGGAGGCTCCCTGTGCAGTCAAGACTGTTGTATCTGGCAACCAAGGCCATGTTTTGGCCCCAGTTTGCACGCCAGACGTGACGGGCATACCCAATATAATCCCTTCATGAGCTCCTTGGGTGAGCCAGGGTAATGTTAAGGTGAGCTGGCCTCCACAAAACAGAACCAAGGAGACTGCTGGGGAAAGGCTTTGAGATGGCAACGGTCAGCACGAGCTTGACAACTGCAAGGCCAGAAATCATTTCTTATCCTAGGAAACATCTCCTTCGCGGCGAATTCTTTCCTGCGCTGGAAGATACTATGACCTCTGCAGCTAGCCAAATGTTGGACTGAGACGTCGTTGAGCTCTTTTGACTAGTCCTCTACGGCTGCACGCATTTCTCTGTGGCGTACGGCAAGCAGGAAGCAGACCCCGTCCACCGCAGCAGAAGACTGTTCCCCCAGCTTAGAAAGCACAGACAAGGGTGAGGGACGAGAAAAAGAGGGGAGCACCAGAAAGTGCTCTCTGCAAACGTGCCAGGAAACCCTGCGTTGGACTCTCTCGCTTAGGAGAGTGGTAGGAGCTCTGTCCACAAACCGTTTGCAGAGATGCAGCCCCAGCCAGGTGGCAGGCTGCGTCCAGAGGGGAAGTGGAAGCAGTACGCCTGTGAAGGCTTTGGAATATTGACGTGTGGACGTCGGGCTCAGAGCGCGCAATCGTGGTGAGGCGCTTTGCCCCGAGGACGAGGGCAGGTAAAGCCGTGAGTTGAGAGAAACAGAAGGCTGAACTTCGCACAGGCTACGCTGAGCGTATCCTCAAGGCAGGCTTCTCAACGAGCAGAGAAGCCGGCGGCCGTGTCGATCAGCGTGACCTAGAGCGTTCACGTCAAGAGAGGAGCCCCTTCAAACAGGCTACCAATGCACAGCTTTCGAGGAAGGTACCTCCACGCCAAGAAAGTGATACCTTGAGGGTGATCCGGGCACCGATGTGTTCCCCCGGAAGGTAATTCTACCACTTGTAACTCCTAAGGGAGCTGAGCCGCACAATGTATGCCCCACAATGGCGAGGCGAAAGCATTTCAGAAGACAGTGAACCACAAAGTACACAGGCCCAGTAGTGCCACCTACTCCGCTCAGAGAACAAACGGTTCCCAGGCAGTGCGCTCCCTCCTCGAATGGAGAGTGCAGGTTAGTGTGTTCAAGGAACAGTCATGCTCGAGAGCGCTGCAGGAGGGCACTCTCCAAAGTTAATGAGAAGCTGCCCTCTCTCGAGTGGGTAGCGGCCGAATGGCCAGGAAATCGTTTCCCTGTGTGTAAGAGGAGCAAAGAGAAAGGGCATCTCTCCAAAAAGAAAAGGAACCTATGGAGCTGCAAAAGAACGACAGCAGTTTTCAAGGACGGCCCGCTCAGTGCATCGGACCTAACACCATGAATCGCTGTGCCTGGCAAACTTGTAGACGTCCTGCCAAATATTGGGGGGTGGGGTGTGGGGGGTGTTCTCAGGAGACCTTCCGGAAGCCTTCGGTTCAGACGCCAAAGGAAGGCGAACTCGCTGCCAGCAGCCTGCCTGAGGCTTCCTCGCTCCACGAGTATGCGTTGTCCCCAGGAGGGAGCTTGAACGTTGACAAGCCCCCGTTACTCTCAGGGGTCTGGAATGTAGGCGAAATGAAGGACGCACGAAGGCAATGGCACAGTTCATGGCTTAGCCTAGGAAACAAGTCCTAAAGCAGCGCGTTCCTTCCTGGGCTGGAAGACATCTGTGAACTCTGTGGCAAGGCCACTTTTGGACCGAGACGTCCCTGAGCTCTTTGGACTAGGCCTCTACAGCTGCGCTCATTTCTCTGTGGCGTATGCCAAGCAGTAAGCGAGCCTCGTCCGTCACAGCAGGAGCCTGTTGCCCCGGCTTTAGAAAGTATAGCTAACGGTGAGGGAAAACGAAAGAGATGTGCTACAAGACAGTGCTGTCTGCAAACGTTACGGGAAACCCTGCGTTGGGCTCCCTCGGTTAGGAGAGTGGCAGGAGCTCTGTCCACAAACCGTTTGCAGCGATGCAGCCCCAGCCGGGTAGCAGGCTGCGTTCAGAGGGGATGTGGCAGCAGTACGTCTGTGACGCCTGTGAAGGCTTTGGAATACTGACGTGTGGACGCCGGGGTCAGAGCGTGCACTTGTGGTTAGGCACTTTGCACCGGGGACGAGGGCAGGTAAAGTCGTTAGTTGAGAGAAGCAGAAGGCCGTACTATTTGCACAGGCTACGCTGAGTGTATCCTCAAAGCAGCTTCTCAAAGAGCAGGGAGGCAGAGGGCATCTCGACCAGCATCACCAGGAGCGTCCTGTCGCGAAATGTGCCACTTGCAAGCAGGCTACCAACGCGCAGCTTTCGCGGAAGGTACCTCCTCGCCAAGAGAGTGATACCTTGAGCGTGATCTGGGCAGCGATGTGTTCCCCCCCACCCCCGGAGAGTGATTCTAGCACATATAGGTGCTAAGTGAGCTTAGCGGCACGACGTATGCCCCACAATGGCGAGGCAGAAGCATTTCAAAAGGCAGTGAACAGGCGCCAGTGCTTCCTCTCAGAGAACAAAGAGTTCCCATGCCGTGCGTTCCCTCCTCGAAATGAAAGTGCAGTGTAGTGTGTTCAAAGAACAGTCATGATCGAGAGCGCTGCAGGGGTACACTCTGAAAAGTTAATGGGAAGATGCCCTCCCACGAGTGGCTATAGGCCGAACGCCGTGGAGTCCTTTCTCCTGCGTGCCAAAGGAGAAAACAAAAAGGCCATCTTTTCGAAAAGAAAAGGGACCTACGGTGCTCCAAAACAACGACAGTATTTTGCAAGTACGGCCCTTTCACAGTATGGGACTTAACACCACGACTCGCTGCACCTGGCATACTTGTAGAGGTCCTGCCGAAGAATTGTGCGGTTTCCTGGAGAGCTACCGGATGCCTTCGTTTCAGAAGCCAAAGGAACATGAACTTGACGCAAGCAGCCCGGCTTAGGCTGCCTCGCTCCACAAGTGTGTGTGGTCCGCAGGAAGGGACTTTGAACGTTGAATGAATGGCCCCCGTTACTTTTAGGGGTCTGGGGTGTAAGAGAAATGAAGGAACCGCAGAGGCGTTTTCAACAGACTGCCCTCTCAAACTAAAATTCTCCCTGGTGGCGGTGAGACTCTCTGGAGATCACGGTAGTGACTTGGCCTGTAACTAACACCTCCTCCAACAGGCCCTAGGCTCTGGAGGCTCCCTGTGCAGTCAAGACTGTTGTATCTGGCAACCAAGGCCATGTTTTGGCCCCAGTTTGCACGCCAGACGTGACGGGCATACCCAATATAATCCCTTCATGAGCTCCTTGGGTGAGCCAGGGTAATGTTAAGGTGAGCTGGCCTCCACAAAACAGAACCAAGGAGACTGCTGGGGAAAGGCTTTGAGATGGCAACGGTCAGCACGAGCTTGACAACTGCAAGGCCAGAAATCATTTCTTATCCTAGGAAACATCTCCTTCGCGGCGAATTCTTTCCTGCGCTGGAAGATACTATGACCTCTGCAGCTAGCCAAATGTTGGACTGAGACGTCGTTGAGCTCTTTTGACTAGTCCTCTACGGCTGCACGCATTTCTCTGTGGCGTATGGCAAGCAGGAAGCAGACCCCGTCCACCGCAGCAGAAGACTGTTCCCCCAGCTTAGAAAGCACAGACAAGGGTGAGGGACGAGAAAAAGAGGGGAGCACCAGAAAGTGCTCTCTGCAAACGTGCCAGGAAACCCTGCGTTGGACTCTCTCGCTTAGGAGAGTGGTAGGAGCTCTGTCCACAAACCGTTTGCAGAGATGCAGCCCCAGCCAGGTGGCAGGCTGCGTCCAGAGGGGAAGTGGAAGCAGTACGCCTGTGAAGGCTTTGGAATATTGACGTGTGGACGTCGGGCTCAGAGCGCGCAATCGTGGTGAGGCGCTTTGCCCCGAGGACGAGGGCAGGTAAAGCCGTGAGTTGAGAGAAACAGAAGGCTGAACTTCGCACAGGCTACGCTGAGCGTATCCTCAAGGCAGTCTTCTCAACGAGCAGAGAAGCCGGCGGCCGTGTCGATCAGCGTGACCTAGAGCGTTCACGTCAAGAGAGGAGCCCCTTCAAACAGGCTACCAATGCACAGCTTTCGAGGAAGGTACCTCCACGCCAAGAAAGTGATACCTTGAGGGTGATCCGGGCACCGATGTGTTCCCCCGGAAGGTAATTCTACCACTTGTAACTCCTAAGGGAGCTGAGCCGCACAATGTATGCCCCACAATGGCGAGGCGAAAGCATTTCAGAAGACAGTGAACCACAAAGTACACAGGCCCAGTAGTGCCACCTACTCCGCTCAGAGAACAAACGGTTCCCAGGCAGTGCACTCCCTCCTCGAATGGAGAGTGCAGGTTAGTGTGTTCAAGGAACAGTCATGCTCGAGAGCGCTGCAGGAGGGCACTCTCCAAAGTTAATGAGAAGCTGCCCTCTCTCGAGTGGGTAGCGGCCGAGTGGCCAGGAAATCGTTTCCCTGTGTGTAAGAGTAGCAAAGAGAAAGGGCATCTCTCCAAAAAGAAAAGGAACCTATGGAGCTCCAAAAGAACGACAGCAGTTTTCAAGGACGGCCCGCTCAGTGCATCGGACCTAACACCATGAATCGCTGTGCCTGGCAAACTTGTAGACGTCCTGCCAAATATTGGGGGGTGGGGTGTGGGGGGTGTTCTCAGGAGACCTTCCGGAAGCCTTCGGTTCAGACGCCAAAGGAAGGCGAACTCGCTGCCAGCAGCCTGCCTGAGGCTTCCTCGCTCCACGAGTATGCGTTGTCCCCAGGAGGGAGCTTGAACGTTGACAAGCCCCCGTTACTCTCAGGGGTCTGGAATGTAGGCGAAATGAAGGACGCACGAAGGCAATGGCACAGTTCATGGCTTAGCCTAGGAAACAAGTCCTAAAGCAGTGCGTTCCTTCCTGGGCTGGAAGACATCTGTGAACTCTGTGGCAAGGCCACTTTTGGACCGAGACGTCCCTGAGCTCTTTGGACTAGGCCTCTACAGCTGCGCTCATTTCTCTGTGGCGTATGCCAAGCAGTAAGCGAGCCTCGTCCGTCACAGCAGGAGCCTGTTGCCCCGGCTTTAGAAAGTATAGCTAACGGTGAGGGAAAACGAAAGAGATGTGCTACAAGACAGTGCTGTCTGCAAACGTTACAGGAAACCCTGCGTTGGGCTCCCTCGGTTAGGAGAGTGGCAGGAGCTCTGTCCACAAACCGTTTGCAGCGATGCAGCCCCAGCCGGGTAGCAGGCTGCGTTCAGAGGGGATGTGGCAGCAGTACGTCTGTGACGCCTGTGAAGGCTTTGGAATACTGACGTGTGGACGCCGGGGTCAGAGCGTGCACTTGTGGTTAGGCACTTTGCACCGGGGACGAGGGCAGGTAAAGTCGTTAGTTGAGAGAAGCAGAAGGCCGTACTATTTGCACAGGCTACGCTGAGTGTATCCTCAAAGCAGCTTCTCAAAGAGCAGGGAGGCAGAGGGCATCTCGACCAGCATCACCAGGAGCGTCCTGTCGCGAAATGTGCCACTTGCAAGCAGGCTACCAACGCGCAGCTTTCGCGGAAGGTACCTCCTCGCCAAGAGAGTGATACCTTGAGCGTGATCTGGGCAGCGATGTGTTCCCCCCCACCCCCGGAGAGTGATTCTAGCACATATAGGTGCTAAGTGAGCTTAGCGGCACGACGTATGCCCCACAATGGCGAGGCAGAAGCATTTCAAAAGGCAGTGAACAGGCGCCAGTGCTTCCTCTCAGAGAACAAAGAGTTCCCATGCCGTGCGTTCCCTCCTCGAAATGAAAGTGCAGTGTAGTGTGTTCAAAGAACAGTCATGATCGAGAGCGCTGCAGGGGTACACTCTGAAAAGTTAATGGGAAGATGCCCTCCCACGAGTGGCTATAGGCCGAAAGCCGTGGAGTCCTTTCTCCTGCGTGCCAAAGGAGAAAACAAAAAGGCCATCTTTTCGAAAAGAAAAGGGACCTACGGTGCTCCAAAACAACGACAGTATTTTGCAAGTACGGCCCTTTCACAGTATGGGACTTAACACCACGACTCGCTGCACCTGGCGTACTTGTAGAGGTCCTGCCGAAGAATTGTGCGGTTTCCTGGAGAGCTACCGGATGCCTTCGTTTCAGAAGCCAAAGGAACATGAACTTGACGCAAGCAGCCCGGCTTAGGCTGCCTCGCTCCACAAGTGTGTGTGGTCCGCAGGAAGGGACTTTGAACGTTGAATGAATGGCCCCCGTTACTTTTAGGGGTCTGGGGTGTAAGAGAAATGAAGGAACCGCAGAGGCGTTTTCAACAGACTGCCCTCTCAAACTAAAATTCTCCCTGGTGGCGGTGAGACTCTCTGGAGATCACGGTAGTGACTTGGCCTGTAACTAACACCTCCTCCAACAGGCCCTAGGCTCTGGAGGCTCCCTGTGCAGTCAAGACTGTTGTATCTGGCAACCAAGGCCATGTTTTGGCCCCAGTTTGCACGCCAGACGTGACGGGCATACCCAATATAATCCCTTCATGAGCTCCTTGGGTGAGCCAGGGTAATGTTAAGGTGAGCTGGCCTCCACAAAACAGAACCAAGGAGACTGCTGGGGAAAGGCTTTGAGATGGCAACGGTCAGCACGAGCTTGACAACTGCAAGGCCAGAAATCATTTCTTATCCTAGGAAACATCTCCTTCGCGGCGAATTCTTTCCTGCGCTGGAAGATACTATGACCTCTGCAGCTAGCCAAATGTTGGACTGAGACGTCGTTGAGCTCTTTTGACTAGTCCTCTACGGCTGCACGCATTTCTCTGTGGCGTATGGCAAGCAGGAAGCAGACCCCGTCCACCGCAGCAGAAGACTGTTCCCCCAGCTTAGAAAGCACAGACAAGGGTGAGGGACGAGAAAAAGAGGGGAGCACCAGAAAGTGCTCTCTGCAAACGTGCCAGGAAACCCTGCGTTGGACTCTCTCGCTTAGGAGAGTGGTAGGAGCTCTGTCCACAAACCGTTTGCAGAGATGCAGCCCCAGCCAGGTGGCAGGCTGCGTCCAGAGGGGAAGTGGAAGCAGTACGCCTGTGAAGGCTTTGGAATATTGACGTGTGGACGTCGGGCTCAGAGCGCGCAATCGTGGTGAGGCGCTTTGCCCCGAGGACGAGGGCAGGTAAAGCCGTGAGTTGAGAGAAACAGAAGGCTGAACTTCGCACAGGCTACGCTGAGCGTATCCTCAAGGCAGGCTTCTCAACGAGCAGAGAAGCCGGCGGCCGTGTCGATCAGCGTGACCTAGAGCGTTCACGTCAAGAGAGGAGCCCCTTCAAACAGGCTACCAATGCACAGCTTTCGAGGAAGGTACCTCCACGCCAAGAAAGTGATACCTTGAGGGTGATCCGGGCACCGATGTGTTCCCCCGGAAGGTAATTCTACCACTTGTAACTCCTAAGGGAGCTGAGCCGCACAATGTATGCCCCACAATGGCGAGGCGAAAGCATTTCAGAAGACAGTGAACCACAAAGTACACAGGCCCAGTAGTGCCACCTACTCCGCTCAGAGAACAAACGGTTCCCAGGCAGTGCGCTCCCTCCTCGAATGGAGAGTGCAGGTTAGTGTGTTCAAGGAACAGTCATGCTCGAGAGCGCTGCAGGAGGGCACTCTCCAAAGTTAATGAGAAGCTGCCCTCTCTCGAGTGGGTAGCGGCCGAATGGCCAGGAAATCGTTTCCCTGTGTGTAAGAGGAGCAAAGAGAAAGGGCATCTCTCCAAAAAGAAAAGGAACCTATGGAGCTCCAAAAGAACGACAGCAGTTTTCAAGGACGGCCCGCTCAGTGCATCGGACCTAACACCATGAATCGCTGTGCCTGGCAAACTTGTAGACGTCCTGCCAAATATTGGGGGGTGGGGTGTGGGGGGTGTTCTCAGGAGACCTTCCGGAAGCCTTCGGTTCAGACGCCAAAGGAAGGCGAACTCGCTGCCAGCAGCCTGCCTGAGGCTTCCTCGCTCCACGAGTATGCGTTGTCCCCAGGAGGGAGCTTGAACGTTGACAAGCCCCCGTTACTCTCAGGGGTCTGGAATGTAGGCGAAATGAAGGACGCACGAAGGCAATGGCACAGTTCATGGCTTAGCCTAGGAAACAAGTCCTAAAGCAGCGCGTTCCTTCCTGGGCTGGAAGACATCTGTGAACTCTGTGGCAAGGCCACTTTTGGACCGAGACGTCCCTGAGCTCTTTGGACTAGGCCTCTACAGCTGCGCTCATTTCTCTGTGGCGTATGCCAAGCAGTAAGCGAGCCTCGTCCGTCACAGCAGGAGCCTGTTGCCCCGGCTTTAGAAAGTATAGCTAACGGTGAGGGAAAACGAAAGAGATGTGCTACAAGACAGTGCTGTCTGCAAACGTTACAGGAAACCCTGCGTTGGGCTCCCTCGGTTAGGAGAGTGGCAGGAGCTCTGTCCACAAACCGTTTGCAGCGATGCAGCCCCAGCCGGGTAGCAGGCTGCGTTCAGAGGGGATGTGGCAGCAGTACGTCTGTGACGCCTGTGAAGGCTTTGGAATACTGACGTGTGGACGCCGGGGTCAGAGCGTGCACTTGTGGTTAGGCACTTTGCACCGGGGACGAGGGCAGGTAAAGTCGTTAGTTGAGAGAAGCAGAAGGCCGTACTATTTGCACAGGCTACGCTGAGTGTATCCTCAAAGCAGCTTCTCAAAGAGCAGGGAGGCAGAGGGCATCTCGACCAGCATCACCAGGAGCGTCCTGTCGCGAAATGTGCCACTTGCAAGCAGGCTACCAACGCGCAGCTTTCGCGGAAGGTACCTCCTCGCCAAGAGAGTGATACCTTGAGCGTGATCTGGGCAGCGATGTGTTCCCCCCCCACCCCCGGAGAGTGATTCTAGCACATATAGGTGCTAAGTGAGCTTAGCGGCACGACGTATGCCCCACAATGGCGAGGCAGAAGCATTTCAAAAGGCAGTGAACAGGCGCCAGTGCTTCCTCTCAGAGAACAAAGAGTTCCCATGCCGTGCGTTCCCTCCTCGAAATGAAAGTGCAGTGTAGTGTGTTCAAAGAACAGTCATGATCGAGAGCGCTGCAGGGGTACACTCTCAAAAGTTAATGGGAAGATGCCCTCCCACGAGTGGCTATAGGCCGAACGCCGTGGAGTCCTTTCTCCTGCGTGCCAAAGGAGAAAACAAAAAGGCCATCTTTTCGAAAAGAAAAGGGACCTACGGTGCTCCAAAACAACGACAGTATTTTGCAAGTACGGCCCTTTCACAGTATGGGACTTAACACCACGACTCGCTGCACCTGGCGTACTTGTAGAGGTCCTGCCGAAGAATTGTGCGGTTTCCTGGAGAGCTACCGGATGCCTTCGTTTCAGAAGCCAAAGGAACATGAACTTGACGCAAGCAGCCCGGCTTAGGCTGCCTCGCTCCACAAGTGTGTGTGGTCCGCAGGAAGGGACTTTGAACGTTGAATGAATGGCCCCCGTTACTTTTAGGGGTCTGGGGTGTAAGAGAAATGAAGGAACCGCAGAGGCGTTTTCAACAGACTGCCCTCTCAAACTAAAATTCTCCCTGGTGGCGGTGAGACTCTCTGGAGATCACGGTAGTGACTTGGCCTGTAACTAACACCTCCTCCAACAGGCCCTAGGCTCTGGAGGCTCCCTGTGCAGTCAAGACTGTTGTATCTGGCAACCAAGGCCATGTTTTGGCCCCAGTTTGCACGCCAGACGTGACGGGCATACCCAATATAATCCCTTCATGAGCTCCTTGGGTGAGCCAGGGTAATGTTAAGGTGAGCTGGCCTCCACAAAACAGAACCAAGGAGACTGCTGGGGAAAGGCTTTGAGATGGCAACGGTCAGCACGAGCTTGACAACTGCAAGGCCAGAAATCATTTCTTATCCTAGGAAACATCTCCTTCGCGGCGAATTCTTTCCTGCGCTGGAAGATACTATGACCTCTGCAGCTAGCCAAATGTTGGACTGAGACGTCGTTGAGCTCTTTTGACTAGTCCTCTACGGCTGCACGCATTTCTCTGTGGCGTACGGCAAGCAGGAAGCAGACCCCGTCCACCGCAGCAGAAGACTGTTCCCCCAGCTTAGAAAGCACAGACAAGGGTGAGGGACGAGAAAAAGAGGGGAGCACCAGAAAGTGCTCTCTGCAAACGTGCCAGGAAACCCTGCGTTGGACTCTCTCGCTTAGGAGAGTGGTAGGAGCTCTGTCCACAAACCGTTTGCAGAGATGCAGCCCCAGCCAGGTGGCAGGCTGCGTCCAGAGGGGAAGTGGAAGCAGTACGCCTGTGAAGGCTTTGGAATATTGACGTGTGGACATCGGGCTCAGAGCGCGCAATCGTGGTGAGGCGCTTTGCCCCGAGGACGAGGGCAGGTAAAGCCGTGAGTTGAGAGAAACAGAAGGCTGAACTTCGCACAGGCTACGCTGAGCGTATCCTCAAGGCAGGCTTCTCAACGAGCAGAGAAGCCGGCGGCCGTGTCGATCAGCGTGACCTAGAGCGTTCACGTCAAGAGAGGAGCCCCTTCAAACAGGCTACCAATGCACAGCTTTCGAGGAAGGTACCTCCACGCCAAGAAAGTGATACCTTGAGGGTGATCCGGGCACCGATGTGTTCCCCCGGAAGGTAATTCTACCACTTGTAACTCCTAAGGGAGCTGAGCCGCACAATGTATGCCCCACAATGGCGAGGCGAAAGCATTTCAGAAGACAGTGAACCACAAAGTACACAGGCCCAGTAGTGCCACCTACTCCGCTCAGAGAACAAACGGTTCCCAGGCAGTGCGCTCCCTCCTCGAATGGAGAGTGCAGGTTAGTGTGTTCAAGGAACAGTCATGCTCGAGAGCGCTGCAGGAGGGCACTCTCCAAAGTTAATGAGAAGCTGCCCTCTCTCGAGTGGGTAGCGGCCGAATGGCCAGGAAATCGTTTCCCTGTGTGTAAGAGGAGCAAAGAGAAAGGGCATCTCTCCAAAAAGAAAAGGAACCTATGGAGCTCCAAAAGAACGACAGCAGTTTTCAAGGACGGCCCGCTCAGTGCATCGGACCTAACACCATGAATCGCTGTGCCTGGCAAACTTGTAGACGTCCTGCCAAATATTGGGGGGTGGGGTGTGGGGGGTGTTCTCAGGAGACCTTCCGGAAGCCTTCGGTTCAGACGCCAAAGGAAGGCGAACTCGCTGCCAGCAGCCTGCCTGAGGCTTCCTCGCTCCACGAGTATGCGTTGTCCCCAGGAGGGAGCTTGAACGTTGACAAGCCCCCGTTACTCTCAGGGGTCTGGAATGTAGGCGAAATGAAGGACGCACGAAGGCAATGGCACAGTTCATGGCTTAGCCTAGGAAACAAGTCCTAAAGCAGCGCGTTCCTTCCTGGGCTGGAAGACATCTGTGAACTCTGTGGCAAGGCCACTTTTGGACCGAGACGTCCCTGAGCTCTTTGGACTAGGCCTCTACAGCTGCGCTCATTTCTCTGTGGCGTATGCCAAGCAGTAAGCGAGCCTCGTCCGTCACAGCAGGAGCCTGTTGCCCCGGCTTTAGAAAGTATAGCTAACGGTGAGGGAAAACGAAAGAGATGTGCTACAAGACAGTGCTGTCTGCAAACGTTACAGGAAACCCTGCGTTGGGCTCCCTCGGTTAGGAGAGTGGCAGGAGCTCTGTCCACAAACCGTTTGCAGCGATGCAGCCCCAGCCGGGTAGCAGGCTGCGTTCAGAGGGGATGTGGCAGCAGTACGTCTGTGACGCCTGTGAAGGCTTTGGAATACTGACGTGTGGACGCCGGGGTCAGAGCGTGCACTTGTGGTTAGGCACTTTGCACCGGGGACGAGGGCAGGTAAAGTCGTTAGTTGAGAGAAGCAGAAGGCCGTACTATTTGCACAGGCTACGCTGAGTGTATCCTCAAAGCAGCTTCTCAAAGAGCAGGGAGGCAGAGGGCATCTCGACCAGCATCACCAGGAGCGTCCTGTCGCGAAATGTGCCACTTGCAAGCAGGCTACCAACGCGCAGCTTTCGCGGAAGGTACCTCCTCGCCAAGAGAGTGATACCTTGAGCGTGATCTGGGCAGCGATGTGTTCCCCCCCCACCCCCGGAGAGTGATTCTAGCACATATAGGTGCTAAGTGAGCTTAGCGGCACGACGTATGCCCCACAATGGCGAGGCAGAAGCATTTCAAAAGGCAGTGAACAGGCGCCAGTGCTTCCTCTCAGAGAACAAAGAGTTCCCATGCCGTGCGTTCCCTCCTCGAAATGAAAGTGCAGTGTAGTGTGTTCAAAGAACAGTCATGATCGAGAGCGCTGCAGGGGTACACTCTGAAAAGTTAATGGGAAGATGCCCTCCCACGAGTGGCTATAGGCCGAACGCCGTGGAGTCCTTTCTCCTGCGTGCCAAAGGAGAAAACAAAAAGGCCATCTTTTCGAAAAGAAAAGGGACCTACGGTGCTCCAAAACAACGACAGTATTTTGCAAGTACGGCCCTTTCACAGTATGGGACTTAACACCACGACTCGCTGCACCTGGCGTACTTGTAGAGGTCCTGCCGAAGAATTGTGCGGTTTCCTGGAGAGCTACCGGATGCCTTCGTTTCAGAAGCCAAAGGAACATGAACTTGACGCAAGCAGCCCGGCTTAGGCTGCCTCGCTCCACAAGTGTGTGTGGTCCGCAGGAAGGGACTTTGAACGTTGAATGAATGGCCCCCGTTACTTTTAGGGGTCTGGGGTGTAAGAGAAATGAAGGAACCGCAGAGGCGTTTTCAACAGACTGCCCTCTCAAACTAAAATTCTCCCTGGTGGCGGTGAGACTCTCTGGAGATCACGGTAGTGACTTGGCCTGTAACTAACACCTCCTCCAACAGGCCCTAGGCTCTGGAGGCTCCCTGTGCAGTCAAGACTGTTGTATCTGGCAACCAAGGCCATGTTTTGGCCCCAGTTTGCACGCCAGACGTGACGGGCATACCCAATATAATCCCTTCATGAGCTCCTTGGGTGAGCCAGGGTAATGTTAAGGTGAGCTGGCCTCCACAAAACAGAACCAAGGAGACTGCTGGGGAAAGGCTTTGAGATGGCAACGGTCAGCACGAGCTTGACAACTGCAAGGCCAGAAATCATTTCTTATCCTAGGAAACATCTCCTTCGCGGCGAATTCTTTCCTGCGCTGGAAGATACTATGACCTCTGCAGCTAGCCAAATGTTGGACTGAGACGTCGTTGAGCTCTTTTGACTAGTCCTCTACGGCTGCACGCATTTCTCTGTGGCGTACGGCAAGCAGGAAGCAGACCCCGTCCACCGCAGCAGAAGACTGTTCCCCCAGCTTAGAAAGCACAGACAAGGGTGAGGGACGAGAAAAAGAGGGGAGCACCAGAAAGTGCTCTCTGCAAACGTGCCAGGAAACCCTGCGTTGGACTCTCTCGCTTAGGAGAGTGGTAGGAGCTCTGTCCACAAACCGTTTGCAGAGATGCAGCCCCAGCCAGGTGGCAGGCTGCGTCCAGAGGGGAAGTGGAAGCAGTACGCCTGTGAAGGCTTTGGAATATTGACGTGTGGACGTCGGGCTCAGAGCGCGCAATCGTGGTGAGGCGCTTTGCCCCGGGGACGAGGGCAGGTAAAGCCGTGAGTTGAGAGAAACAGAAGGCTGAACTTCGCACAGGCTACGCTGAGCGTATCCTCAAGGCAGTCTTCTCAACGAGCAGAGAAGCCGGCGGCCGTGTCGATCAGCGTGACCTAGAGCGTTCACGTCAAGAGAGGAGCCCCTTCAAACAGGCTACCAATGCACAGCTTTCGAGGAAGGTACCTCCACGCCAAGAAAGTGATACCTTGAGGGTGATCCGGGCACCGATGTGTTCCCCCGGAAGGTAATTCTACCACTTGTAACTCCTAAGGGAGCTGAGCCGCACAATGTATGCCCCACAATGGCGAGGCGAAAGCATTTCAGAAGACAGTGAACCACAAAGTACACAGGCCCAGTAGTGCCACCTACTCCGCTCAGAGAACAAACGGTTCCCAGGCAGTGCGCTCCCTCCTCGAATGGAGAGTGCAGGTTAGTGTGTTCAAGGAACAGTCATGCTCGAGAGCGCTGCAGGAGGGCACTCTCCAAAGTTAATGAGAAGCTGCCCTCTCTCGAGTGGGTAGCGGCCGAGTGGCCAGGAAATCGTTTCCCTGTGTGTAAGAGGAGCAAAGAGAAAGGGCATCTCTCCAAAAAGAAAAGGAACCTATGGAGCTGCAAAAGAACGACAGCAGTTTTCAAGGACGGCCCGCTCAGTGCATCGGACCTAACACCATGAATCGCTGTGCCTGGCAAACTTGTAGACGTCCTGCCAAATATTGGGGAGTGGGGTGTGGGGGGTGTTCTCAGGAGACCTTCCGGAAGCCTTCGGTTCAGACGCCAAAGGAAGGCGAACTCGCTGCCAGCAGCCTGCCTGAGGCTTCCTCGCTCCACGAGTATGCGTTGTCCCCAGGAGGGAGCTTGAACGTTGAC
This sequence comes from Orcinus orca, assembly GCF_937001465.1. Classification (NCBI taxonomy): domain Eukaryota; kingdom Metazoa; phylum Chordata; class Mammalia; order Artiodactyla; family Delphinidae; genus Orcinus; species Orcinus orca. Next base: position 18,568,735 of record NC_064561.1, on the reverse strand, counting down.
AAGCCCCCGTTACTCTCAGGGGTCTGGAATGTAGGCGAAATGAAGGACGCACGAAGGCAATGGCACAGTTCATGGCTTAGCCTAGGAAACAAGTCCTAAAGCAGCGCGTTCCTTCCTGGGCTGGAAGACATCTGTGAACTCTGTGGCAAGGCCACTTTTGGACCGAGACGTCCCTGAGCTCTTTGGACTAGGCCTCTACAGCTGCGCTCATTTCTCTGTGGCGTATGCCAAGCAGTAAGCGAGCCTCGTCCGTCACAGCAGGAGCCTGTTGCCCCGGCTTTAGAAAGTATAGCTAACGGTGAGGGAAAACGAAAGAGATGTGCTACAAGACAGTGCTGTCTGCAAACGTTACAGGAAACCCTGCGTTGGGCTCCCTCGGTTAGGAGAGTGGCAGGAGCTCTGTCCACAAACCGTTTGCAGCGATGCAGCCCCAGCCGGGTAGCAGGCTGCGTTCAGAGGGGATGTGGCAGCAGTACGTCTGTGACGCCTGTGAAGGCTTTGGAATACTGACGTGTGGACGCCGGGGTCAGAGCGTGCACTTGTGGTTAGGCACTTTGCACCGGGGACGAGGGCAGGTAAAGTCTTTAGTTGAGAGAAGCAGAAGGCCGTACTATTTGCACAGGCTACGCTGAGTGTATCCTCAAAGCAGCTTCTCAAAGAGCAGGGAGGCAGAGGGCATCTCGACCAGCATCACCAGGAGCGTCCTGTCGCGAAATGTGCCACTTGCAAGCAGGCTACCAACGCGCAGCTTTCGCGGAAGGTACCTCCTCGCCAAGAGAGTGATACCTTGAGCGTGATCTGGGCAGCGATGTGTTCCCCCCCACCCCCGGAGAGTGATTCTAGCACATATAGGTGCTAAGTGAGCTTAGCGGCACGACGTATGCCCCACAATGGCGAGGCAGAAGCATTTCAAAAGGCAGTGAACAGGCGCCAGTGCTTCCTCTCAGAGAACAAAGAGTTCCCATGCCGTGCGTTCCCTCCTCGAAATGAAAGTGCAGTGTAGTGTGTTCAAAGAACAGTCATGATCGAGAGCGCTGCAGGGGTACACTCTGAAAAGTTAATGGGAAGATGCCCTCCCACGAGTGGCTATAGGCCGAACGCCGTGGAGTCCTTTCTCCTGCGTGCCAAAGGAGAAAACAAAAAGGCCATCTTTTCGAAAAGAAAAGGGACCTACGGTGCTCCAAAACAACGACAGTATTTTGCAAGTACGGCCCTTTCACAGTATGGGACTTAACACCACGACTCGCTGCACCTGGCGTACTTGTAGAGGTCCTGCCGAAGAATTGTGCGGTTTCCTGGAGAGCTACCGGATGCCTTCGTTTCAGAAGCCAAAGGAACATGAACTTGACGCAAGCAGCCCGGCTTAGGCTGCCTCGCTCCACAAGTGTGTGTGGTCCGCAGGAAGGGACTTTGAACGTTGAATGAATGGCCCCCGTTACTTTTAGGGGTCTGGGGTGTAAGAGAAATGAAGGAACCGCAGAGGCGTTTTCAACAGACTGCCCTCTCAAACTAAAATTCTCCCTGGTGGCGGTGAGACTCTCTGGAGATCACGGTAGTGACTTGGCCTGTAACTAACACCTCCTCCAACAGGCCCTAGGCTCTGGAGGCTCCCTGTGCAGTCAAGACTGTTGTATCTGGCAACCAAGGCCATGTTTTGGCCCCAGTTTGCACGCCAGACGTGACGGGCATACCCAATATAATCCCTTCATGAGCTCCTTGGGTGAGCCAGGGTAATGTTAAGGTGAGCTGGCCTCCACAAAACAGAACCAAGGAGACTGCTGGGGAAAGGCTTTGAGATGGCAACGGTCAGCACGAGCTTGACAACTGCAAGGCCAGAAATCATTTCTTATCCTAGGAAACATCTCCTTCGCGGCGAATTCTTTCCTGCGCTGGAAGATACTATGACCTCTGCAGCTAGCCAAATGTTGGACTGAGACGTCGTTGAGCTCTTTTGACTAGTCCTCTACGGCTGCACGCATTTCTCTGTGGCGTACGGCAAGCAGGAAGCAGACCCCGTCCACCGCAGCAGAAGACTGTTCCCCCAGCTTAGAAAGCACAGACAAGGGTGAGGGACGAGAAAAAGAGGGGAGCACCAGAAAGTGCTCTCTGCAAACGTGCCAGGAAACCCTGCGTTGGACTCTCTCGCTTAGGAGAGTGGTAGGAGCTCTGTCCACAAACCGTTTGCAGAGATGCAGCCCCAGCCAGGTGGCAGGCTGCGTCCAGAGGGGAAGTGGAAGCAGTACGCCTGTGAAGGCTTTGGAATATTGACGTGTGGACGTCGGGCTCAGAGCGCGCAATCGTGGTGAGGCGCTTTGCCCCGAGGACGAGGGCAGGTAAAGCCGTGAGTTGAGAGAAACAGAAGGCTGAACTTCGCACAGGCTACGCTGAGCGTATCCTCAAGGCAGGCTTCTCAACGAGCAGAGAAGCCGGCGGCCGTGTCGATCAGCGTGACCTAGAGCGTTCACGTCAAGAGAGGAGCCCCTTCAAACAGGCTACCAATGCACAGCTTTCGAGGAAGGTACCTCCACGCCAAGAAAGTGATACCTTGAGGGTGATCCGGGCACCGATGTGTTCCCCCGGAAGGTAATTCTACCACTTGTAACTCCTAAGGGAGCTGAGCCGCACAATGTATGCCCCACAATGGCGAGGCGAAAGCATTTCAGAAGACAGTGAACCACAAAGTACACAGGCCCAGTAGTGCCACCTACTCCGCTCAGAGAACAAACGGTTCCCAGGCAGTGCGCTCCCTCCTCGAATGGAGAGTGCAGGTTAGTGTGTTCAAGGAACAGTCATGCTCGAGAGCGCTGCAGGAGGGCACTCTCCAAAGTTAATGAGAAGCTGCCCTCTCTCGAGTGGGTAGCGGCCGAATGGCCAGGAAATCGTTTCCCTGTGTGTAAGAGGAGCAAAGAGAAAGGGCATCTCTCCAAAAAGAAAAGGAACCTATGGAGCTGCAAAAGAACGACAGCAGTTTTCAAGGACGGCCCGCTCAGTGCATCGGACCTAACACCATGAATCGCTGTGCCTGGCAAACTTGTAGACGTCCTGCCAAATATTGGGGGGTGGGGTGTGGGGGGTGTTCTCAGGAGACCTTCCGGAAGCCTTCGGTTCAGACGCCAAAGGAAGGCGAACTCGCTGCCAGCAGCCTGCCTGAGGCTTCCTCGCTCCACGAGTATGCGTTGTCCCCAGGAGGGAGCTTGAACGTTGACAAGCCCCCGTTACTCTCAGGGGTCTGGAATGTAGGCGAAATGAAGGACGCACGAAGGCAATGGCACAGTTCATGGCTTAGCCTAGGAAACAAGTCCTAAAGCAGCGCGTTCCTTCCTGGGCTGGAAGACATCTGTGAACTCTGTGGCAAGGCCACTTTTGGACCGAGACGTCCCTGAGCTCTTTGGACTAGGCCTCTACAGCTGCGCTCATTTCTCTGTGGCGTATGCCAAGCAGTAAGCGAGCCTCGTCCGTCACAGCAGGAGCCTGTTGCCCCGGCTTTAGAAAGTATAGCTAACGGTGAGGGAAAACGAAAGAGATGTGCTACAAGACAGTGCTGTCTGCAAACGTTACGGGAAACCCTGCGTTGGGCTCCCTCGGTTAGGAGAGTGGCAGGAGCTCTGTCCACAAACCGTTTGCAGCGATGCAGCCCCAGCCGGGTAGCAGGCTGCGTTCAGAGGGGATGTGGCAGCAGTACGTCTGTGACGCCTGTGAAGGCTTTGGAATACTGACGTGTGGACGCCGGGGTCAGAGCGTGCACTTGTGGTTAGGCACTTTGCACCGGGGACGAGGGCAGGTAAAGTCGTTAGTTGAGAGAAGCAGAAGGCCGTACTATTTGCACAGGCTACGCTGAGTGTATCCTCAAAGCAGCTTCTCAAAGAGCAGGGAGGCAGAGGGCATCTCGACCAGCATCACCAGGAGCGTCCTGTCGCGAAATGTGCCACTTGCAAGCAGGCTACCAACGCGCAGCTTTCGCGGAAGGTACCTCCTCGCCAAGAGAGTGATACCTTGAGCGTGATCTGGGCAGCGATGTGTTCCCCCCCCACCCCCGGAGAGTGATTCTAGCACATATAGGTGCTAAGTGAGCTTAGCGGCACGACGTATGCCCCACAATGGCGAGGCAGAAGCATTTCAAAAGGCAGTGAACAGGCGCCAGTGCTTCCTCTCAGAGAACAAAGAGTTCCCATGCCGTGCGTTCCCTCCTCGAAATGAAAGTGCAGTGTAGTGTGTTCAAAGAACAGTCATGATCGAGAGCGCTGCAGGGGTACACTCTCAAAAGTTAATGGGAAGATGCCCTCCCACGAGTGGCTATAGGCCGAACGCCGTGGAGTCCTTTCTCCTGCGTGCCAAAGGAGAAAACAAAAAGGCCATCTTTTCGAAAAGAAAAGGGACCTACGGTGCTCCAAAACAACGACAGTATTTTGCAAGTACGGCCCTTTCACAGTATGGGACTTAACACCACGACTCGCTGCACCTGGCGTACTTGTAGAGGTCCTGCCGAAGAATTGTGCGGTTTCCTGGAGAGCTACCGGATGCCTTCGTTTCAGAAGCCAAAGGAACATGAACTTGACGCAAGCAGCCCGGCTTAGGCTGCCTCGCTCCACAAGTGTGTGTGGTCCGCAGGAAGGGACTTTGAACGTTGAATGAATGGCCCCCGTTACTTTTAGGGGTCTGGGGTGTAAGAGAAATGAAGGAACCGCAGAGGCGTTTTCAACAGACTGCCCTCTCAAACTAAAATTCTCCCTGGTGGCGGTGAGACTCTCTGGAGATCACGGTAGTGACTTGGCCTGTAACTAACACCTCCTCCAACAGGCCCTAGGCTCTGGAGGCTCCCTGTGCAGTCAAGACTGTTGTATCTGGCAACCAAGGCCATGTTTTGGCCCCAGTTTGCACGCCAGACGTGACGGGCATACCCAATATAATCCCTTCATGAGCTCCTTGGGTGAGCCAGGGTAATGTTAAGGTGAGCTGGCCTCCACAAAACAGAACCAAGGAGACTGCTGGGGAAAGGCTTTGAGATGGCAACGGTCAGCACGAGCTTGACAACTGCAAGGCCAGAAATCATTTCTTATCCTAGGAAACATCTCCTTCGCGGCGAATTCTTTCCTGCGCTGGAAGATACTATGACCTCTGCAGCTAGCCAAATGTTGGACTGAGACGTCGTTGAGCTCTTTTGACTAGTCCTCTACGGCTGCACGCATTTCTCTGTGGCGTATGGCAAGCAGGAAGCAGACCCCGTCCACCGCAGCAGAAGACTGTTCCCCCAGCTTAGAAAGCACAGACAAGGGTGAGGGACGAGAAAAAGAGGGGAGCACCAGAAAGTGCTCTCTGCAAACGTGCCAGGAAACCCTGCGTTGGACTCTCTCGCTTAGGAGAGTGGTAGGAGCTCTGTCCACAAACCGTTTGCAGAGATGCAGCCCCAGCCAGGTGGCAGGCTGCGTCCAGAGGGGAAGTGGAAGCAGTACGCCTGTGAAGGCTTTGGAATATTGACGTGTGGACGTCGGGCTCAGAGCGCGCAATCGTGGTGAGGCGCTTTGCCCCGAGGACGAGGGCAGGTAAAGCCGTGAGTTGAGAGAAACAGAAGGCTGAACTTCGCACAGGCTACGCTGAGCGTATCCTCAAGGCAGTCTTCTCAACGAGCAGAGAAGCCGGCGGCCGTGTCGATCAGCGTGACCTAGAGCGTTCACGTCAAGAGAGGAGCCCCTTCAAACAGGCTACCAATGCACAGCTTTCGAGGAAGGTACCTCCACGCCAAGAAAGTGATACCTTGAGGGTGATCCGGGCACCGATGTGTTCCCCCGAAAGGTAATTCTACCACTTGTAACTCCTAAGGGAGCTGAGCCGCACAATGTATGCCCCACAATGGCGAGGCGAAAGCATTTCAGAAGACAGTGAACCACAAAGTACACAGGCCCAGTAGTGCCACCTACTCCGCTCAGAGAACAAACGGTTCCCAGGCAGTGCGCTCCCTCCTCGAATGGAGAGTGCAGGTTAGTGTGTTCAAGGAACAGTCATGCTCGAGAGCGCTGCAGGAGGGCACTCTCCAAAGTTAATGAGAAGCTGCCCTCTCTCGAGTGGGTAGCGGCCGAGTGGCCAGGAAATCGTTTCCCTGTGTGTAAGAGGAGCAAAGAGAAAGGGCATCTCTCCAAAAAGAAAAGGAACCTATGGAGCTCCAAAAGAACGACAGCAGTTTTCAAGGACGGCCCGCTCAGTGCATCGGACCTAACACCATGAATCGCTGTGCCTGGCAAACTTGTAGACGTCCTGCCAAATATTGGGGGGTGGGGTGTGGGGGGTGTTCTCAGGAGACCTTCCGGAAGCCTTCGGTTCAGACGCCAAAGGAAGGCGAACTCGCTGCCAGCAGCCTGCCTGAGGCTTCCTCGCTCCACGAGTATGCGTTGTCCCCAGGAGGGAGCTTGAACGTTGACAAGCCCCCGTTACTCTCAGGGGTCTGGAATGTAGGCGAAATGAAGGACGCACGAAGGCAATGGCACAGTTCATGGCTTAGCCTAGGAAACAAGTCCTAAAGCAGCGCGTTCCTTCCTGGGCTGGAAGACATCTGTGAACTCTGTGGCAAGGCCACTTTTGGACCGAGACGTCCCTGAGCTCTTTGGACTAGGCCTCTACAGCTGCGCTCATTTCTCTGTGGCGTATGCCAAGCAGTAAGCGAGCCTCGTCCGTCACAGCAGGAGCCTGTTGCCCCGGCTTTAGAAAGTATAGCTAACGGTGAGGGAAAACGAAAGAGATGTGCTACAAGACAGTGCTGTCTGCAAACGTTACGGGAAACCCTGCGTTGGGCTCCCTCGGTTAGGAGAGTGGCAGGAGCTCTGTCCACAAACCGTTTGCAGCGATGCAGCCCCAGCCGGGTAGCAGGCTGCGTTCAGAGGGGATGTGGCAGCAGTACGTCTGTGACGCCTGTGAAGGCTTTGGAATACTGACGTGTGGACGCCGGGGTCAGAGCGTGCACTTGTGGTTAGGCACTTTGCACCGGGGACGAGGGCAGGTAAAGTCGTTAGTTGAGAGAAGCAGAAGGCCGTACTATTTGCACAGGCTACGCTGAGTGTATCCTCAAAGCAGCTTCTCAAAGAGCAGGGAGGCAGAGGGCATCTCGACCAGCATCACCAGGAGCGTCCTGTCGCGAAATGTGCCACTTGCAAGCAGGCTACCAACGCGCAGCTTTCGCGGAAGGTACCTCCTCGCCAAGAGAGTGATACCTTGAGCGTGATCTGGGCAGCGATGTGTTCCCCCCCACCCCCGGAGAGTGATTCTAGCACATATAGGTGCTAAGTGAGCTTAGCGGCACGACGTATGCCCCACAATGGCGAGGCAGAAGCATTTCAAAAGGCAGTGAACAGGCGCCAGTGCTTCCTCTCAGAGAACAAAGAGTTCCCATGCCGTGCGTTCCCTCCTCGAAATGAAAGTGCAGTGTAGTGTGTTCAAAGAACAGTCATGATCGAGAGCGCTGCAGGGGTACACTCTGAAAAGTTAATGGGAAGATGCCCTCCCACGAGTGGCTATAGGCCGAACGCCGTGGAGTCCTTTCTCCTGCGTGCCAAAGGAGAAAACAAAAAGGCCATCTTTTCGAAAAGAAAAGGGACCTACGGTGCTCCAAAACAACGACAGTATTTTGCAAGTACGGCCCTTTCACAGTATGGGACTTAACACCACGACTCGCTGCACCTGGCGTACTTGTAGAGGTCCTGCCGAAGAATTGTGCGGTTTCCTGGAGAGCTACCGGATGCCTTCGTTTCAGAAGCCAAAGGAACATGAACTTGACGCAAGCAGCCCGGCTTAGGCTGCCTCGCTCCACAAGTGTGTGTGGTCCGCAGGAAGGGACTTTGAACGTTGAATGAATGGCCCCCGTTACTTTTAGGGGTCTGGGGTGTAAGAGAAATGAAGGAACCGCAGAGGCGTTTTCAACAGACTGCCCTCTCAAACTAAAATTCTCCCTGGTGGCGGTGAGACTCTCTGGAGATCACGGTAGTGACTTGGCCTGTAACTAACACCTCCTCCAACAGGCCCTAGGCTCTGGAGGCTCCCTGTGCAGTCAAGACTGTTGTATCTGGCAACCAAGGCCATGTTTTGGCCCCAGTTTGCACGCCAGACGTGACGGGCATACCCAATATAATCCCTTCATGAGCTCCTTGGGTGAGCCAGGGTAATGTTAAGGTGAGCTGGCCTCCACAAAACAGAACCAAGGAGACTGCTGGGGAAAGGCTTTGAGATGGCAACGGTCAGCACGAGCTTGACAACTGCAAGGCCAGAAATCATTTCTTATCCTAGGAAACATCTCCTTCGCGGCGAATTCTTTCCTGCGCTGGAAGATACTATGACCTCTGCAGCTAGCCAAATGTTGGACTGAGACGTCGTTGAGCTCTTTTGACTAGTCCTCTACGGCTGCACGCATTTCTCTGTGGCGTACGGCAAGCAGGAAGCAGACCCCGTCCACCGCAGCAGAAGACTGTTCCCCCAGCTTAGAAAGCACAGACAAGGGTGAGGGACGAGAAAAAGAGGGGAGCACCAGAAAGTGCTCTCTGCAAACGTGCCAGGAAACCCTGCGTTGGACTCTCTCGCTTAGGAGAGTGGTAGGAGCTCTGTCCACAAACCGTTTGCAGAGATGCAGCCCCAGCCAGGTGGCAGGCTGCGTCCAGAGGGGAAGTGGAAGCAGTACGCCTGTGAAGGCTTTGGAATATTGACGTGTGGACGTCGGGCTCAGAGCGCGCAATCGTGGTGAGGCGCTTTGCCCCGAGGACGAGGGCAGGTAAAGCCGTGAGTTGAGAGAAACAGAAGGCTGAACTTCGCACAGGCTACGCTGAGCGTATCCTCAAGGCAGGCTTCTCAACGAGCAGAGAAGCCGGCGGCCGTGTCGATCAGCGTGACCTAGAGCGTTCACGTCAAGAGAGGAGCCCCTTCAAACAGGCTACCAATGCACAGCTTTCGAGGAAGGTACCTCCACGCCAAGAAAGGGATACCTTGAGGGTGATCCGGGCACCGATGTGTTCCCCCGGAAGGTAATTCTACCACTTGTAACTCCTAAGGGAGCTGAGCCGCACAATGTATGCCCCACAATGGCGAGGCGAAAGCATTTCAGAAGACAGTGAACCACAAAGTACACAGGCCCAGTAGTGCCACCTACTCCGCTCAGAGAACAAACGGTTCCCAGGCAGTGCGCTCCCTCCTCGAATGGAGAGTGCAGGTTAGTGTGTTCAAGGAACAGTCATGCTCGAGAGCGCTGCAGGAGGGCACTCTCCAAAGTTAATGAGAAGCTGCCCTCTCTCGAGTGGGTAGCGGCCGAATGGCCAGGAAATCGTTTCCCTGTGTGTAAGAGGAGCAAAGAGAAAGGGCATCTCTCCAAAAAGAAAAGGAACCTATGGAGCTCCAAAAGAACGACAGCAGTTTTCAAGGACGGCCCGCTCAGTGCATCGGACCTAACACCATGAATCGCTGTGCCTGGCAAACTTGTAGACGTCCTGCCAAATATTGGGGGGTGGGGTGTGGGGGGTGTTCTCAGGAGACCTTCCGGAAGCCTTCGGTTCAGACGCCAAAGGAAGGCGAACTCGCTGCCAGCAGCCTGCCTGAGGCTTCCTCGCTCCACGAGTATGCGTTGTCCCCAGGAGGGAGCTTGAACGTTGACAAGCCCCCGTTACTCTCAGGGGTCTGGAATGTAGGCGAAATGAAGGACGCACGAAGGCAATGGCACAGTTCATGGCTTAGCCTAGGAAACAAGTCCTAAAGCAGCGTGTTCCTTCCTGGGCTGGAAGACATCTGTGAACTCTGTGGCAAGGCCACTTTTGGACCGAGACGTCCCTGAGCTCTTTGGACTAGGCCTCTACAGCTGCGCTCATTTCTCTGTGGCGTATGCCAAGCAGTAAGCGAGCCTCGTCCGTCACAGCAGGAGCCTGTTGCCCCGGCTTTAGAAAGTATAGCTAACGGTGAGGGAAAACGAAAGAGATGTGCTACAAGACAGTGCTGTCTGCAAACGTTACGGGAAACCCTGCGTTGGGCTCCCTCGGTTAGGAGAGTGGCAGGAGCTCTGTCCACAAACCGTTTGCAGCGATGCAGCCCCAGCCGGGTAGCAGGCTGCGTTCAGAGGGGATGTGGCAGCAGTACGTCTGTGACGCCTGTGAAGGCTTTGGAATACTGACGTGTGGACGCCGGGGTCAGAGCGTGCACTTGTGGTTAGGCACTTTGCACCGGGGACGAGGGCAGGTAAAGTCGTTAGTTGAGAGAAGCAGAAGGCCGTACTATTTGCACAGGCTACGCTGAGTGTATCCTCAAAGCAGCTTCTCAAAGAGCAGGGAGGCAGAGGGCATCTCGACCAGCATCACCAGGAGCGTCCTGTCGCGAAATGTGCCACTTGCAAGCAGGCTACCAACGCGCAGCTTTCGCGGAAGGTACCTCCTCGCCAAGAGAGTGATACCTTGAGCGTGATCTGGGCAGCGATGTGTTCCCCCCCCACCCCCGGAGAGTGATTCTAGCACATATAGGTGCTAAGTGAGCTTAGCGGCACGACGTATGCCCCACAATGGCGAGGCAGAAGCATTTCAAAAGGCAGTGAACAGGCGCCAGTGCTTCCTCTCAGAGAACAAAGAGTTCCCATGCCGTGCGTTCCCTCCTCGAAATGAAAGTGCAGTGTAGTGTGTTCAAAGAACAGTCATGATCGAGAGCGCTGCAGGGGTACACTCTCAAAAGTTAATGGGAAGATGCCCTCCCACGAGTGGCTATAGGCCGAACGCCGTGGAGTCCTTTCTCCTGCGTGCCAAAGGAGAAAACAAAAAGGCCATCTTTTCGAAAAGAAAAGGGACCTACGGTGCTCCAAAACAACGACAGTATTTTGCAAGTACGGCCCTTTCACAGTATGGGACTTAACACCACGACTCGCTGCACCTGGCGTACTTGTAGAGGTCCTGCCGAAGAATTGTGCGGTTTCCTGGAGAGCTACCGGATGCCTTCGTTTCAGAAGCCAAAGGAACATGAACTTGACGCAAGCAGCCCGGCTTAGGCTGCCTCGCTCCACAAGTGTGTGTGGTCCGCAGGAAGGGACTTTGAACGTTGAATGAATGGCCCCCGTTACTTTTAGGGGTCTGGGGTGTAAGAGAAATGAAGGAACCGCAGAGGCGTTTTCAACAGACTGCCCTCTCAAACTAAAATTCTCCCTGGTGGCGGTGAGACTCTCTGGAGATCACGGTAGTGACTTGGCCTGTAACTAACACCTCCTCCAACAGGCCCTAGGCTCTGGAGGCTCCCTGTGCAGTCAAGACTGTTGTATCTGGCAACCAAGGCCATGTTTTGGCCCCAGTTTGCACGCCAGACGTGACGGGCATACCCAATATAATCCCTTCATGAGCTCCTTGGGTGAGCCAGGGTAATGTTAAGGTGAGCTGGCCTCCACAAAACAGAACCAAGGAGACTGCTGGGGAAAGGCTTTGAGATGGCAACGGTCAGCACGAGCTTGACAACTGCAAGGCCAGAAATCATTTCTTATCCTAGGAAACATCTCCTTCGCGGCGAATTCTTTCCTGCGCTGGAAGATACTATGACCTCTGCAGCTAGCCAAATGTTGGACTGAGACGTCGTTGAGCTCTTTTGACTAGTCCTCTACGGCTGCACGCATTTCTCTGTGGCGTATGGCAAGCAGGAAGCAGACCCCGTCCACCGCAGCAGAAGACTGTTCCCCCAGCTTAGAAAGCACAGACAAGGGTGAGGGACGAGAAAAAGAGGGGAGCACCAGAAAGTGCTCTCTGCAAACGTGCCAGGAAACCCTGCGTTGGACTCTCTCGCTTAGGAGAGTGGTAGGAGCTCTGTCCACAAACCGTTTGCAGAGATGCAGCCCCAGCCAGGTGGCAGGCTGCGTCCAGAGGGGAAGTGGAAGCAGTACGCCTGTGAAGGCTTTGGAATATTGACGTGTGGACGTCGGGCTCAGAGCGCGCAATCGTGGTGAGGCGCTTTGCCCCGAGGACGAGGGCAGGTAAAGCCGTGAGTTGAGAGAAACAGAAGGCTGAACTTCGCACAGGCTACGCTGAGCGTATCCTCAAGGCAGTCTTCTCAACGAGCAGAGAAGCCGGCGGCCGTGTCGATCAGCGTGACCTAGAGCGTTCACGTCAAGAGAGGAGCCCCTTCAAACAGGCTACCAATGCACAGCTTTCGAGGAAGGTACCTCCACGCCAAGAAAGTGATACCTTGAGGGTGATCCGGGCACCGATGTGTTCCCCCGGAAGGTAATTCTACCACTTGTAACTCCTAAGGGAGCTGAGCCGCACAATGTATGCCCCACAATGGCGAGGCGAAAGCATTTCAGAAGACAGTGAACCACAAAGTACACAGGCCCAGTAGTGCCACCTACTCCGCTCAGAGAACAAACGGTTCCCAGGCAGTGCACTCCCTCCTCGAATGGAGAGTGCAGGTTAGTGTGTTCAAGGAACAGTCATGCTCGAGAGCGCTGCAGGAGGGCACTCTCCAAAGTTAATGAGAAGCTGCCCTCTCTCGAGTGGGTAGCGGCCGAGTGGCCAGGAAATCGTTTCCCTGTGTGTAAGAGTAGCAAAGAGAAAGGGCATCTCTCCAAAAAGAAAAGGAACCTATGGAGCTGCAAAAGAACGACAGCAGTTTTCAAGGACGGCCCGCTCAGTGCATCGGACCTAACACCATGAATCGCTGTGCCTGGCAAACTTGTAGACGTCCTGCCAAATATTGGGGTGGGGGTGGTTGTGGTTCTCAGGAGACCTTCCGGAAGCCTTCGGTTCAGACGCCAAAGGAAGGCGAACTCGCTGCCAGCAGCCTGCCTGAGGCTTCCTCGCTCCACGAGTATGCGTTGTCCCCAGGAGGGAGCTTGAACGTTGACAAGCCCCCGTTACTTTCAGGGCTCTGGAATGTAGGCGAAATGAAGGACGCACGAAGGCAATGGCACAATTCATGGCTTAGCCTAGGAAACAAGTCCTAAAGCAGCGCATTTCTTTCTGGGCTGGAAGACATCTGTGAACTCTGTGGCAAGGCCACTTTTGGACCGAGACGTCCCTGAGCTCTTTGGACTAGGCCTCTACAGCTGCGCTCATTTCTCTGTGGCGTATGCCAAGCAGTAAGCGAGCCTCGTCCGTCACAGCAGGAGCCTGTTGCCCCGGCTTTAGAAAGTATAGCTAACGGTGAGGGAAAACGAAAGAGATGTGCTACAAGACAGTGCTGTCTGCAAACGTTACGGGAAACCCTGCGTTGGGCTCCCTCGGTTAGGAGAGTGGCAGGAGCTCTGTCCACAAACCGTTTGCAGCGATGCAGCCCCAGCCGGGTAGCAGGCTGCGTTCAGAGGGGATGTGGCAGCAGTACGTCTGTGACGCCTGTGAAGGCTTTGGAATACTGACGTGTGGACGCCGGGGTCAGAGCGTGCACTTGTGGTTAGGCACTTTGCACCGGGGACGAGGGCAGGTAAAGTCGTTAGTTGAGAGAAGCAGAAGGCCGTACTATTTGCACAGGCTACGCTGAGTGTATCCTCAAAGCAGCTTCTCAAAGAGCAGGGAGGCAGAGGGCATCTCGACCAGCATCACCAGGAGCGTCCTGTCGCGAAATGTGCCACTTGCAAGCAGGCTACCAACGCGCAGCTTTCGCGGAAGGTACCTCCTCGCCAAGAGAGTGATACCTTGAGCGTGATCTGGGCAGCGATGTGTTCCCCCCCCCACCCCCGGAGAGTGATTCTAGCACATATAGGTGCTAAGTGAGCTTAGCGGCACGACGTATGCCCCACAATGGCGAGGCAGAAGCATTTCAAAAGGCAGTGAACAGGCGCCAGTGCTTCCTCTCAGAGAACAAAGAGTTCCCATGCCGTGCGTTCCCTCCTCGAAATGAAAGTGCAGTGTAGTGTGTTCAAAGAACAGTCATGATCGAGAGCGCTGCAGGGGTACACTCTCAAAAGTTAATGGGAAGATGCCCTCCCACGAGTGGCTATAGGCCGAACGCCGTGGAGTCCTTTCTCCTGCGTGCCAAAGGAGAAAACAAAAAGGCCATCTTTTCGAAAAGAAAAGGGACCTACGGTGCTCCAAAACAACGACAGTATTTTGCAAGTACGGCCCTTTCACAGTATGGGACTTAACACCACGACTCGCTGCACCTGGCGTACTTGTAGAGGTCCTGCCGAAGAATTGTGCGGTTTCCTGGAGAGCTACCGGATGCCTTCGTTTCAGAAGCCAAAGGAACATGAACTTGACGCAAGCAGCCCGGCTTAGGCTGCCTCGCTCCACAAGTGTGTGTGGTCCGCAGGAAGGGACTTTGAACGTTGAATGAATGGCCCCCGTTACTTTTAGGGGTCTGGGGTGTAAGAGAAATGAAGGAACCGCAGAGGCGTTTTCAACAGACTGCCCTCTCAAACTAAAATTCTCCCTGGTGGCGGTGAGACTCTCTGGAGATCACGGTAGTGACTTGGCCTGTAACTAACACCTCCTCCAACAGGCCCTAGGCTCTGGAGGCTCCCTGTGCAGTCAAGACTGTTGTATCTGGCAACCAAGGCCATGTTTTGGCCCCAGTTTGCACGCCAGACGTGACGGGCATACCCAATATAATCCCTTCATGAGCTCCTTGGGTGAGCCAGGGTAATGTTAAGGTGAGCTGGCCTCCACAAAACAGAACCAAGGAGACTGCTGGGGAAAGGCTTTGAGATGGCAACGGTCAGCACGAGCTTGACAACTGCAAGGCCAGAAATCATTTCTTATCCTAGGAAACATCTCCTTCGCGGCGAATTCTTTCCTGCGCTGGAAGATACTATGACCTCTGCAGCTAGCCAAATGTTGGACTGAGACGTCGTTGAGCTCTTTTGACTAGTCCTCTACGGCTGCACGCATTTCTCTGTGGCGTATGGCAAGCAGGAAGCAGACCCCGTCCACCGCAGCAGAAGACTGTTTCCCCAGCTTAGAAAGCACAGACAAGGGTGAGGGACGAGAAAAAGAGGGGAGCACCAGAAAGTGCTCTCTGCAAACGTGCCAGGAAACCCTGCGTTGGACTCTCTCGCTTAGGAGAGTGGTAGGAGCTCTGTCCACAAACCGTTTGCAGAGATGCAGCCCCAGCCAGGTGGCAGGCTGCGTCCAGAGGGGAAGTGGAAGCAGTACGCCTGTGAAGGCTTTGGAATATTGACGTGTGGACGTCGGGCTCAGAGTGCGCAATCGTGGTGAGGCGCTTTGCCCCGAGGACGAGGGCAGGTAAAGCCGTGAGTTGAGAGAAACAGAAGGCTGAACTTCGCACAGGCTACGCTGAGCGTATCCTCAAGGCAGGCTTCTCAACGAGCAGAGAAGCCGGCGGCCGTGTCGATCAGCGTGACCTAGAGCGTTCACGTCAAGAGAGGAGCCCCTTCAAACAGGCTACCAATGCACAGCTTTCGAGGAAGGTACCTCCACGCCAAGAAAGTGATACCTTGAGGGTGATCCGGGCACCGATGTGTTCCCCCGGAAGGTAATTCTACCACTTGTAACTCCTAAGGGAGCTGAGCCGCACAATGTATGCCCCACAATGGCGAGGCGAAAGCATTTCAGAAGACAGTGAACCACAAAGTACACAGGCCCAGTAGTGCCACCTACTCCGCTCAGAGAACAAACGGTTCCCAGGCAGTGCACTCCCTCCTCGAATGGAGAGTGCAGGTTAGTGTGTTCAAGGAACAGTCATGCTCGAGAGCGCTGCAGGAGGGCACTCTCCAAAGTTAATGAGAAGCTGCCCTCTCTCGAGTGGGTAGCGGCCGAGTGGCCAGGAAATCGTTTCCCTGTGTGTAAGAGTAGCAAAGAGAAAGGGCATCTCTCCAAAAAGAAAAGGAACCTATGGAGCTGCAAAAGAACGACAGCAGTTTTCAAGGACGGCCCGCTCAGTGCATCGGACCTAACACCATGAATCGCTGTGCCTGGCAAACTTGTAGACGTCCTGCCAAATATTGGGGTGGGGGTGGGGGTGGTTCTCAGGAGACCTTCCGGAAGCCTTCGGTTCAGACGGCAAAGGAAGGCGAACTCGCTGCCAGCAGCCTGCCTGAGGCTTCCTCGCTCCACGAGTATGCGTTGTCCCCAGGAGGGAGCTTGAACGTTGACAAGCCCCCGTTACTTTCAGGGCTCTGGAATGTAGGCGAAATGAAGGACGCACGAAGGCAATGGCACAATTCATGGCTTAGCCTAGGAAACAAGTCCTAAAGCAGCGCGTTCCTTCCTGGGCTGGAAGACATCTGTGAACTCTGTGGCAAGGCCACTTTTGGACCGAGACGTCCCTGAGCTCTTTGGACTAGGCCTCTACAGCTGCGCTCATTTCTCTGTGGCGTATGCCAAGCAGTAAGCGAGCCTCGTCCGTCACAGCAGGAGCCTGTTGCCCCGGCTTTAGAAAGTATAGCTAACGGTGAGGGAAAACGAAAGAGATGTGCTACAAGACAGTGCTGTCTGCAAACGTTACAGGAAACCCTGCGTTGGGCTCCCTCGGTTAGGAGAGTGGCAGGAGCTCTGTCCACAAACCGTTTGCAGCGATGCAGCCCCAGCCGGGTAGCAGGCTGCGTTCAGAGGGGATGTGGCAGCAGTACGTCTGTGACGCCTGTGAAGGCTTTGGAATACTGACGTGTGGACGCCGGGGTCAGAGCGTGCACTTGTGGTTAGGCACTTTGCACCGGGGACGAGGGCAGGTAAAGTCGTTAGTTGAGAGAAGCAGAAGGCCGTACTATTTGCACAGGCTACGCTGAGTGTATCCTCAAAGCAGCTTCTCAAAGAGCAGGGAGGCAGAGGGCATCTCGACCAGCATCACCAGGAGCGTCCTGTCGCGAAATGTGCCACTTGCAAGCAGGCTACCAACGCGCAGCTTTCGCGGAAGGTACCTCCTCGCCAAGAGAGTGATACCTTGAGCGTGATCTGGGCAGCGATGTGTTCCCCCCCACCCCCGGAGAGTGATTCTAGCACATATAGGTGCTAAGTGAGCTTAGCGGCACGACGTATGCCCCACAATGGCGAGGCAGAAGCATTTCAAAAGGCAGTGAACAGGCGCCAGTGCTTCCTCTCAGAGAACAAAGAGTTCCCATGCCGTGCGTTCCCTCCTCGAAATGAAAGTGCAGTGTAGTGTGTTCAAAGAACAGTCATGATCGAGAGCGCTGCAGGGGTACACTCTGAAAAGTTAATGGGAAGATGCCCTCCCACGAGTGGCTATAGGCCGAAAGCCGTGGAGTCCTTTCTCCTGCGTGCCAAAGGAGAAAACAAAAAGGCCATCTTTTCGAAAAGAAAAGGGACCTACGGTGCTCCAAAACAACGACAGTATTTTGCAAGTACGGCCCTTTCACAGTATGGGACTTAACACCACGACTCGCTGCACCTGGCGTACTTGTAGAGGTCCTGCCGAAGAATTGTGCGGTTTCCTGGAGAGCTACCGGATGCCTTCGTTTCAGAAGCCAAAGGAACATGAACTTGACGCAAGCAGCCCGGCTTAGGCTGCCTCGCTCCACAAGTGTGTGTGGTCCGCAGGAAGGGACTTTGAACGTTGAATGAATGGCCCCCGTTACTTTTAGGGGTCTGGGGTGTAAGAGAAATGAAGGAACCGCAGAGGCGTTTTCAACAGACTGCCCTCTCAAACTAAAATTCTCCCTGGTGGCGGTGAGACTCTCTGGAGATCACGGTAGTGACTTGGCCTGTAACTAACACCTCCTCCAACAGGCCCTAGGCTCTGGAGGCTCCCTGTGCAGTCAAGACTGTTGTATCTGGCAACCAAGGCCATGTTTTGGCCCCAGTTTGCACGCCAGACGTGACGGGCATACCCAATATAATCCCTTCATGAGCTCCTTGGGTGAGCCAGGGTAATGTTAAGGTGAGCTGGCCTCCACAAAACAGAACCAAGGAGACTGCTGGGGAAAGGCTTTGAGATGGCAACGGTCAGCACGAGCTTGACAACTGCAAGGCCAGAAATCATTTCTTATCCTAGGAAACATCTCCTTCGCGGCGAATTCTTTCCTGCGCTGGAAGATACTATGACCTCTGCAGCTAGCCAAATGTTGGACTGAGACGTCGTTGAGCTCTTTTGACTAGTCCTCTACGGCTGCACGCATTTCTCTGTGGCGTACGGCAAGCAGGAAGCAGACCCCGTCCACCGCAGCAGAAGACTGTTCCCCCAGCTTAGAAAGCACAGACAAGGGTGAGGGACGAGAAAAAGAGGGGAGCACCAGAAAGTGCTCTCTGCAAACGTGCCAGGAAACCCTGCGTTGGACTCTCTCGCTTAGGAGAGTGGTAGGAGCTCTGTCCACAAACCGTTTGCAGAGATGCAGCCCCAGCCAGGTGGCAGGCTGCGTCCAGAGGGGAAGTGGAAGCAGTACGCCTGTGAAGGCTTTGGAATATTGACGTGTGGACGTCGGGCTCAGAGCGCGCAATCGTGGTGAGGCGCTTTGCCCCGAGGACGAGGGCAGGTAAAGCCGTGAGTTGAGAGAAACAGAAGGCTGAACTTCGCACAGGCTACGCTGAGCGTATCCTCAAGGCAGGCTTCTCAACGAGCAGAGAAGCCGGCGGCCGTGTCGATCAGCGTGACCTAGAGCGTTCACGTCAAGAGAGGAGCCCCTTCAAACAGGCTACCAATGCACAGCTTTCGAGGAAGGTACCTCCACGCCAAGAAAGGGATACCTTGAGGGTGATCCGGGCACCGATGTGTTCCCCCGGAAGGTAATTCTACCACTTGTAACTCCTAAGGGAGCTGAGCCGCACAATGTATGCCCCACAATGGCGAGGTGAAAGCATTTCAGAAGACAGTGAACCACAAAGTACACAGGCCCAGTAGTGCCACCTACTCCGCTCAGAGAACAAACGGTTCCCAGGCAGTGCGCTCCCTCCTCGAATGGAGAGTGCAGGTTAGTGTGTTCAAGGAACAGTCATGCTCGAGAGCGCTGCAGGAGGGCACTCTCCAAAGTTAATGAGAAGCTGCCCTCTCTCGAGTGGGTAGCGGCCGAATGGCCAGGAAATCGTTTCCCTGTGTGTAAGAGGAGCAAAGAGAAAGGGCATCTCTCCAAAAAGAAAAGGAACCTATGGAGCTCCAAAAGAACGACAGCAGTTTTCAAGGACGGCCCGCTCAGTGCATCGGACCTAACACCATGAATCGCTGTGCCTGGCAAACTTGTAGACGTCCTGCCAAATATTGGGGGGTGGGGTGTGGGGGGTGTTCTCAGGAGACCTTCCGGAAGCCTTCGGTTCAGACGCCAAAGGAAGGCGAACTCGCTGCCAGCAGCCTGCCTGAGGCTTCCTCGCTCCACGAGTATGCGTTGTCCCCAGGAGGGAGCTTGAACGTTGACAAGCCCCCGTTACTCTCAGGGGTCTGGAATGTAGGCGAAATGAAGGACGCACGAAGGCAATGGCACAGTTCATGGCTTAGCCTAGGAAACAAGTCCTAAAGCAGCGCGTTCCTTCCTGGGCTGGAAGACATCTGTGAACTCTGTGGCAAGGCCACTTTTGGACCGAGACGTCCCTGAGCTCTTTGGACTAGGCCTCTACAGCTGCGCTCATTTCTCTGTGGCGTATGCCAAGCAGTAAGCGAGCCTCGTCCGTCACAGCAGGAGCCTGTTGCCCCGGCTTTAGAAAGTATAGCTAACGGTGAGGGAAAACGAAAGAGATGTGCTACAAGACAGTGCTGTCTGCAAACGTTACGGGAAACCCTGCGTTGGGCTCCCTCGGTTAGGAGAGTGGCAGGAGCTCTGTCCACAAACCGTTTGCAGCGATGCAGCCCCAGCCGGGTAGCAGGCTGCGTTCAGAGGGGATGTGGCAGCAGTACGTCTGTGACGCCTGTGAAGGCTTTGGAATACTGACGTGTGGACGCCGGGGTCAGAGCGTGCACTTGTGGTTAGGCACTTTGCACCGGGGACGAGGGCAGGTAAAGTCGTTAGTTGAGAGAAGCAGAAGGCCGTACTATTTGCACAGGCTACGCTGAGTGTATCCTCAAAGCAGCTTCTCAAAGAGCAGGGAGGCAGAGGGCATCTCGACCAGCATCACCAGGAGCGTCCTGTCGCGAAATGTGCCACTTGCAAGCAGGCTACCAACGCGCAGCTTTCGCGGAAGGTACCTCCTCGCCAAGAGAGTGATACCTTGAGCGTGATCTGGGCAGCGATGTGTTCCCCCCCCACCCCCGGAGAGTGATTCTAGCACATATAGGTGCTAAGTGAGCTTAGCGGCACGACGTATGCCCCACAATGGCGAGGCAGAAGCATTTCAAAAGGCAGTGAACAGGCGCCAGTGCTTCCTCTCAGAGAACAAAGAGTTCCCATGCCGTGCGTTCCCTCCTCGAAATGAAAGTGCAGTGTAGTGTGTTCAAAGAACAGTCATGATCGAGAGCGCTGCAGGGGTACACTCTGAAAAGTTAATGGGAAGATGCCCTCCCACGAGTGGCTATAGGCCGAACGCCGTGGAGTCCTTTCTCCTGCGTGCCAAAGGAGAAAACAAAAAGGCCATCTTTTCGAAAAGAAAAGGGACCTACGGTGCTCCAAAACAACGACAGTATTTTGCAAGTACGGCCCTTTCACAGTATGGGACTTAACACCACGACTCGCTGCACCTGGCGTACTTGTAGAGGTCCTGCCGAAGAATTGTGCGGTTTCCTGGAGAGCTACCGGATGCCTTCGTTTCAGAAGCCAAAGGAACATGAACTTGACGCAAGCAGCCCGGCTTAGGCTGCCTCGCTCCACAAGTGTGTGTGGTCCGCAGGAAGGGACTTTGAACGTTGAATGAATGGCCCCCGTTACTTTTAGGGGTCTGGGGTGTAAGAGAAATGAAGGAACCGCAGAGGCGTTTTCAACAGACTGCCCTCTCAAACTAAAATTCTCCCTGGTGGCGGTGAGACTCTCTGGAGATCACGGTAGTGACTTGGCCTGTAACTAACACCTCCTCCAACAGGCCCTAGGCTCTGGAGGCTCCCTGTGCAGTCAAGACTGTTGTATCTGGCAACCAAGGCCATGTTTTGGCCCCAGTTTGCACGCCAGACGTGACGGGCATACCCAATATAATCCCTTCATGAGCTCCTTGGGTGAGCCAGGGTAATGTTAAGGTGAGCTGGCCTCCACAAAACAGAACCAAGGAGACTGCTGGGGAAAGGCTTTGAGATGGCAACGGTCAGCACGAGCTTGACAACTGCAAGGCCAGAAATCATTTCTTATCCTAGGAAACATCTCCTTCGCGGCGAATTCTTTCCTGCGCTGGAAGATACTATGACCTCTGCAGCTAGCCAAATGTTGGACTGAGACGTCGTTGAGCTCTTTTGACTAGTCCTCTACGGCTGCACGCATTTCTCTGTGGCGTATGGCAAGCAGGAAGCAGACCCCGTCCACCGCAGCAGAAGACTGTTCCCCCAGCTTAGAAAGCACAGACAAGGGTGAGGGACGAGAAAAAGAGGGGAGCACCAGAAAGTGCTCTCTGCAAACGTGCCAGGAAACCCTGCGTTGGACTCTCTCGCTTAGGAGAGTGGTAGGAGCTCTGTCCACAAACCGTTTGCAGAGATGCAGCCCCAGCCAGGTGGCAGGCTGCGTCCAGAGGGGAAGTGGAAGCAGTACGCCTGTGAAGGCTTTGGAATATTGACGTGTGGACGTCGGGCTCAGAGCGCGCAATCGTGGTGAGGCGCTTTGCCCCGAGGACGAGGGCAGGTAAAGCCGTGAGTTGAGAGAAACAGAAGGCTGAACTTCGCACAGGCTACGCTGAGCGTATCCTCAAGGCAGGCTTCTCAACGAGCAGAGAAGCCGGCGGCCGTGTCGATCAGCGTGACCTAGAGCGTTCACGTCAAGAGAGGAGCCCCTTCAAACAGGCTACCAATGCACAGCTTTCGAGGAAGGTACCTCCACGCCAAGAAAGGGATACCTTGAGGGTGATCCGGGCACCGATGTGTTCCCCCGGAAGGTAATTCTACCACTTGTAACTCCTAAGGGAGCTGAGCCGCACAATGTATGCCCCACAATGGCGAGGCGAAAGCATTTCAGAAGACAGTGAACCACAAAGTACACAGGCCCAGTAGTGCCACCTACTCCGCTCAGAGAACAAACGGTTCCCAGGCAGTGCGCTCCCTCCTCGAATGGAGAGTGCAGGTTAGTGTGTTCAAGGAACAGTCATGCTCGAGAGCGCTGCAGGAGGGCACTCTCCAAAGTTAATGAGAAGCTGCCCTCTCTCGAGTGGGTAGCGGCCGAGTGGCCAGGAAATCGTTTCCCTGTGTGTAAGAGGAGCAAAGAGAAAGGGCATCTCTCCAAAAAGAAAAGGAACCTATGGAGCTCCAAAAGAACGACAGCAGTTTTCAAGGACGGCCCGCTCAGTGCATCGGACCTAACACCATGAATCGCTGTGCCTGGCAAACTTGTAGACGTCCTGCCAAATATTGGGGGGTGGGGTGTGGGGGGTGTTCTCAGGAGACCTTCCGGAAGCCTTCGGTTCAGACGCCAAAGGAAGGCGAACTCGCTGCCAGCAGCCTGCCTGAGGCTTCCTCGCTCCACGAGTATGCGTTGTCCCCAGGAGGGAGCTTGAACGTTGACAAGCCCCCGTTACTCTCAGGGGTCTGGAATGTAGGCGAAATGAAGGACGCACGAAGGCAATGGCACAGTTCATGGCTTAGCCTAGGAAACAAGTCCTAAAGCAGCGCGTTCCTTCCTGGGCTGGAAGACATCTGTGAACTCTGTGGCAAGGCCACTTTTGGACCGAGACGTCCCTGAGCTCTTTGGACTAGGCCTCTACAGCTGCGCTCATTTCTCTGTGGCGTATGCCAAGCAGTAAGCGAGCCTCGTCCGTCACAGCAGGAGCCTGTTGCCCCGGCTTTAGAAAGTATAGCTAACGGTGAGGGAAAACGAAAGAGATGTGCTACAAGACAGTGCTGTCTGCAAACGTTACAGGAAACCCTGCGTTGGGCTCCCTCGGTTAGGAGAGTGGCAGGAGCTCTGTCCACAAACCGTTTGCAGCGATGCAGCCCCAGCCGGGTAGCAGGCTGCGTTCAGAGGGGATGTGGCAGCAGTACGTCTGTGACGCCTGTGAAGGCTTTGGAATACTGACGTGTGGACGCCGGGGTCAGAGCGTGCACTTGTGGTTAGGCACTTTGCACCGGGGACGAGGGCAGGTAAAGTCGTTAGTTGAGAGAAGCAGAAGGCCGTACTATTTGCACAGGCTACGCTGAGTGTATCCTCAAAGCAGCTTCTCAAAGAGCAGGGAGGCAGAGGGCATCTCGACCAGCATCACCAGGAGCGTCCTGTCGCGAAATGTGCCACTTGCAAGCAGGCTACCAACGCGCAGCTTTCGCGGAAGGTACCTCCTCGCCAAGAGAGTGATACCTTGAGCGTGATCTGGGCAGCGATGTGTTCCCCCCCACCCCCGGAGAGTGATTCTAGCACATATAGGTGCTAAGTGAGCTTAGCGGCACGACGTATGCCCCACAATGGCGAGGCAGAAGCATTTCAAAAGGCAGTGAACAGGCGCCAGTGCTTCCTCTCAGAGAACAAAGAGTTCCCATGCCGTGCGTTCCCTCCTCGAAATGAAAGTGCAGTGTAGTGTGTTCAAAGAACAGTCATGATCGAGAGCGCTGCAGGGGTACACTCTCAAAAGTTAATGGGAAGATGCCCTCCCACGAGTGGCTATAGGCCGAACGCCGTGGAGTCCTTTCTCCTGCGTGCCAAAGGAGAAAACAAAAAGGCCATCTTTTCGAAAAGAAAAGGGACCTACGGTGCTCCAAAACAACGACAGTATTTTGCAAGTACGGCCCTTTCACAGTATGGGACTTAACACCACGACTCGCTGCACCTGGCGTACTTGTAGAGGTCCTGCCGAAGAATTGTGCGGTTTCCTGGAGAGCTACCGGATGCCTTCGTTTCAGAAGCCAAAGGAACATGAACTTGACGCAAGCAGCCCGGCTTAGGCTGCCTCGCTCCACAAGTGTGTGTGGTCCGCAGGAAGGGACTTTGAACGTTGAATGAATGGCCCCCGTTACTTTTAGGGGTCTGGGGTGTAAGAGAAATGAAGGAACCGCAGAGGCGTTTTCAACAGACTGCCCTCTCAAACTAAAATTCTCCCTGGTGGCGGTGAGACTCTCTGGAGATCACGGTAGTGACTTGGCCTGTAACTAACACCTCCTCCAACAGGCCCTAGGCTCTGGAGGCTCCCTGTGCAGTCAAGACTGTTGTATCTGGCAACCAAGGCCATGTTTTGGCCCCAGTTTGCACGCCAGACGTGACGGGCATACCCAATATAATCCCTTCATGAGCTCCTTGGGTGAGCCAGGGTAATGTTAAGGTGAGCTGGCCTCCACAAAACAGAACCAAGGAGACTGCTGGGGAAAGGCTTTGAGATGGCAACGGTCAGCACGAGCTTGACAACTGCAAGGCCAGAAATCATTTCTTATCCTAGGAAACATCTCCTTCGCGGCGAATTCTTTCCTGCGCTGGAAGATACTATGACCTCTGCAGCTAGCCAAATGTTGGACTGAGACGTCGTTGAGCTCTTTTGACTAGTCCTCTACGGCTGCACGCATTTCTCTGTGGCGTACGGCAAGCAGGAAGCAGACCCCGTCCACCGCAGCAGAAGACTGTTCCCCCAGCTTAGAAAGCACAGACAAGGGTGAGGGACGAGAAAAAGAGGGGAGCACCAGAAAGTGCTCTCTGCAAACGTGCCAGGAAACCCTGCGTTGGACTCTCTCGCTTAGGAGAGTGGTAGGAGCTCTGTCCACAAACCGTTTGCAGAGATGCAGCCCCAGCCAGGTGGCAGGCTGCGTCCAGAGGGGAAGTGGAAGCAGTACGCCTGTGAAGGCTTTGGAATATTGACGTGTGGACGTCGGGCTCAGAGCGCGCAATCGTGGTGAGGCGCTTTGCCCCGAGGACGAGGGCAGGTAAAGCCGTGAGTTGAGAGAAACAGAAGGCTGAACTTCGCACAGGCTACGCTGAGCGTATCCTCAAGGCAGGCTTCTCAACGAGCAGAGAAGCCGGCGGCCGTGTCGATCAGCGTGACCTAGAGCGTTCACGTCAAGAGAGGAGCCCCTTCAAACAGGCTACCAATGCACAGCTTTCGAGGAAGGTACCTCCACGCCAAGAAAGTGATACCTTGAGGGTGATCCGGGCACCGATGTGTTCCCCCGGAAGGTAATTCTACCACTTGTAACTCCTAAGGGAGCTGAGCCGCACAATGTATGCCCCACAATGGCGAGGCGAAAGCATTTCAGAAGACAGTGAACCACAAAGTACACAGGCCCAGTAGTGCCACCTACTCCGCTCAGAGAACAAACGGTTCCCAGGCAGTGCGCTCCCTCCTCGAATGGAGAGTGCAGGTTAGTGTGTTCAAGGAACAGTCATGCTCGAGAGCGCTGCAGGAGGGCACTCTCCAAAGTTAATGAGAAGCTGCCCTCTCTCGAGTGGGTAGCGGCCGAATGGCCAGGAAATCGTTTCCCTGTGTGTAAGAGGAGCAAAGAGAAAGGGCATCTCTCCAAAAAGAAAAGGAACCTATGGAGCTGCAAAAGAACGACAGCAGTTTTCAAGGACGGCCCGCTCAGTGCATCGGACCTAACACCATGAATCGCTGTGCCTGGCAAACTTGTAGACGTCCTGCCAAATATTGGGGGGTGGGGTGTGGGGGGTGTTCTCAGGAGACCTTCCGGAAGCCTTCGGTTCAGACGCCAAAGGAAGGCGAACTCGCTGCCAGCAGCCTGCCTGAGGCTTCCTCGCTCCACGAGTATGCGTTGTCCCCAGGAGGGAGCTTGAACGTTGACAAGCCCCCGTTACTCTCAGGGGTCTGGAATGTAGGCGAAATGAAGGACGCACGAAGGCAATGGCACAGTTCATGGCTTAGCCTAGGAAACAAGTCCTAAAGCAGCGCGTTCCTTCCTGGGCTGGAAGACATCTGTGAACTCTGTGGCAAGGCCACTTTTGGACCGAGACGTCCCTGAGCTCTTTGGACTAGGCCTCTACAGCTGTGCTCATTTCTCTGTGGCGTATGCCAAGCAGTAAGCGAGCCTCGTCCGTCACAGCAGGAGCCTGTTGCCCCGGCTTTAGAAAGTATAGCTAACGGTGAGGGAAAACGAAAGAGATGTGCTACAAGACAGTGCTGTCTGCAAACGTTACAGGAAACCCTGCGTTGGGCTCCCTCGGTTAGGAGAGTGGCAGGAGCTCTGTCCACAAACCGTTTGCAGCGATGCAGCCCCAGCCGGGTAGCAGGCTGCGTTCAGAGGGGATGTGGCAGCAGTACGTCTGTGACGCCTGTGAAGGCTTTGGAATACTGACGTGTGGACGCCGGGGTCAGAGCGTGCACTTGTGGTTAGGCACTTTGCACCGGGGACGAGGGCAGGTAAAGTCGTTAGTTGAGAGAAGCAGAAGGCCGTACTATTTGCACAGGCTACGCTGAGTGTATCCTCAAAGCAGCTTCTCAAAGAGCAGGGAGGCAGAGGGCATCTCGACCAGCATCACCAGGAGCGTCCTGTCGCGAAATGTGCCACTTGCAAGCAGGCTACCAACGCGCAGCTTTCGCGGAAGGTACCTCCTCGCCAAGAGAGTGATACCTTGAGCGTGATCTGGGCAGCGATGTGTTCCCCCCCCACCCCCGGAGAGTGATTCTAGCACATATAGGTGCTAAGTGAGCTTAGCGGCACGACGTATGCCCCACAATGGCGAGGCAGAAGCATTTCAAAAGGCAGTGAACAGGCGCCAGTGCTTCCTCTCAGAGAACAAAGAGTTCCCATGCCGTGCGTTCCCTCCTCGAAATGAAAGTGCAGTGTAGTGTGTTCAAAGAACAGTCATGATCGAGAGCGCTGCAGGGGTACACTCTCAAAAGTTAATGGGAAGATGCCCTCCCACGAGTGGCTATAGGCCGAACGCCGTGGAGTCCTTTCTCCTGCGTGCCAAAGGAGAAAACAAAAAGGCCATCTTTTCGAAAAGAAAAGGGACCTACGGTGCTCCAAAACAACGACAGTATTTTGCAAGTACGGCCCTTTCACAGTATGGGACTTAACACCACGACTCGCTGCACCTGGCGTACTTGTAGAGGTCCTGCCGAAGAATTGTGCGGTTTCCTGGAGAGCTACCGGATGCCTTCGTTTCAGAAGCCAAAGGAACATGAACTTGACGCAAGCAGCCCGGCTTAGGCTGCCTCGCTCCACAAGTGTGTGTGGTCCGCAGGAAGGGACTTTGAACGTTGAATGAATGGCCCCCGTTACTTTTAGGGGTCTGGGGTGTAAGAGAAATGAAGGAACCGCAGAGGCGTTTTCAACAGACTGCCCTCTCAAACTAAAATTCTCCCTGGTGGCGGTGAGACTCTCTGGAGATCACGGTAGTGACTTGGCCTGTAACTAACACCTCCTCCAACAGGCCCTAGGCTCTGGAGGCTCCCTGTGCAGTCAAGACTGTTGTATCTGGCAACCAAGGCCATGTTTTGGCCCCAGTTTGCACGCCAGACGTGACGGGCATACCCAATATAATCCCTTCATGAGCTCCTTGGGTGAGCCAGGGTAATGTTAAGGTGAGCTGGCCTCCACAAAACAGAACCAAGGAGACTGCTGGGGAAAGGCTTTGAGATGGCAACGGTCAGCACGAGCTTGACAACTGCAAGGCCAGAAATCATTTCTTATCCTAGGAAACATCTCCTTCGCGGCGAATTCTTTCCTGCGCTGGAAGATACTATGACCTCTGCAGCTAGCCAAATGTTGGACTGAGACGTCGTTGAGCTCTTTTGACTAGTCCTCTACGGCTGCACGCATTTCTCTGTGGCGTATGGCAAGCAGGAAGCAGACCCCGTCCACCGCAGCAGAAGACTGTTCCCCCAGCTTAGAAAGCACAGACAAGGGTGAGGGACGAGAAAAAGAGGGGAGCACCAGAAAGTGCTCTCTGCAAACGTGCCAGGAAACCCTGCGTTGGACTCTCTCGCTTAGGAGAGTGGTAGGAGCTCTGTCCACAAACCGTTTGCAGAGATGCAGCCCCAGCCAGGTGGCAGGCTGCGTCCAGAGGGGAAGTGGAAGCAGTACGCCTGTGAAGGCTTTGGAATATTGACGTGTGGACGTCGGGCTCAGAGCGCGCAATCGTGGTGAGGCGCTTTGCCCCGAGGACGAGGGCAGGTAAAGCCGTGAGTTGAGAGAAACAGAAGGCTGAACTTCGCACAGGCTACGCTGAGCGTATCCTCAAGGCAGTCTTCTCAACGAGCAGAGAAGCCGGCGGCCGTGTCGATCAGCGTGACCTAGAGCGTTCACGTCAAGAGAGGAGCCCCTTCAAACAGGCTACCAATGCACAGCTTTCGAGGAAGGTACCTCCACGCCAAGAAAGTGATACCTTGAGGGTGATCCGGGCACCGATGTGTTCCCCCGGAAGGTAATTCTACCACTTGTAACTCCTAAGGGAGCTGAGCCGCACAATGTATGCCCCACAATGGCGAGGCGAAAGCATTTCAGAAGACAGTGAACCACAAAGTACACAGGCCCAGTAGTGCCACCTACTCCGCTCAGAGAACAAACGGTTCCCAGGCAGTGCACTCCCTCCTCGAATGGAGAGTGCAGGTTAGTGTGTTCAAGGAACAGTCATGCTCGAGAGCGCTGCAGGAGGGCACTCTCCAAAGTTAATGAGAAGCTGCCCTCTCTCGAGTGGGTAGCGGCCGAGTGGCCAGGAAATCGTTTCCCTGTGTGTAAGAGTAGCAAAGAGAAAGGGCATCTCTCCAAAAAGAAAAGGAACCTATGGAGCTCCAAAAGAACGACAGCAGTTTTCAAGGACGGCCCGCTCAGTGCATCGGACCTAACACCATGAATCGCTGTGCCTGGCAAACTTGTAGACGTCCTGCCAAATATTGGGGGGTGGGGTGTGGGGGGTGTTCTCAGGAGACCTTCCGGAAGCCTTCGGTTCAGACGCCAAAGGAAGGCGAACTCGCTGCCAGCAGCCTGCCTGAGGCTTCCTCGCTCCACGAGTATGCGTTGTCCCCAGGAGGGAGCTTGAACGTTGACAAGCCCCCGTTACTCTCAGGGGTCTGGAATGTAGGCGAAATGAAGGACGCACGAAGGCAATTGCACAGTTCATGGCTTAGCCTAGGAAACAAGTCCTAAAGCAGCGCGTTCCTTCCTGGGCTGGAAGACATCTGTGAACTCTGTGGCAAGGCCACTTTTGGACCGAGACGTCCCTGAGCTCTTTGGACTAGGCCTCTACAGCTGCGCTCATTTCTCTGTGGCGTATGCCAAGCAGTAAGCGAGCCTCGTCCGTCACAGCAGGAGCCTGTTGCCCCGGCTTTAGAAAGTATAGCTAACGGTGAGGGAAAACGAAAGAGATGTGCTACAAGACAGTGCTGTCTGCAAACGTTACGGGAAACCCTGCGTTGGGCTCCCTCGGTTAGGAGAGTGGCAGGAGCTCTGTCCACAAACCGTTTGCAGCGATGCAGCCCCAGCCGGGTAGCAGGCTGCGTTCAGAGGGGATGTGGCAGCAGTACGTCTGTGACGCCTGTGAAGGCTTTGGAATACTGACGTGTGGACGCCGGGGTCAGAGCGTGCACTTGTGGTTAGGCACTTTGCACCGGGGACGAGGGCAGGTAAAGTCGTTAGTTGAGAGAAGCAGAAGGCCGTACTATTTGCACAGGCTACGCTGAGTGTATCCTCAAAGCAGCTTCTCAAAGAGCAGGGAGGCAGAGGGCATCTCGACCAGCATCACCAGGAGCGTCCTGTCGCGAAATGTGCCACTTGCAAGCAGGCTACCAACGCGCAGCTTTCGCGGAAGGTACCTCCTCGCCAAGAGAGTGATACCTTGAGCGTGATCTGGGCAGCGATGTGTTCACCCCCACCCCCGGAGAGTGATTCTAGCACATATAGGTGCTAAGTGAGCTTAGCGGCACGACGTATGCCCCACAATGGCGAGGCAGAAGCATTTCAAAAGGCAGTGAACAGGCGCCAGTGCTTCCTCTCAGAGAACAAAGAGTTCCCATGCCGTGCGTTCCCTCCTCGAAATGAAAGTGCAGTGTAGTGTGTTCAAAGAACAGTCATGATCGAGAGCGCTGCAGGGGTACACTCTCAAAAGTTAATGGGAAGATGCCCTCCCACGAGTGGCTATAGGCCGAACGCCGTGGAGTCCTTTCTCCTGCGTGCCAAAGGAGAAAACAAAAAGGCCATCTTTTCGAAAAGAAAAGGGACCTACGGTGCTCCAAAACAACGACAGTATTTTGCAAGTACGGCCCTTTCACAGTATGGGACTTAACACCACGACTCGCTGCACCTGGCGTACTTGTAGAGGTCCTGCCGAAGAATTGTGCGGTTTCCTGGAGAGCTACCGGATGCCTTCGTTTCAGAAGCCAAAGGAACATGAACTTGACGCAAGCAGCCCGGCTTAGGCTGCCTCGCTCCACAAGTGTGTGTGGTCCGCAGGAAGGGACTTTGAACGTTGAATGAATGGCCCCCGTTACTTTTAGGGGTCTGGGGTGTAAGAGAAATGAAGGAACCGCAGAGGCGTTTTCAACAGACTGCCCTCTCAAACTAAAATTCTCCCTGGTGGCGGTGAGACTCTCTGGAGATCACGGTAGTGACTTGGCCTGTAACTAACACCTCCTCCAACAGGCCCTAGGCTCTGGAGGCTCCCTGTGCAGTCAAGACTGTTGTATCTGGCAACCAAGGCCATGTTTTGGCCCCAGTTTGCACGCCAGACGTGACGGGCATACCCAATATAATCCCTTCATGAGCTCCTTGGGTGAGCCAGGGTAATGTTAAGGTGAGCTGGCCTCCACAAAACAGAACCAAGGAGACTGCTGGGGAAAGGCTTTGAGATGGCAACGGTCAGCACGAGCTTGACAACTGCAAGGCCAGAAATCATTTCTTATCCTAGGAAACATCTCCTTCGCGGCGAATTCTTTCCTGCGCTGGAAGATACTATGACCTCTGCAGCTAGCCAAATGTTGGACTGAGACGTCGTTGAGCTCTTTTGACTAGTCCTCTACGGCTGCACGCATTTCTCTGTGGCGTATGGCAAGCAGGAAGCAGACCCCGTCCACCGCAGCAGAAGACTGTTCCCCCAGCTTAGAAAGCACAGACAAGGGTGAGGGACGAGAAAAAGAGGGGAGCACCAGAAAGTGCTCTCTGCAAACGTGCCAGGAAACCCTGCGTTGGACTCTCTCGCTTAGGAGAGTGGTAGGAGCTCTGTCCACAAACCGTTTGCAGAGATGCAGCCCCAGCCAGGTGGCAGGCTGCGTCCAGAGGGGAAGTGGAAGCAGTACACCTGTGAAGGCTTAGGAATATTGACGTGTGGACGTCGGGCTCAGAGCGCGCAATCGTGGTGAGGCGCTTTGCCCCGAGGACGAGGGCAGGTAAAGCCGTGAGTTGAGAGAAACAGAAGGCTGAACTTCGCACAGGCTACGCTGAGCGTATCCTCAAGGCAGTCTTCTCAACGAGCAGAGAAGCCGGCGGCCGTGTCGATCAGCGTGACCTAGAGCGTTCACGTCAAGAGAGGAGCCCCTTCAAACAGGCTACCAATGCACAGCTTTCGAGGAAGGTACCTCCACGCCAAGAAAGTGATACCTTGAGGGTGATCCGGGCACCGATGTGTTCCCCCGGAAGGTAATTCTACCACTTGTAACTCCTAAGGGAGCTGAGCCGCACAATGTATGCCCCACAATGGCGAGGCGAAAGCATTTCAGAAGACAGTGAACCACAAAGTACACAGGCCCAGTAGTGCCACCTACTCCGCTCAGAGAACAAACGGTTCCCAGGCAGTGCACTCCCTCCTCGAATGGAGAGTGCAGGTTAGTGTGTTCAAGGAACAGTCATGCTCGAGAGCGCTGCAGGAGGGCACTCTCCAAAGTTAATGAGAAGCTGCCCTCTCTCGAGTGGGTAGCGGCCGAGTGGCCAGGAAATCGTTTCCCTGTGTGTAAGAGTAGCAAAGAGAAAGGGCATCTCTCCAAAAAGAAAAGGAACCTATGGAGCTGCAAAAGAACGACAGCAGTTTTCAAGGACGGCCCGCTCAGTGCATCGGACCTAACACCATGAATCGCTGTGCCTGGCAAACTTGTAGACGTCCTGCCAAATATTGGGGGGTGGGGTGTGGGGGGTGTTCTCAGGAGACCTTCCGGAAGCCTTCGGTTCAGACGCCAAAGGAAGGCGAACTCGCTGCCAGCAGCCTGCCTGAGGCTTCCTCGCTCCACGAGTATGCGTTGTCCCCAGGAGGGAGCTTGAACGTTGACAAGCCCCCGTTACTTTCAGGGCTCTGGAATGTAGGCGAAATGAAGGACGCACGAAGGCAATGGCACAGTTCATGGCTTAGCCTAGGAAACAAGTCCTAAAGCAGCGCATTTCTTTCTGGGCTGGAAGACATCTGTGAACTCTGTGGCAAGGCCACTTTTGGACCGAGACGTCCCTGAGCTCTTTGGACTAGGCCTCTACAGCTGCGCTCATTTCTCTGTGGCGTATGCCAAGCAGTAAGCGAGCCTCGTCCGTCACAGCAGGAGCCTGTTGCCCCGGCTTTAGAAAGTATAGCTAACGGTGAGGGAAAACGAAAGAGATGTGCTACAAGACAGTGCTGTCTGCAAACGTTACGGGAAACCCTGCGTTGGGCTCCCTCGGTTAGGAGAGTGGCAGGAGCTCTGTCCACAAACCGTTTGCAGCGATGCAGCCCCAGCCGGGTAGCAGGCTGCGTTCAGAGGGGATGTGGCAGCAGTACGTCTGTGACGCCTGTGAAGGCTTTGGAATACTGACGTGTGGACGCCGGGGTCAGAGCGTGCACTTGTGGTTAGGCACTTTGCACCGGGGGACGAGGGCAGGTAAAGTCGTTAGTTGAGAGAAGCAGAAGGCCGTACTATTTGCACAGGCTACGCTGAGTGTATCCTCAAAGCAGCTTCTCAAAGAGCAGGGAGGCAGAGGGCATCTCGACCAGCATCACCAGGAGCGTCCTGTCGCGAAATGTGCCACTTGCAAGCAGGCTACCAACGCGCAGCTTTCGCGGAAGGTACCTCCTCGCCAAGAGAGTGATACCTTGAGCGTGATCTGGGCAGCGATGTGTTCCCCCCCCACCCACGGAGAGTGATTCTAGCACATATAGGTGCTAAGTGAGCTTAGCGGCAACGGACGTATGCCCCACAATGGCGAGGCAGAAGCATTTCAAAAGGCAGTGAACAGGCGCCAGTGCTTCCTCTCAGAGAACAAAGAGTTCCCATGCCGTGCGTTCCCTCCTCGAAATGAAGTGCAGTGTAGTGTGTTCAAAGAACAGTCATGATCGAGAGCGCTGCAGGGGTACACTCTGAAAAGTTAATGGGAAGATGCCCTCCCACGAGTGGCTATAGGCCGAACGCCGTGGAGTCCTTTCTCCTGCGTGCCAAAGGAGAAAACAAAAAGGCCATCTTTTCGAAAAGAAAAGGGACCTACGGTGCTCCAAAACAACGACAGTATTTTGCAAGTACGGCCCTTTCACAGTATGGGACTTAACACCACGACTCGCTGCACCTGGCGTACTTGTAGAGGTCCTGCCGAAGAATGTGCGGTTTCCTGGAGAGCTACCGGATGCCTTCGTTTCAGAAGCCAAAGGAACATGAACTTGACGCAAGCAGCCCGGCTTAGGCTGCTCGCTCCACAAGTGTGTGTGGTCCGCAGGAAGGGACTTTGAACGTTGAATGAATGGCCCCCGTTACTTTTAGGGGTCTGGGGTGTAAGAGAAATGAAGGAACCGCAGAGGCGTTTTCAACAGACTGCCCTCTCAAACTAAAATTCTCCCTGGTGGCGGTGAGACTCTCTGGAGATCACGGTAGTGACTTGGCCTGTAACTAACACCTCCTCCAACAGGCCCTAGGCTCTGGAGGCTCCCTGTGCAGTCAAGACTGTTGTATCTGGCAACCAAGGCCATGTTTTGGCCCCAGTTTGCACGCCAGACGTGACGGGCATACCCAATATAATCCCTTCATGAGCTCCTTGGGTGAGCCAGGGTAATGTTAAGGTGAGCTGGCCTCCACAAAACAGAACCAAGGAGACTGCTGGGGAAAGGCTTTGAGATGGCAACGGTCAGCACGAGCTTGACAACTGCAAGGCCAGAAATCATTTCTTATCCTAGGAAACATCTCCTTCGCGGCGAATTCTTTCCTGCGCTGGAAGATACTATGACCTCTGCAGCTAGCCAAATGTTGGACTGAGACGTCGTTGAGCTCTTTTGACTAGTCCTCTACGGCTGCACGCATTTCTCTGTGGCGTACGGCAAGCAGGAAGCAGACCCCGTCCACCGCAGCAGAAGACTGTTCCCCCAGCTTAGAAAGCACAGACAAGGGTGAGGGACGAGAAAAAGAGGGGAGCACCAGAAAGTGCTCTCTGCAAACGTGCCAGGAAACCCTGCGTTGGACTCTCTCGCTTAGGAGAGTGGTAGGAGCTCTGTCCACAAACCGTTTGCAGAGATGCAGCCCCAGCCAGGTGGCAGGCTGCGTCCAGAGGGGAAGTGGAAGCAGTACGCCTGTGAAGGCTTTGGAATATTGACGTGTGGACGTCGGGCTCAGAGCGCGCAATCGTGGTGAGGCGCTTTGCCCCGAGGACGAGGGCAGGTAAAGCCGTGAGTTGAGAGAAACAGAAGGCTGAACTTCGCACAGGCTACGCTGAGCGTATCCTCAAGGCAGGCTTCTCAACGAGCAGAGAAGCCGGCGGCCGTGTCGATCAGCGTGACCTAGAGCGTTCACGTCAAGAGAGGAGCCCCTTCAAACAGGCTACCAATGCACAGCTTTCGAGGAAGGTACCTCCACGCCAAGAAAGTGATACCTTGAGGGTGATCCGGGCACCGATGTGTTCCCCCGGAAGGTAATTCTACCACTTGTAACTCCTAAGGGAGCTGAGCCGCACAATGTATGCCCCACAATGGCGAGGCGAAAGCATTTCAGAAGACAGTGAACCACAAAGTACACAGGCCCAGTAGTGCCACCTACTCCGCTCAGAGAACAAACGGTTCCCAGGCAGTGCGCTCCCTCCTCGAATGGAGAGTGCAGGTTAGTGTGTTCAAGGAACAGTCATGCTCGAGAGCGCTGCAGGAGGGCACTCTCCAAAGTTAATGAGAAGCTGCCCTCTCTCGAGTGGGTAGCGGCCGAATGGCCAGGAAATCGTTTCCCTGTGTGTAAGAGGAGCAAAGAGAAAGGGCATCTCTCCAAAAAGAAAAGGAACCTATGGAGCTGCAAAAGAACGACAGCAGTTTTCAAGGACGGCCCGCTCAGTGCATCGGACCTAACACCATGAATCGCTGTGCCTGGCAAACTTGTAGACGTCCTGCCAAATATTGGGGGGTGGGGTGTGGGGGGTGTTCTCAGGAGACCTTCCGGAAGCCTTCGGTTCAGACGCCAAAGGAAGGCGAACTCGCTGCCAGCAGCCTGCCTGAGGCTTCCTCGCTCCACGAGTATGCGTTGTCCCCAGGAGGGAGCTTGAACGTTGACAAGCCCCCGTTACTCTCAGGGGTCTGGAATGTAGGCGAAATGAAGGACGCACGAAGGCAATGGCACAGTTCATGGCTTAGCCTAGGAAACAAGTCCTAAAGCAGCGCGTTCCTTCCTGGGCTGGAAGACATCTGTGAACTCTGTGGCAAGGCCACTTTTGGACCGAGACGTCCCTGAGCTCTTTGGACTAGGCCTCTACAGCTGTGCTCATTTCTCTGTGGCGTATGCCAAGCAGTAAGCGAGCCTCGTCCGTCACAGCAGGAGCCTGTTGCCCCGGCTTTAGAAAGTATAGCTAACGGTGAGGGAAAACGAAAGAGATGTGCTACAAGACAGTGCTGTCTGCAAACGTTACAGGAAACCCTGCGTTGGGCTCCCTCGGTTAGGAGAGTGGCAGGAGCTCTGTCCACAAACCGTTTGCAGCGATGCAGCCCCAGCCGGGTAGCAGGCTGCGTTCAGAGGGGATGTGGCAGCAGTACGTCTGTGACGCCTGTGAAGGCTTTGGAATACTGACGTGTGGACGCCGGGGTCAGAGCGTGCACTTGTGGTTAGGCACTTTGCACCGGGGACGAGGGCAGGTAAAGTCGTTAGTTGAGAGAAGCAGAAGGCCGTACTATTTGCACAGGCTACGCTGAGTGTATCCTCAAAGCAGCTTCTCAAAGAGCAGGGAGGCAGAGGGCATCTCGACCAGCATCACCAGGAGCGTCCTGTCGCGAAATGTGCCACTTGCAAGCAGGCTACCAACGCGCAGCTTTCGCGGAAGGTACCTCCTCGCCAAGAGAGTGATACCTTGAGCGTGATCTGGGCAGCGATGTGTTCCCCCCCCACCCCCGGAGAGTGATTCTAGCACATATAGGTGCTAAGTGAGCTTAGCGGCACGACGTATGCCCCACAATGGCGAGGCAGAAGCATTTCAAAAGGCAGTGAACAGGCGCCAGTGCTTCCTCTCAGAGAACAAAGAGTTCCCATGCCGTGCGTTCCCTCCTCGAAATGAAAGTGCAGTGTAGTGTGTTCAAAGAACAGTCATGATCGAGAGCGCTGCAGGGGTACACTCTCAAAAGTTAATGGGAAGATGCCCTCCCACGAGTGGCTATAGGCCGAACGCCGTGGAGTCCTTTCTCCTGCGTGCCAAAGGAGAAAACAAAAAGGCCATCTTTTCGAAAAGAAAAGGGACCTACGGTGCTCCAAAACAACGACAGTATTTTGCAAGTACGGCCCTTTCACAGTATGGGACTTAACACCACGACTCGCTGCACCTGGCGTACTTGTAGAGGTCCTGCCGAAGAATTGTGCGGTTTCCTGGAGAGCTACCGGATGCCTTCGTTTCAGAAGCCAAAGGAACATGAACTTGACGCAAGCAGCCCGGCTTAGGCTGCCTCGCTCCACAAGTGTGTGTGGTCCGCAGGAAGGGACTTTGAACGTTGAATGAATGGCCCCCGTTACTTTTAGGGGTCTGGGGTGTAAGAGAAATGAAGGAACCGCAGAGGCGTTTTCAACAGACTGCCCTCTCAAACTAAAATTCTCCCTGGTGGCGGTGAGACTCTCTGGAGATCACGGTAGTGACTTGGCCTGTAACTAACACCTCCTCCAACAGGCCCTAGGCTCTGGAGGCTCCCTGTGCAGTCAAGACTGTTGTATCTGGCAACCAAGGCCATGTTTTGGCCCCAGTTTGCACGCCAGACGTGACGGGCATACCCAATATAATCCCTTCATGAGCTCCTTGGGTGAGCCAGGGTAATGTTAAGGTGAGCTGGCCTCCACAAAACAGAACCAAGGAGACTGCTGGGGAAAGGCTTTGAGATGGCAACGGTCAGCACGAGCTTGACAACTGCAAGGCCAGAAATCATTTCTTATCCTAGGAAACATCTCCTTCGCGGCGAATTCTTTCCTGCGCTGGAAGATACTATGACCTCTGCAGCTAGCCAAATGTTGGACTGAGACGTCGTTGAGCTCTTTTGACTAGTCCTCTACGGCTGCACGCATTTCTCTGTGGCGTACGGCAAGCAGGAAGCAGACCCCGTCCACCGCAGCAGAAGACTGTTCCCCCAGCTTAGAAAGCACAGACAAGGGTGAGGGACGAGAAAAAGAGGGGAGCACCAGAAAGTGCTCTCTGCAAACGTGCCAGGAAACCCTGCGTTGGACTCTCTCGCTTAGGAGAGTGGTAGGAGCTCTGTCCACAAACCGTTTGCAGAGATGCAGCCCCAGCCAGGTGGCAGGCTGCGTCCAGAGGGGAAGTGGAAGCAGTACGCCTGTGAAGGCTTTGGAATATTGACGTGTGGACGTCGGGCTCAGAGCGCGCAATCGTGGTGAGGCGCTTTGCCCCGAGGACGAGGGCAGGTAAAGCCGTGAGTTGAGAGAAACAGAAGGCTGAACTTCGCACAGGCTACGCTGAGCGTATCCTCAAGGCAGGCTTCTCAACGAGCAGAGAAGCCGGCGGCCGTGTCGATCAGCGTGACCTAGAGCGTTCACGTCAAGAGAGGAGCCCCTTCAAACAGGCTACCAATGCACAGCTTTCGAGGAAGGTACCTCCACGCCAAGAAAGTGATACCTTGAGGGTGATCCGGGCACCGATGTGTTCCCCCGGAAGGTAATTCTACCACTTGTAACTCCTAAGGGAGCTGAGCCGCACAATGTATGCCCCACAATGGCGAGGCGAAAGCATTTCAGAAGACAGTGAACCACAAAGTACACAGGCCCAGTAGTGCCACCTACTCCGCTCAGAGAACAAACGGTTCCCAGGCAGTGCGCTCCCTCCTCGAATGGAGAGTGCAGGTTAGTGTGTTCAAGGAACAGTCATGCTCGAGAGCGCTGCAGGAGGGCACTCTCCAAAGTTAATGAGAAGCTGCCCTCTCTCGAGTGGGTAGCGGCCGAATGGCCAGGAAATCGTTTCCCTGTGTGTAAGAGGAGCAAAGAGAAAGGGCATCTCTCCAAAAAGAAAAGGAACCTATGGAGCTGCAAAAGAACGACAGCAGTTTTCAAGGACGGCCCGCTCAGTGCATCGGACCTAACACCATGAATCGCTGTGCCTGGCAAACTTGTAGACGTCCTGCCAAATATTGGGGGGTGGGGTGTGGGGGGTGTTCTCAGGAGACCTTCCGGAAGCCTTCGGTTCAGACGCCAAAGGAAGGCGAACTCGCTGCCAGCAGCCTGCCTGAGGCTTCCTCGCTCCACGAGTATGCGTTGTCCCCAGGAGGGAGCTTGAACGTTGACAAGCCCCCGTTACTCTCAGGGGTCTGGAATGTAGGCGAAATGAAGGACGCACGAAGGCAATGGCACAGTTCATGGCTTAGCCTAGGAAACAAGTCCTAAAGCAGCGCGTTCCTTCCTGGGCTGGAAGACATCTGTGAACTCTGTGGCAAGGCCACTTTTGGACCGAGACGTCCCTGAGCTCTTTGGACTAGGCCTCTACAGCTGCGCTCATTTCTCTGTGGCGTATGCCAAGCAGTAAGCGAGCCTCGTCCGTCACAGCAGGAGCCTGTTGCCCCGGCTTTAGAAAGTATAGCTAACGGTGAGGGAAAACGAAAGAGATGTGCTACAAGACAGTGCTGTCTGCAAACGTTACAGGAAACCCTGCGTTGGGCTCCCTCGGTTAGGAGAGTGGCAGGAGCTCTGTCCACAAACCGTTTGCAGCGATGCAGCCCCAGCCGGGTAGCAGGCTGCGTTCAGAGGGGATGTGGCAGCAGTACGTCTGTGACGCCTGTGAAGGCTTTGGAATACTGACGTGTGGACGCCGGGGTCAGAGCGTGCACTTGTGGTTAGGCACTTTGCACCGGGGACGAGGGCAGGTAAAGTCGTTAGTTGAGAGAAGCAGAAGGCCGTACTATTTGCACAGGCTACGCTGAGTGTATCCTCAAAGCAGCTTCTCAAAGAGCAGGGAGGCAGAGGGCATCTCGACCAGCATCACCAGGAGCGTCCTGTCGCGAAATGTGCCACTTGCAAGCAGGCTACCAACGCGCAGCTTTCGCGGAAGGTACCTCCTCGCCAAGAGAGTGATACCTTGAGCGTGATCTGGGCAGCGATGTGTTCCCCCCCCACCCCCGGAGAGTGATTCTAGCACATATAGGTGCTAAGTGAGCTTAGCGGCACGACGTATGCCCCACAATGGCGAGGCAGAAGCATTTCAAAAGGCAGTGAACAGGCGCCAGTGCTTCCTCTCAGAGAACAAAGAGTTCCCATGCCGTGCGTTCCCTCCTCGAAATGAAAGTGCAGTGTAGTGTGTTCAAAGAACAGTCATGATCGAGAGCGCTGCAGGGGTACACTCTCAAAAGTTAATGGGAAGATGCCCTCCCACGAGTGGCTATAGGCCGAACGCCGTGGAGTCCTTTCTCCTGCGTGCCAAAGGAGAAAACAAAAAGGCCATCTTTTCGAAAAGAAAAGGGACCTACGGTGCTCCAAAACAACGACAGTATTTTGCAAGTACGGCCCTTTCACAGTATGGGACTTAACACCACGACTCGCTGCACCTGGCGTACTTGTAGAGGTCCTGCCGAAGAATTGTGCGGTTTCCTGGAGAGCTACCGGATGCCTTCGTTTCAGAAGCCAAAGGAACATGAACTTGACGCAAGCAGCCCGGCTTAGGCTGCCTCGCTCCACAAGTGTGTGTGGTCCGCAGGAAGGGACTTTGAACGTTGAATGAATGGCCCCCGTTACTTTTAGGGGTCTGGGGTGTAAGAGAAATGAAGGAACCGCAGAGGCGTTTTCAACAGACTGCCCTCTCAAACTAAAATTCTCCCTGGTGGCGGTGAGACTCTCTGGAGATCACGGTAGTGACTTGGCCTGTAACTAACACCTCCTCCAACAGGCCCTAGGCTCTGGAGGCTCCCTGTGCAGTCAAGACTGTTGTATCTGGCAACCAAGGCCATGTTTTGGCCCCAGTTTGCACGCCAGACGTGACGGGCATACCCAATATAATCCCTTCATGAGCTCCTTGGGTGAGCCAGGGTAATGTTAAGGTGAGCTGGCCTCCACAAAACAGAACCAAGGAGACTGCTGGGGAAAGGCTTTGAGATGGCAACGGTCAGCACGAGCTTGACAACTGCAAGGCCAGAAATCATTTCTTATCCTAGGAAACATCTCCTTCGCGGCGAATTCTTTCCTGCGCTGGAAGATACTATGACCTCTGCAGCTAGCCAAATGTTGGACTGAGACGTCGTTGAGCTCTTTTGACTAGTCCTCTACGGCTGCACGCATTTCTCTGTGGCGTACGGCAAGCAGGAAGCAGACCCCGTCCACCGCAGCAGAAGACTGTTCCCCCAGCTTAGAAAGCACAGACAAGGGTGAGGGACGAGAAAAAGAGGGGAGCACCAGAAAGTGCTCTCTGCAAACGTGCCAGGAAACCCTGCGTTGGACTCTCTCGCTTAGGAGAGTGGTAGGAGCTCTGTCCACAAACCGTTTGCAGAGATGCAGCCCCAGCCAGGTGGCAGGCTGCGTCCAGAGGGGAAGTGGAAGCAGTACGCCTGTGAAGGCTTTGGAATATTGACGTGTGGACGTCGGGCTCAGAGCGCGCAATCGTGGTGAGGCGCTTTGCCCCGAGGACGAGGGCAGGTAAAGCCGTGAGTTGAGAGAAACAGAAGGCTGAACTTCGCACAGGCTACGCTGAGCGTATCCTCAAGGCAGGCTTCTCAACGAGCAGAGAAGCCGGCGGCCGTGTCGATCAGCGTGACCTAGAGCGTTCACGTCAAGAGAGGAGCCCCTTCAAACAGGCTACCAATGCACAGCTTTCGAGGAAGGTACCTCCACGCCAAGAAAGTGATACCTTGAGGGTGATCCGGGCACCGATGTGTTCCCCCGGAAGGTAATTCTACCACTTGTAACTCCTAAGGGAGCTGAGCCGCACAATGTATGCCCCACAATGGCGAGGCGAAAGCATTTCAGAAGACAGTGAACCACAAAGTACACAGGCCCAGTAGTGCCACCTACTCCGCTCAGAGAACAAACGGTTCCCA
This sequence comes from Orcinus orca, assembly GCF_937001465.1. Classification (NCBI taxonomy): domain Eukaryota; kingdom Metazoa; phylum Chordata; class Mammalia; order Artiodactyla; family Delphinidae; genus Orcinus; species Orcinus orca. Next base: position 18,527,526 of record NC_064561.1, on the reverse strand, counting down.
GGCAGTGCGCTCCCTCCTCGAATGGAGAGTGCAGGTTAGTGTGTTCAAGGAACAGTCATGCTCGAGAGCGCTGCAGGAGGGCACTCTCCAAAGTTAATGAGAAGCTGCCCTCTCTCGAGTGGGTAGCGGCCGAATGGCCAGGAAATCGTTTCCCTGTGTGTAAGAGGAGCAAAGAGAAAGGGCATCTCTCCAAAAAGAAAAGGAACCTATGGAGCTGCAAAAGAACGACAGCAGTTTTCAAGGACGGCCCGCTCAGTGCATCGGACCTAACACCATGAATCGCTGTGCCTGGCAAACTTGTAGACGTCCTGCCAAATATTGGGGGGTGGGGTGTGGGGGGTGTTCTCAGGAGACCTTCCGGAAGCCTTCGGTTCAGACGCCAAAGGAAGGCGAACTCGCTGCCAGCAGCCTGCCTGAGGCTTCCTCGCTCCACGAGTATGCGTTGTCCCCAGGAGGGAGCTTGAACGTTGACAAGCCCCCGTTACTCTCAGGGGTCTGGAATGTAGGCGAAATGAAGGACGCACGAAGGCAATGGCACAGTTCATGGCTTAGCCTAGGAAACAAGTCCTAAAGCAGCGCGTTCCTTCCTGGGCTGGAAGACATCTGTGAACTCTGTGGCAAGGCCACTTTTGGACCGAGACGTCCCTGAGCTCTTTGGACTAGGCCTCTACAGCTGTGCTCATTTCTCTGTGGCGTATGCCAAGCAGTAAGCGAGCCTCGTCCGTCACAGCAGGAGCCTGTTGCCCCGGCTTTAGAAAGTATAGCTAACGGTGAGGGAAAACGAAAGAGATGTGCTACAAGACAGTGCTGTCTGCAAACGTTACAGGAAACCCTGCGTTGGGCTCCCTCGGTTAGGAGAGTGGCAGGAGCTCTGTCCACAAACCGTTTGCAGCGATGCAGCCCCAGCCGGGTAGCAGGCTGCGTTCAGAGGGGATGTGGCAGCAGTACGTCTGTGACGCCTGTGAAGGCTTTGGAATACTGACGTGTGGACGCCGGGGTCAGAGCGTGCACTTGTGGTTAGGCACTTTGCACCGGGGACGAGGGCAGGTAAAGTCGTTAGTTGAGAGAAGCAGAAGGCCGTACTATTTGCACAGGCTACGCTGAGTGTATCCTCAAAGCAGCTTCTCAAAGAGCAGGGAGGCAGAGGGCATCTCGACCAGCATCACCAGGAGCGTCCTGTTGCGAAATGTGCCACTTGCAAGCAGGCTACCAACGCGCAGCTTTCGCGGAAGGTACCTCCTCGCCAAGAGAGTGATACCTTGAGCGTGATCTGGGCAGCGATGTGTTCCCCCCCCACCCCCGGAGAGTGATTCTAGCACATATAGGTGCTAAGTGAGCTTAGCGGCACGACGTATGCCCCACAATGGCGAGGCAGAAGCATTTCAAAAGGCAGTGAACAGGCGCCAGTGCTTCCTCTCAGAGAACAAAGAGTTCCCATGCCGTGCGTTCCCTCCTCGAAATGAAAGTGCAGTGTAGTGTGTTCAAAGAACAGTCATGATCGAGAGCGCTGCAGGGGTACACTCTCAAAAGTTAATGGGAAGATGCCCTCCCACGAGTGGCTATAGGCCGAACGCCGTGGAGTCCTTTCTCCTGCGTGCCAAAGGAGAAAACAAAAAGGCCATCTTTTCGAAAAGAAAAGGGACCTACGGTGCTCCAAAACAACGACAGTATTTTGCAAGTACGGCCCTTTCACAGTATGGGACTTAACACCACGACTCGCTGCACCTGGCGTACTTGTAGAGGTCCTGCCGAAGAATTGTGCGGTTTCCTGGAGAGCTACCGGATGCCTTCGTTTCAGAAGCCAAAGGAACATGAACTTGACGCAAGCAGCCCGGCTTAGGCTGCCTCGCTCCACAAGTGTGTGTGGTCCGCAGGAAGGGACTTTGAACGTTGAATGAATGGCCCCCGTTACTTTTAGGGGTCTGGGGTGTAAGAGAAATGAAGGAACCGCAGAGGCGTTTTCAACAGACTGCCCTCTCAAACTAAAATTCTCCCTGGTGGCGGTGAGACTCTCTGGAGATCACGGTAGTGACTTGGCCTGTAACTAACACCTCCTCCAACAGGCCCTAGGCTCTGGAGGCTCCCTGTGCAGTCAAGACTGTTGTATCTGGCAACCAAGGCCATGTTTTGGCCCCAGTTTGCACGCCAGACGTGACGGGCATACCCAATATAATCCCTTCATGAGCTCCTTGGGTGAGCCAGGGTAATGTTAAGGTGAGCTGGCCTCCACAAAACAGAACCAAGGAGACTGCTGGGGAAAGGCTTTGAGATGGCAACGGTCAGCACGAGCTTGACAACTGCAAGGCCAGAAATCATTTCTTATCCTAGGAAACATCTCCTTCGCGGCGAATTCTTTCCTGCGCTGGAAGATACTATGACCTCTGCAGCTAGCCAAATGTTGGACTGAGACGTCGTTGAGCTCTTTTGACTAGTCCTCTACGGCTGCACGCATTTCTCTGTGGCGTATGGCAAGCAGGAAGCAGACCCCGTCCACCGCAGCAGAAGACTGTTCCCCCAGCTTAGAAAGCACAGACAAGGGTGAGGGACGAGAAAAAGAGGGGAGCACCAGAAAGTGCTCTCTGCAAACGTGCCAGGAAACCCTGCGTTGGACTCTCTCGCTTAGGAGAGTGGTAGGAGCTCTGTCCACAAACCGTTTGCAGAGATGCAGCCCCAGCCAGGTGGCAGGCTGCGTCCAGAGGGGAAGTGGAAGCAGTACGCCTGTGAAGGCTTTGGAATATTGACGTGTGGACGTCGGGCTCAGAGCGCGCAATCGTGGTGAGGCGCTTTGCCCCGAGGACGAGGGCAGGTAAAGCCGTGAGTTGAGAGAAACAGAAGGCTGAACTTCGCACAGGCTACGCTGAGCGTATCCTCAAGGCAGTCTTCTCAACGAGCAGAGAAGCCGGCGGCCGTGTCGATCAGCGTGACCTAGAGCGTTCACGTCAAGAGAGGAGCCCCTTCAAACAGGCTACCAATGCACAGCTTTCGAGGAAGGTACCTCCACGCCAAGAAAGTGATACCTTGAGGGTGATCCGGGCACCGATGTGTTCCCCCGGAAGGTAATTCTACCACTTGTAACTCCTAAGGGAGCTGAGCCGCACAATGTATGCCCCACAATGGCGAGGCGAAAGCATTTCAGAAGACAGTGAACCACAAAGTACACAGGCCCAGTAGTGCCACCTACTCCGCTCAGAGAACAAACGGTTCCCAGGCAGTGCGCTCCCTCCTCGAATGGAGAGTGCAGGTTAGTGTGTTCAAGGAACAGTCATGCTCGAGAGCGCTGCAGGAGGGCACTCTCCAAAGTTAATGAGAAGCTGCCCTCTCTCGAGTGGGTAGCGGCCGAGTGGCCAGGAAATCGTTTCCCTGTGTGTAAGAGTAGCAAAGAGAAAGGGCATCTCTCCAAAAAGAAAAGGAACCTATGGAGCTCCAAAAGAACGACAGCAGTTTTCAAGGACGGCCCGCTCAGTGCATCGGACCTAACACCATGAATCGCTGTGCCTGGCAAACTTGTAGACGTCCTGCCAAATATTGGGGGGTGGGGTGTGGGGGGTGTTCTCAGGAGACCTTCCGGAAGCCTTCGGTTCAGACGCCAAAGGAAGGCGAACTCGCTGCCAGCAGCCTGCCTGAGGCTTCCTCGCTCCACGAGTATGCGTTGTCCCCAGGAGGGAGCTTGAACGTTGACAAGCCCCCGTTACTTTCAGGGCTCTGGAATGTAGGCGAAATGAAGGACGCACGAAGGCAATGGCACAGTTCATGGCTTAGCCTAGGAAACAAGTCCTAAAGCAGCGCATTTCTTTCTGGGCTGGAAGACATCTGTGAACTCTGTGGCAAGGCCACTTTTGGACCGAGACGTCCCTGAGCTCTTTGGACTAGGCCTCTACAGCTGCGCTCATTTCTCTGTGGCGTATGCCAAGCAGTAAGCGAGCCTCGTCCGTCACAGCAGGAGCCTGTTGCCCCGGCTTTAGAAAGTATAGCTAACGGTGAGGGAAAACGAAAGAGATGTGCTACAAGACAGTGCTGTCTGCAAACGTTACGGGAAACCCTGCGTTGGGCTCCCTCGGTTAGGAGAGTGGCAGGAGCTCTGTCCACAAACCGTTTGCAGCGATGCAGCCCCAGCCGGGTAGCAGGCTGCGTTCAGAGGGGATGTGGCAGCAGTACGTCTGTGACGCCTGTGAAGGCTTTGGAATACTGACGTGTGGACGCCGGGGTCAGAGCGTGCACTTGTGGTTAGGCACTTTGCACCGGGGACGAGGGCAGGTAAAGTCGTTAGTTGAGAGAAGCAGAAGGCCGTACTATTTGCACAGGCTACGCTGAGTGTATCCTCAAAGCAGCTTCTCAAAGAGCAGGGAGGCAGAGGGCATCTCGACCAGCATCACCAGGAGCGTCCTGTCGCGAAATGTGCCACTTGCAAGCAGGCTACCAACGCGCAGCTTTCGCGGAAGGTACCTCCTCGCCAAGAGAGTGATACCTTGAGCGTGATCTGGGCAGCGATGTGTTCCCCCCCCACCCCCGGAGAGTGATTCTAGCACATATAGGTGCTAAGTGAGCTTAGCGGCACGACGTATGCCCCACAATGGCGAGGCAGAAGCATTTCAAAAGGCAGTGAACAGGCGCCAGTGCTTCCTCTCAGAGAACAAAGAGTTCCCATGCCGTGCGTTCCCTCCTCGAAATGAAAGTGCAGTGTAGTGTGTTCAAAGAACAGTCATGATCGAGAGCGCTGCAGGGGTACACTCTCAAAAGTTAATGGGAAGATGCCCTCCCACGAGTGGCTATAGGCCGAACGCCGTGGAGTCCTTTCTCCTGCGTGCCAAAGGAGAAAACAAAAAGGCCATCTTTTCGAAAAGAAAAGGGACCTACGGTGCTCCAAAACAACGACAGTATTTTGCAAGTACGGCCCTTTCACAGTATGGGACTTAACACCACGACTCGCTGCACCTGGCGTACTTGTAGAGGTCCTGCCGAAGAATTGTGCGGTTTCCTGGAGAGCTACCGGATGCCTTCGTTTCAGAAGCCAAAGGAACATGAACTTGACGCAAGCAGCCCGGCTTAGGCTGCCTCGCTCCACAAGTGTGTGTGGTCCGCAGGAAGGGACTTTGAACGTTGAATGAATGGCCCCCGTTACTTTTAGGGGTCTGGGGTGTAAGAGAAATGAAGGAACCGCAGAGGCGTTTTCAACAGACTGCCCTCTCAAACTAAAATTCTCCCTGGTGGCGGTGAGACTCTCTGGAGATCACGGTAGTGACTTGGCCTGTAACTAACACCTCCTCCAACAGGCCCTAGGCTCTGGAGGCTCCCTGTGCAGTCAAGACTGTTGTATCTGGCAACCAAGGCCATGTTTTGGCCCCAGTTTGCACGCCAGACGTGACGGGCATACCCAATATAATCCCTTCATGAGCTCCTTGGGTGAGCCAGGGTAATGTTAAGGTGAGCTGGCCTCCACAAAACAGAACCAAGGAGACTGCTGGGGAAAGGCTTTGAGATGGCAACGGTCAGCACGAGCTTGACAACTGCAAGGCCAGAAATCATTTCTTATCCTAGGAAACATCTCCTTCGCGGCGAATTCTTTCCTGCGCTGGAAGATACTATGACCTCTGCAGCTAGCCAAATGTTGGACTGAGACGTCGTTGAGCTCTTTTGACTAGTCCTCTACGGCTGCACGCATTTCTCTGTGGCGTATGGCAAGCAGGAAGCAGACCCCGTCCACCGCAGCAGAAGACTGTTCCCCCAGCTTAGAAAGCACAGACAAGGGTGAGGGACGAGAAAAAGAGGGGAGCACCAGAAAGTGCTCTCTGCAAACGTGCCAGGAAACCCTGCGTTGGACTCTCTCGCTTAGGAGAGTGGTAGGAGCTCTGTCCACAAACCGTTTGCAGAGATGCAGCCCCAGCCAGGTGGCAGGCTGCGTCCAGAGGGGAAGTGGAAGCAGTACGCCTGTGAAGGCTTTGGAATATTGACGTGTGGACGTCGGGCTCAGAGCGCGCAATCGTGGTGAGGCGCTTTGCCCCGAGGACGAGGGCAGGTAAAGCCGTGAGTTGAGAGAAACAGAAGGCTGAACTTCGCACAGGCTACGCTGAGCGTATCCTCAAGGCAGTCTTCTCAACGAGCAGAGAAGCCGGCGGCCGTGTCGATCAGCGTGACCTAGAGCGTTCACGTCAAGAGAGGAGCCCCTTCAAACAGGCTACCAATGCACAGCTTTCGAGGAAGGTACCTCCACGCCAAGAAAGTGATACCTTGAGGGTGATCCGGGCACCGATGTGTTCCCCCGGAAGGTAATTCTACCACTTGTAACTCCTAAGGGAGCTGAGCCGCACAATGTATGCCCCACAATGGCGAGGCGAAAGCATTTCAGAAGACAGTGAACCACAAAGTACACAGGCCCAGTAGTGCCACCTACTCCGCTCAGAGAACAAACGGTTCCCAGGCAGTGCACTCCCTCCTCGAATGGAGAGTGCAGGTTAGTGTGTTCAAGGAACAGTCATGCTCGAGAGCGCTGCAGGAGGGCACTCTCCAAAGTTAATGAGAAGCTGCCCTCTCTCGAGTGGGTAGCGGCCGAGTGGCCAGGAAATCGTTTCCCTGTGTGTAAGAGGAGCAAAGAGAAAGGGCATCTCTCCAAAAAGAAAAGGAACCTATGGAGCTGCAAAAGAACGACAGCAGTTTTCAAGGACGGCCCGCTCAGTGCATCGGACCTAACACCATGAATCGCTGTGCCTGGCAAACTTGTAGACGTCCTGCCAAATATTGGGGGGTGGGGTGTGGGGGGTGTTCTCAGGAGACCTTCCGGAAGCCTTCGGTTCAGACGCCAAAGGAAGGCGAACTCGCTGCCAGCAGCCTGCCTGAGGCTTCCTCGCTCCACGAGTATGCGTTGTCCCCAGGAGGGAGCTTGAACGTTGACAAGCCCCCGTTACTCTCAGGGGTCTGGAATGTAGGCGAAATGAAGGACGCACGAAGGCAATGGCACAGTTCATGGCTTAGCCTAGGAAACAAGTCCTAAAGCAGCGCATTTCTTTCTGGGCTGGAAGACATCTGTGAACTCTGTGGCAAGGCCACTTTTGGACCGAGACGTCCCTGAGCTCTTTGGACTAGGCCTCTACAGCTGCGCTCATTTCTCTGTGGCGTATGCCAAGCAGTAAGCGAGCCTCGTCCGTCACAGCAGGAGCCTGTTGCCCCGGCTTTAGAAAGTATAGCTAACGGTGAGGGAAAACGAAAGAGATGTGCTACAAGACAGTGCTGTCTGCAAACGTTACAGGAAACCCTGCGTTGGGCTCCCTCGGTTAGGAGAGTGGCAGGAGCTCTGTCCACAAACCGTTTGCAGCGATGCAGCCCCAGCCGGGTAGCAGGCTGCGTTCAGAGGGGATGTGGCAGCAGTACGTCTGTGACGCCTGTGAAGGCTTTGGAATACTGACGTGTGGACGCCGGGGTCAGAGCGTGCACTTGTGGTTAGGCACTTTGCACCGGGGACGAGGGCAGGTAAAGTCGTTAGTTGAGAGAAGCAGAAGGCCGTACTATTTGCACAGGCTACGCTGAGTGTATCCTCAAAGCAGCTTCTCAAAGAGCAGGGAGGCAGAGGGCATCTCGACCAGCATCACCAGGAGCGTCCTGTCGCGAAATGTGCCACTTGCAAGCAGGCTACCAACGCGCAGCTTTCGCGGAAGGTACCTCCTCGCCAAGAGAGTGATACCTTGAGCGTGATCTGGGCAGCGATGTGTTCCCCCCCACCCCCGGAGAGTGATTCTAGCACATATAGGTGCTAAGTGAGCTTAGCGGCACGACGTATGCCCCACAATGGCGAGGCAGAAGCATTTCAAAAGGCAGTGAACAGGCGCCAGTGCTTCCTCTCAGAGAACAAAGAGTTCCCATGCCGTGCGTTCCCTCCTCGAAATGAAAGTGCAGTGTAGTGTGTTCAAAGAACAGTCATGATCGAGAGCGCTGCAGGGGTACACTCTCAAAAGTTAATGGGAAGATGCCCTCCCACGAGTGGCTATAGGCCGAACGCCGTGGAGTCCTTTCTCCTGCGTGCCAAAGGAGAAAACAAAAAGGCCATCTTTTCGAAAAGAAAAGGGACCTACGGTGCTCCAAAACAACGACAGTATTTTGCAAGTACGGCCCTTTCACAGTATGGGACTTAACACCATGACTCGCTGCACCTGGCGTACTTGTAGAGGTCCTGCCGAAGAATTGTGCGGTTTCCTGGAGAGCTACCGGATGCCTTCGTTTCAGAAGCCAAAGGAACATGAACTTGACGCAAGCAGCCCGGCTTAGGCTGCCTCGCTCCACAAGTGTGTGTGGTCCGCAGGAAGGGACTTTGAACGTTGAATGAATGGCCCCCGTTACTTTTAGGGGTCTGGGGTGTAAGAGAAATGAAGGAACCGCAGAGGCGTTTTCAACAGACTGCCCTCTCAAACTAAAATTCTCCCTGGTGGCGGTGAGACTCTCTGGAGATCACGGTAGTGACTTGGCCTGTAACTAACACCTCCTCCAACAGGCCCTAGGCTCTGGAGGCTCCCTGTGCAGTCAAGACTGTTGTATCTGGCAACCAAGGCCATGTTTTGGCCCCAGTTTGCACGCCAGACGTGACGGGCATACCCAATATAATCCCTTCATGAGCTCCTTGGGTGAGCCAGGGTAATGTTAAGGTGAGCTGGCCTCCACAAAACAGAACCAAGGAGACTGTTGGGGAAAGGCTTTGAGATGGCAACGGTCAGCACGAGCTTGACAACTGCAAGGCCAGAAATCATTTCTTATCCTAGGAAACATCTCCTTCGCGGCGAATTCTTTCCTGCGCTGGAAGATACTATGACCTCTGCAGCTAGCCAAATGTTGGACTGAGACGTCGTTGAGCTCTTTTGACTAGTCCTCTACGGCTGCACGCATTTCTCTGTGGCGTATGGCAAGCAGGAAGCAGACCCCGTCCACCACAGCAGAAGACTGTTCCCCCAGCTTAGAAAGCACAGACAAGGGTGAGGGACGAGAAAAAGAGGGGAGCACCAGAAAGTGCTCTCTGCAAACGTGCCAGGAAACCCTGCGTTGGACTCTCTCGCTTAGGAGAGTGGTAGGAGCTCTGTCCACAAACCGTTTGCAGAGATGCAGCCCCAGCCAGGTGGCAGGCTGCGTCCAGAGGGGAAGTGGAAGCAGTACGCCTGTGAAGGCTTTGGAATATTGACGTGTGGACGTCGGGCTCAGAGCGCGCAATCGTGGTGAGGCGCTTTGCCCCGGGGACGAGGGCAGGTAAAGCCGTGAGTTGAGAGAAACAGAAGGCTGAACTTTGCACAGGCTACGCTGAGCGTATCCTCAAGGCAGGCTTCTCAACGAGCAGAGAAGCCGGCGGCCGTGTCGATCAGCGTGACCTAGAGCGTTCACGTCAAGAGAGGAGCCCCTTCAAACAGGCTACCAATAGCACAGCTTTCGAGGAAGGTACCTCCACGCCAAGAAAGTGATACCTTGAGGGTGATCCGGGCACCGATGTGTTCCCCCGGAAGGTAATTCTACCACTTGTAACTCCTAAGGGAGCTGAGCCGCACAATGTATGCCCCACAATGGCGAGGCGAAAGCATTTCAGAAGACAGTGAACCACAAAGTACACAGGCCCAGTAGTGCCACCTACTCCGCTCAGAGAACAAACGGTTCCCAGGCAGTGCGCTCCCTCCTCGAATGGAGAGTGCAGGTTAGTGTGTTCAAGGAACAGTCATGCTCGAGAGCGCTGCAGGAGGGCACTCTCCAAAGTTAATGAGAAGCTGCCCTCTCTCGAGTGGGTAACGGCCGAATGGCCAGGAAATCGTTTCCCTGTGTGTAAGAGGAGCAAAGAGAAAGGGCATCTCTCCAAAAAGAAAAGGAACCTATGGAGCTCCAAAAGAACGACAGCAGTTTTCAAGGACGGCCCGCTCAGTGCATCGGACCTAACACCATGAATCGCTGTGCCTGGCAAACTTGTAGACGTCCTGCCAAATATTGGGGGGTGGGGTGTGGGGGGTGTTCTCAGGAGACCTTCCGGAAGCCTTCGGTTCAGACGCCAAAGGAAGGCGAACTCGCTGCCAGCAGCCTGCCTGAGGCTTCCTCGCTCCACGAGTATGCGTTGTCCCCAGGAGGGAGCTTGAACGTTGACAAGCCCCCGTTACTCTCAGGGGTCTGGAATGTAGGCGAAATGAAGGACGCACGAAGGCAATGGCACAGTTCATGGCTTAGCCTAGGAAACAAGTCCTAAAGCAGCGCGTTCCTTCCTGGGCTGGAAGACATCTGTGAACTCTGTGGCAAGGCCACTTTTGGACCGAGACGTCCCTGAGCTCTTTGGACTAGGCCTCTACAGCTGCGCTCATTTCTCTGTGGCGTATGCCAAGCAGTAAGCGAGCCTCGTCCGTCACAGCAGGAGCCTGTTGCCCCGGCTTTAGAAAGTATAGCTAACGGTGAGGGAAAACGAAAGAGATGTGCTACAAGACAGTGCTGTCTGCAAACGTTACAGGAAACCCTGCGTTGGGCTCCCTCGGTTAGGAGAGTGGCAGGAGCTCTGTCCACAAACCGTTTGCAGCGATGCAGCCCCAGCCGGGTAGCAGGCTGCGTTCAGAGGGGATGTGGCAGCAGCACGTCTGTGACGCCTGTGAAGGCTTTGGAATACTGACGTGTGGACGCCGGGGTCAGAGCGTGCACTTGTGGTTAGGCACTTTGCACCGGGGACGAGGGCAGGTAAAGTCGTTAGTTGAGAGAAGCAGAAGGCCGTACTATTTGCACAGGCTACGCTGAGTGTATCCTCAAAGCAGCTTCTCAAAGAGCAGGGAGGCAGAGGGCATCTCGACCAGCATCACCAGGAGCGTCCTGTCGCGAAATGTGCCACTTGCAAGCAGGCTACCAACGCGCAGCTTTCGCGGAAGGTACCTCCTCGCCAAGAGAGTGATACCTTGAGCGTGATCTGGGCAGCGATGTGTTCCCCCCCCACCCCCGGAGAGTGATTCTAGCACATATAGGTGCTAAGTGAGCTTAGCGGCACGACGTATGCCCCACAATGGCGAGGCAGAAGCATTTCAAAAGGCAGTGAACAGGCGCCAGTGCTTCCTCTCAGAGAACAAAGAGTTCCCATGCCGTGCGTTCCCTCCTCGAAATGAAAGTGCAGTGTAGTGTGTTCAAAGAACAGTCATGATCGAGAGCGCTGCAGGGGTACACTCTCAAAAGTTAATGGGAAGATGCCCTCCCACGAGTGGCTATAGGCCGAACGCCGTGGAGTCCTTTCTCCTGCGTGCCAAAGGAGAAAACAAAAAGGCCATCTTTTCGAAAAGAAAAGGGACCTACGGTGCTCCAAAACAACGACAGTATTTTGCAAGTACGGCCCTTTCACAGTATGGGACTTAACACCACGACTCGCTGCACCTGGCGTACTTGTAGAGGTCCTGCCGAAGAATTGTGCGGTTTCCTGGAGAGCTACCGGATGCCTTCGTTTCAGAAGCCAAAGGAACATGAACTTGACGCAAGCAGCCCGGCTTAGGCTGCCTCGCTCCACAAGTGTGTGTGGTCCGCAGGAAGGGACTTTGAACGTTGAATGAATGGCCCCCGTTACTTTTAGGGGTCTGGGGTGTAAGAGAAATGAAGGAACCGCAGAGGCGTTTTCAACAGACTGCCCTCTCAAACTAAAATTCTCCCTGGTGGCGGTGAGACTCTCTGGAGATCACGGTAGTGACTTGGCCTGTAACTAACACCTCCTCCAACAGGCCCTAGGCTCTGGAGGCTCCCTGTGCAGTCAAGACTGTTGTATCTGGCAACCAAGGCCATGTTTTGGCCCCAGTTTGCACGCCAGACGTGACGGGCATACCCAATATAATCCCTTCATGAGCTCCTTGGGTGAGCCAGGGTAATGTTAAGGTGAGCTGGCCTCCACAAAACAGAACCAAGGAGACTGCTGGGGAAAGGCTTTGAGATGGCAACGGTCAGCACGAGCTTGACAACTGCAAGGCCAGAAATCATTTCTTATCCTAGGAAACATCTCCTTCGCGGCGAATTCTTTCCTGCGCTGGAAGATACTATGACCTCTGCAGCTAGCCAAATGTTGGACTGAGACGTCGTTGAGCTCTTTTGACTAGTCCTCTACGGCTGCACGCATTTCTCTGTGGCGTATGGCAAGCAGGAAGCAGACCCCGTCCACCGCAGCAGAAGACTGTTCCCCCAGCTTAGAAAGCACAGACAAGGGTGAGGGACGAGAAAAAGAGGGGAGCACCAGAAAGTGCTCTCTGCAAACGTGCCAGGAAACCCTGCGTTGGACTCTCTCGCTTAGGAGAGTGGTAGGAGCTCTGTCCACAAACCGTTTGCAGAGATGCAGCCCCAGCCAGGTGGCAGGCTGCGTCCAGAGGGGAAGTGGAAGCAGTACGCCTGTGAAGGCTTTGGAATATTGACGTGTGGACGTCGGGCTCAGAGCGCGCAATCGTGGTGAGGCGCTTTGCCCCGGGGACGAGGGCAGGTAAAGCCGTGAGTTGAGAGAAACAGAAGGCTGAACTTCGCACAGGCTACGCTGAGCGTATCCTCAAGGCAGGCTTCTCAACGAGCAGAGAAGCCGGCGGCCGTGTCGATCAGCGTGACCTAGAGCGTTCACGTCAAGAGAGGAGCCCCTTCAAACAGGCTACCAATGCACAGCTTTCGAGGAAGGTACCTCCACGCCAAGAAAGTGATACCTTGAGGGTGATCCGGGCACCGATGTGTTCCCCCGGAAGGTAATTCTACCACTTGTAACTCCTAAGGGAGCTGAGCCGCACAATGTATGCCCCACAATGGCGAGGCGAAAGCATTTCAGAAGACAGTGAACCACAAAGTACACAGGCCCAGTAGTGCCACCTACTCCGCTCAGAGAACAAACGGTTCCCAGGCAGTGCACTCCCTCCTCGAATGGAGAGTGCAGGTTAGTGTGTTCAAGGAACAGTCATGCTCGAGAGCGCTGCAGGAGGGCACTCTCCAAAGTTAATGAGAAACTGCCCTCTCTCGAGTGGGTAGCGGCCGAGTGGCCAGGAAATCGTTTCCCTGTGTGTAAGAGTAGCAAAGAGAAAGGGCATCTCTCCAAAAAGAAAAGGAACCTATGGAGCTCCAAAAGAACGACAGCAGTTTTCAAGGACGGCCCGCTCAGTGCATCGGACCTAACACCATGAATCGCTGTGCCTGGCAAACTTGTAGACGTCCTGCCAAATATTGGGGGGTGGGGTGTGGGGGGTGTTCTCAGGAGACCTTCCGGAAGCCTTCGGTTCAGACGCCAAAGGAAGGCGAACTCGCTGCCAGCAGCCTGCCTGAGGCTTCCTCGCTCCACGAGTATGCGTTGTCCCCAGGAGGGAGCTTGAACGTTGACAAGCCCCCGTTACTCTCAGGGGTCTGGAATGTAGGCGAAATGAAGGACGCACGAAGGCAATGGCACAGTTCATGGCTTAGCCTAGGAAACAAGTCCTAAAGCAGCGCGTTCCTTCCTGGGCTGGAAGACATCTGTGAACTCTGTGGCAAGGCCACTTTTGGACCGAGACGTCCCTGAGCTCTTTGGACTAGGCCTCTACAGCTGCGCTCATTTCTCTGTGGCGTATGCCAAGCAGTAAGCGAGCCTCGTCCGTCACAGCAGGAGCCTGTTGCCCCGGCTTTAGAAAGTATAGCTAACGGTGAGGGAAAACGAAAGAGATGTGCTACAAGACAGTGCTGTCTGCAAACGTTACGGGAAACCCTGCGTTGGGCTCCCTCGGTTAGGAGAGTGGCAGGAGCTCTGTCCACAAACCGTTTGCAGCGATGCAGCCCCAGCCGGGTAGCAGGCTGCGTTCAGAGGGGATGTGGCAGCAGTACGTCTGTGACGCCTGTGAAGGCTTTGGAATACTGACGTGTGGACGCCGGGGTCAGAGCGTGCACTTGTGGTTAGGCACTTTGCACCGGGGACGAGGGCAGGTAAAGTCGTTAGTTGAGAGAAGCAGAAGGCCGTACTATTTGCACAGGCTACGCTGAGTGTATCCTCAAAGCAGCTTCTCAAAGAGCAGGGAGGCAGAGGGCATCTCGACCAGCATCACCAGGAGCGTCCTGTCGCGAAATGTGCCACTTGCAAGCAGGCTACCAACGCGCAGCTTTCGCGGAAGGTACCTCCTCGCCAAGAGAGTGATACCTTGAGCGTGATCTGGGCAGCGATGTGTTCCCCCCCACCCCCGGAGAGTGATTCTAGCACATATAGGTGCTAAGTGAGCTTAGCGGCACGACGTATGCCCCACAATGGCGAGGCAGAAGCATTTCAAAAGGCAGTGAACAGGCGCCAGTGCTTCCTCTCAGAGAACAAAGAGTTCCCATGCCGTGCGTTCCCTCCTCGAAATGAAAGTGCAGTGTAGTGTGTTCAAAGAACAGTCATGATCGAGAGCGCTGCAGGGGTACACTCTCAAAAGTTAATGGGAAGATGCCCTCCCACGAGTGGCTATAGGCCGAACGCCGTGGAGTCCTTTCTCCTGCGTGCCAAAGGAGAAAACAAAAAGGCCATCTTTTCGAAAAGAAAAGGGACCTACGGTGCTCCAAAACAACGACAGTATTTTGCAAGTACGGCCCTTTCACAGTATGGGACTTAACACCACGACTCGCTGCACCTGGCGTACTTGTAGAGGTCCTGCCGAAGAATTGTGCGGTTTCCTGGAGAGCTACCGGATGCCTTCGTTTCAGAAGCCAAAGGAACATGAACTTGACGCAAGCAGCCCGGCTTGAGGCTGCCTCGCTCCACAAGTGTGTGTGGTCCGCAGGAAGGGACTTTGAACGTTGAATGAATGGCCCCCGTTACTTTTAGGGGTCTGGGGTGTAAGAGAAATGAAGGAACCGCAGAGGCGTTTTCAACAGACTGCCCTCTCAAACTAAAATTCTCCCTGGTGGCGGTGAGACTCTCTGGAGATCACGGTAGTGACTTGGCCTGTAACTAACACCTCCTCCAACAGGCCCTAGGCTCTGGAGGCTCCCTGTGCAGTCAAGACTGTTGTATCTGGCAACCAAGGCCATGTTTTGGCCCCAGTTTGCACGCCAGACGTGACGGGCATACCCAATATAATCCCTTCATGAGCTCCTTGGGTGAGCCAGGGTAATGTTAAGGTGAGCTGGCCTCCACAAAACAGAACCAAGGAGACTGCTGGGGAAAGGCTTTGAGATGGCAACGGTCAGCACGAGCTTGACAACTGCAAGGCCAGAAATCATTTCTTATCCTAGGAAACATCTCCTTCGCGGCGAATTCTTTCCTGCGCTGGAAGATACTATGACCTCTGCAGCTAGCCAAATGTTGGACTGAGACGTCGTTGAGCTCTTTTGACTAGTCCTCTACGGCTGCACGCATTTCTCTGTGGCGTATGGCAAGCAGGAAGCAGACCCCGTCCACCGCAGCAGAAGACTGTTCCCCCAGCTTAGAAAGCACAGACAAGGGTGAGGGACGAGAAAAAGAGGGGAGGACCAGAAAGTGCTCTCTGCAAACGTGCCAGGAAACCCTGCGTTGGACTCTCTCGCTTAGGAGAGTGGTAGGAGCTCTGTCCACAAACCGTTTGCAGAGATGCAGCCCCAGCCAGGTGGCAGGCTGCGTCCAGAGGGGAAGTGGAAGCAGTACGCCTGTGAAGGCTTTGGAATATTGACGTGTGGACGTCGGGCTCAGAGTGCGCAATCGTGGTGAGGCGCTTTGCCCCGAGGACGAGGGCAGGTAAAGCCGTGAGTTGAGAGAAACAGAAGGCTGAACTTCGCACAGGCTACGCTGAGCGTATCCTCAAGGCAGTCTTCTCAACGAGCAGAGAAGCCGGCGGCCGTGTCGATCAGCGTGACCTAGAGCGTTCACGTCAAGAGAGGAGCCCCTTCAAACAGGCTACCAATGCACAGCTTTCGAGGAAGGTACCTCCACGCCAAGAAAGGGATACCTTGAGGGTGATCCGGGCACCGATGTGTTCCCCCGAAAGGTAATTCTACCACTTGTAACTCCTAAGGGAGCTGAGCCGCACAATGTATGCCCCACAATGGCGAGGCGAAAGCATTTCAGAAGACAGTGAACCACAAAGTACACAGGCCCAGTAGTGCCACCTACTCCGCTCAGAGAACAAACGGTTCCCAGGCAGTGCACTCCCTCCTCGAATGGAGAGTGCAGGTTAGTGTGTTCAAGGAACAGTCATGCTCGAGAGCGCTGCAGGAGGGCACTCTCCAAAGTTAATGAGAAGCTGCCCTCTCTCGAGTGGGTAGCGGCCGAGTGGCCAGGAAATCGTTTCCCTGTGTGTAAGAGGAGCAAAGAGAAAGGGCATCTCTCCAAAAAGAAAAGGAACCTATGGAGCTCCAAAAGAACGACAGCAGTTTTCAAGGACGGCCCGCTCAGTGCATCGGACCTAACACCATGAATCGCTGTGCCTGGCAAACTTGTAGACGTCCTGCCAAATATTGGGGGGTGGGGTGTGGGGGGTGTTCTCAGGAGACCTTCCGGAAGCCTTCGGTTCAGACGCCAAAGGAAGGCGAACTCGCTGCCAGCAGCCTGCCTGAGGCTTCCTCGCTCCACGAGTATGCGTTGTCCCCAGGAGGGAGCTTGAACGTTGACAAGCCCCCGTTACTCTCAGGGGTCTGGAATGTAGGCGAAATGAAGGACGCACGAAGGCAATGGCACAGTTCATGGCTTAGCCTAGGAAACAAGTCCTAAAGCAGCGCGTTCCTTCCTGGGCTGGAAGACATCTGTGAACTCTGTGGCAAGGCCACTTTTGGACCGAGACGTCCCTGAGCTCTTTGGACTAGGCCTCTACAGCTGCGCTCATTTCTCTGTGGCGTATGCCAAGCAGTAAGCGAGCCTCGTCCGTCACAGCAGGAGCCTGTTGCCCCGGCTTTAGAAAGTATAGCTAACGGTGAGGGAAAACGAAAGAGATGTGCTACAAGACAGTGCTGTCTGCAAACGTTACGGGAAACCCTGCGTTGGGCTCCCTCGGTTAGGAGAGTGGCAGGAGCTCTGTCCACAAACCGTTTGCAGCGATGCAGCCCCAGCCGGGTAGCAGGCTGCGTTCAGAGGGGATGTGGCAGCAGTACGTCTGTGACGCCTGTGAAGGCTTTGGAATACTGACGTGTGGACGCCGGGGTCAGAGCGTGCACTTGTGGTTAGGCACTTTGCACCGGGGACGAGGGCAGGTAAAGTCGTTAGTTGAGAGAAGCAGAAGGCCGTACTATTTGCACAGGCTACGCTGAGTGTATCCTCAAAGCAGCTTCTCAAAGAGCAGGGAGGCAGAGGGCATCTCGACCAGCATCACCAGGAGCGTCCTGTCGCGAAATGTGCCACTTGCAAGCAGGCTACCAACACGCAGCTTTCGCGGAAGGTACCTCCTCGCCAAGAGAGTGATACCTTGAGCGTGATCTGGGCAGCGATGTGTTCCCCCCCACCCCCGGAGAGTGATTCTAGCACATATAGGTGCTAAGTGAGCTTAGCGGCACGACGTATGCCCCACAATGGCGAGGCAGAAGCATTTCAAAAGGCAGTGAACAGGCGCCAGTGCTTCCTCTCAGAGAACAAAGAGTTCCCATGCCGTGCGTTCCCTCCTCGAAATGAAAGTGCAGTGTAGTGTGTTCAAAGAACAGTCATGATCGAGAGCGCTGCAGGGGTACACTCTGAAAAGTTAATGGGAAGATGCCCTCCCACGAGTGGCTATAGGCCGAAAGCCGTGGAGTCCTTTCTCCTGCGTGCCAAAGGAGAAAACAAAAAGGCCATCTTTTCGAAAAGAAAAGGGACCTACGGTGCTCCAAAACAACGACAGTATTTTGCAAGTACGGCCCTTTCACAGTATGGGACTTAACACCACGACTCGCTGCACCTGGCGTACTTGTAGAGGTCCTGCCGAAGAATTGTGCGGTTTCCTGGAGAGCTACCGGATGCCTTCGTTTCAGAAGCCAAAGGAACATGAACTTGACGCAAGCAGCCCGGCTTAGGCTGCCTCGCTCCACAAGTGTGTGTGGTCCGCAGGAAGGGACTTTGAACGTTGAATGAATGGCCCCCGTTACTTTTAGGGGTCTGGGGTGTAAGAGAAATGAAGGAACCGCAGAGGCGTTTTCAACAGACTGCCCTCTCAAACTAAAATTCTCCCTGGTGGCGGTGAGACTCTCTGGAGATCACGGTAGTGACTTGGCCTGTAACTAACACCTCCTCCAACAGGCCCTAGGCTCTGGAGGCTCCCTGTGCAGTCAAGACTGTTGTATCTGGCAACCAAGGCCATGTTTTGGCCCCAGTTTGCACGCCAGACGTGACGGGCATACCCAATATAATCCCTTCATGAGCTCCTTGGGTGAGCCAGGGTAATGTTAAGGTGAGCTGGCCTCCACAAAACAGAACCAAGGAGACTGCTGGGGAAAGGCTTTGAGATGGCAACGGTCAGCACGAGCTTGACAACTGCAAGGCCAGAAATCATTTCTTATCCTAGGAAACATCTCCTTCGCGGCGAATTCTTTCCTGCGCTGGAAGATACTATGACCTCTGCAGCTAGCCAAATGTTGGACTGAGACGTCGTTGAGCTCTTTTGACTAGTCCTCTACGGCTGCACGCATTTCTCTGTGGCGTACGGCAAGCAGGAAGCAGACCCCGTCCACCGCAGCAGAAGACTGTTCCCCCAGCTTAGAAAGCACAGACAAGGGTGAGGGACGAGAAAAAGAGGGGAGCACCAGAAAGTGCTCTCTGCAAACGTGCCAGGAAACCCTGCGTTGGACTCTCTCGCTTAGGAGAGTGGTAGGAGCTCTGTCCACAAACCGTTTGCAGAGATGCAGCCCCAGCCAGGTGGCAGGCTGCGTCCAGAGGGGAAGTGGAAGCAGTACGCCTGTGAAGGCTTTGGAATATTGACGTGTGGACGTCGGGCTCAGAGCGCGCAATCGTGGTGAGGCGCTTTGCCCCGAGGACGAGGGCAGGTAAAGCCGTGAGTTGAGAGAAACAGAAGGCTGAACTTCGCACAGGCTACGCTGAGCGTATCCTCAAGGCAGGCTTCTCAACGAGCAGAGAAGCCGGCGGCCGTGTCGATCAGCGTGACCTAGAGCGTTCACGTCAAGAGAGGAGCCCCTTCAAACAGGCTACCAATGCACAGCTTTCGAGGAAGGTACCTCCACGCCAAGAAAGTGATACCTTGAGGGTGATCCGGGCACCGATGTGTTCCCCCGGAAGGTAATTCTACCACTTGTAACTCCTAAGGGAGCTGAGCCGCACAATGTATGCCCCACAATGGCGAGGCGAAAGCATTTCAGAAGACAGTGAACCACAAAGTACACAGGCCCAGTAGTGCCACCTACTCCGCTCAGAGAACAAACGGTTCCCAGGCAGTGCGCTCCCTCCTCGAATGGAGAGTGCAGGTTAGTGTGTTCAAGGAACAGTCATGCTCGAGAGCGCTGCAGGAGGGCACTCTCCAAAGTTAATGAGAAGCTGCCCTCTCTCGAGTGGGTAGCGGCCGAATGGCCAGGAAATCGTTTCCCTGTGTGTAAGAGGAGCAAAGAGAAAGGGCATCTCTCCAAAAAGAAAAGGAACCTATGGAGCTCCAAAAGAACGACAGCAGTTTTCAAGGACGGCCCGCTCAGTGCATCGGACCTAACACCATGAATCGCTGTGCCTGGCAAACTTGTAGACGTCCTGCCAAATATTGGGGGGTGGGGTGTGGGGGGTGTTCTCAGGAGACCTTCCGGAAGCCTTCGGTTCAGACGCCAAAGGAAGGCGAACTCGCTGCCAGCAGCCTGCCTGAGGCTTCCTCGCTCCACGAGTATGCGTTGTCCCCAGGAGGGAGCTTGAACGTTGACAAGCCCCCGTTACTCTCAGGGGTCTGGAATGTAGGCGAAATGAAGGACGCACGAAGGCAATGGCACAGTTCATGGCTTAGCCTAGGAAACAAGTCCTAAAGCAGCGCGTTCCTTCCTGGGCTGGAAGACATCTGTGAACTCTGTGGCAAGGCCACTTTTGGACCGAGACGTCCCTGAGCTCTTTGGACTAGGCCTCTACAGCTGCGCTCATTTCTCTGTGGCGTATGCCAAGCAGTAAGCGAGCCTCGTCCGTCACAGCAGGAGCCTGTTGCCCCGGCTTTAGAAAGTATAGCTAACGGTGAGGGAAAACGAAAGAGATGTGCTACAAGACAGTGCTGTCTGCAAACGTTACGGGAAACCCTGCGTTGGGCTCCCTCGGTTAGGAGAGTGGCAGGAGCTCTGTCCACAAACCGTTTGCAGCGATGCAGCCCCAGCCGGGTAGCAGGCTGCGTTCAGAGGGGATGTGGCAGCAGTACGTCTGTGACGCCTGTGAAGGCTTTGGAATACTGACGTGTGGACGCCGGGGTCAGAGCGTGCACTTGTGGTTAGGCACTTTGCACCGGGGACGAGGGCAGGTAAAGTCGTTAGTTGAGAGAAGCAGAAGGCCGTACTATTTGCACAGGCTACGCTGAGTGTATCCTCAAAGCAGCTTCTCAAAGAGCAGGGAGGCAGAGGGCATCTCGACCAGCATCACCAGGAGCGTCCTGTCGCGAAATGTGCCACTTGCAAGCAGGCTACCAACGCGCAGCTTTCGCGGAAGGTACCTCCTCGCCAAGAGAGTGATACCTTGAGCGTGATCTGGGCAGCGATGTGTTCCCCCCCACCCCCGGAGAGTGATTCTAGCACATATAGGTGCTAAGTGAGCTTAGCGGCACGACGTATGCCCCACAATGGCGAGGCAGAAGCATTTCAAAAGGCAGTGAACAGGCGCCAGTGCTTCCTCTCAGAGAACAAAGAGTTCCCATGCCGTGCGTTCCCTCCTCGAAATGAAAGTGCAGTGTAGTGTGTTCAAAGAACAGTCATGATCGAGAGCGCTGCAGGGGTACACTCTGAAAAGTTAATGGGAATATGCCCTCCCACGAGTGGCTATAGGCCGAAAGCCGTGGAGTCCTTTCTCCTGCGTGCCAAAGGAGAAAACAAAAAGGCCATCTTTTCGAAAAGAAAAGGGACCTACGGTGCTCCAAAACAACGACAGTATTTTGCAAGTACGGCCCTTTCACAGTATGGGACTTAACACCACGACTCGCTGCACCTGGCGTACTTGTAGAGGTCCTGCCGAAGAATTGTGCGGTTTCCTGGAGAGCTACCGGATGCCTTCGTTTCAGAAGCCAAAGGAACATGAACTTGACGCAAGCAGCCCGGCTTAGGCTGCCTCGCTCCACAAGTGTGTGTGGTCCGCAGGAAGGGACTTTGAACGTTGAATGAATGGCCCCCGTTACTTTTAGGGGTCTGGGGTGTAAGAGAAATGAAGGAACCGCAGAGGCGTTTTCAACAGACTGCCCTCTCAAACTAAAATTCTCCCTGGTGGCGGTGAGACTCTCTGGAGATCACGGTAGTGACTTGGCCTGTAACTAACACCTCCTCCAACAGGCCCTAGGCTCTGGAGGCTCCCTGTGCAGTCAAGACTGTTGTATCTGGCAACCAAGGCCATGTTTTGGCCCCAGTTTGCACGCCAGACGTGACGGGCATACCCAATATAATCCCTTCATGAGCTCCTTGGGTGAGCCAGGGTAATGTTAAGGTGAGCTGGCCTCCACAAAACAGAACCAAGGAGACTGCTGGGGAAAGGCTTTGAGATGGCAACGGTCAGCACGAGCTTGACAACTGCAAGGCCAGAAATCATTTCTTATCCTAGGAAACATCTCCTTCGCGGCGAATTCTTTCCTGCGCTGGAAGATACTATGACCTCTGCAGCTAGCCAAATGTTGGACTGAGACGTCGTTGAGCTCTTTTGACTAGTCCTCTACGGCTGCACGCATTTCTCTGTGGCGTACGGCAAGCAGGAAGCAGACCCCGTCCACCGCAGCAGAAGACTGTTCCCCCAGCTTAGAAAGCACAGACAAGGGTGAGGGACGAGAAAAAGAGGGGAGCACCAGAAAGTGCTCTCTGCAAACGTGCCAGGAAACCCTGCGTTGGACTCTCTCGCTTAGGAGAGTGGTAGGAGCTCTGTCCACAAACCGTTTGCAGAGATGCAGCCCCAGCCAGGTGGCAGGCTGCGTCCAGAGGGGAAGTGGAAGCAGTACGCCTGTGAAGGCTTTGGAATATTGACGTGTGGACGTCGGGCTCAGAGCGCGCAATCGTGGTGAGGCGCTTTGCCCCGAGGACGAGGGCAGGTAAAGCCGTGAGTTGAGAGAAACAGAAGGCTGAACTTCGCACAGGCTACGCTGAGCGTATCCTCAAGGCAGGCTTCTCAACGAGCAGAGAAGCCGGCGGCCGTGTCGATCAGCGTGACCTAGAGCGTTCACGTCAAGAGAGGAGCCCCTTCAAACAGGCTACCAATGCACAGCTTTCGAGGAAGGTACCTCCACGCCAAGAAAGTGATACCTTGAGGGTGATCCGGGCACCGATGTGTTCCCCCGGAAGGTAATTCTACCACTTGTAACTCCTAAGGGAGCTGAGCCGCACAATGTATGCCCCACAATGGCGAGGCGAAAGCATTTCAGAAGACAGTGAACCACAAAGTACACAGGCCCAGTAGTGCCACCTACTCCGCTCAGAGAACAAACGGTTCCCAGGCAGTGCGCTCCCTCCTCGAATGGAGAGTGCAGGTTAGTGTGTTCAAGGAACAGTCATGCTCGAGAGCGCTGCAGGAGGGCACTCTCCAAAGTTAATGAGAAGCTGCCCTCTCTCGAGTGGGTAGCGGCCGAATGGCCAGGAAATCGTTTCCCTGTGTGTAAGAGGAGCAAAGAGAAAGGGCATCTCTCCAAAAAGAAAAGGAACCTATGGAGCTCCAAAAGAACGACAGCAGTTTTCAAGGACGGCCCGCTCAGTGCATCGGACCTAACACCATGAATCGCTGTGCCTGGCAAACTTGTAGACGTCCTGCCAAATATTGGGGGGTGGGGTGTGGGGGGTGTTCTCAGGAGACCTTCCGGAAGCCTTCGGTTCAGACGCCAAAGGAAGGCGAACTCGCTGCCAGCAGCCTGCCTGAGGCTTCCTCGCTCCACGAGTATGCGTTGTCCCCAGGAGGGAGCTTGAACGTTGACAAGCCCCCGTTACTCTCAGGGGTCTGGAATGTAGGCGAAATGAAGGACGCACGAAGGCAATGGCACAGTTCATGGCTTAGCCTAGGAAACAAGTCCTAAAGCAGCGCGTTCCTTCCTGGGCTGGAAGACATCTGTGAACTCTGTGGCAAGGCCACTTTTGGACCGAGACGTCCCTGAGCTCTTTGGACTAGGCCTCTACAGCTGCGCTCATTTCTCTGTGGCGTATGCCAAGCAGTAAGCGAGCCTCGTCCGTCACAGCAGGAGCCTGTTGCCCCGGCTTTAGAAAGTATAGCTAACGGTGAGGGAAAACGAAAGAGATGTGCTACAAGACAGTGCTGTCTGCAAACGTTACGGGAAACCCTGCGTTGGGCTCCCTCGGTTAGGAGAGTGGCAGGAGCTCTGTCCACAAACCGTTTGCAGCGATGCAGCCCCAGCCGGGTAGCAGGCTGCGTTCAGAGGGGATGTGGCAGCAGTACGTCTGTGACGCCTGTGAAGGCTTTGGAATACTGACGTGTGGACGCCGGGGTCAGAGCGTGCACTTGTGGTTAGGCACTTTGCACCGGGGACGAGGGCAGGTAAAGTCGTTAGTTGAGAGAAGCAGAAGGCCGTACTATTTGCACAGGCTACGCTGAGTGTATCCTCAAAGCAGCTTCTCAAAGAGCAGGGAGGCAGAGGGCATCTCGACCAGCATCACCAGGAGCGTCCTGTCGCGAAATGTGCCACTTGCAAGCAGGCTACCAACGCGCAGCTTTCGTGGAAGGTACCTCCTCGCCAAGAGAGTGATACCTAGAGCGTGATCTGGGCAGCGATGTGTTCCCCCCCCACCCCCGGAGAGTGATTCTAGCACATATAGGTGCTAAGTGAGCTTAGCGGCACGACGTATGCCCCACAATGGCGAGGCAGAAGCATTTCAAAAGGCAGTGAACAGGCGCCAGTGCTTCCTCTCAGAGAACAAAGAGTTCCCATGCCGTGCGTTCCCTCCTCGAAATGAAAGTGCAGTGTAGTGTGTTCAAAGAACAGTCATGATCGAGAGCGCTGCAGGGGTACACTCTGAAAAGTTAATGGGAAGATGCCCTCCCACGAGTGGCTATAGGCCGAACGCCGTGGAGTCCTTTCTCCTGCGTGCCAAAGGAGAAAACAAAAAGGCCATCTTTTCGAAAAGAAAAGGGACCTACGGTGCTCCAAAACAACGACAGTATTTTGCAAGTACGGCCCTTTCACAGTATGGGACTTAACACCACGACTCGCTGCACCTGGCATACTTGTAGAGGTCCTGCCGAAGAATTGTGCGGTTTCCTGGAGAGCTACCGGATGCCTTCGTTTCAGAAGCCAAAGGAACATGAACTTGACGCAAGCAGCCCGGCTTAGGCTGCCTCGCTCCACAAGTGTGTGTGGTCCGCAGGAAGGGACTTTGAACGTTGAATGAATGGCCCCCGTTACTTTTAGGGGTCTGGGGTGTAAGAGAAATGAAGGAACCGCAGAGGCGTTTTCAACAGACTGCCCTCTCAAACTAAAATTCTCCCTGGTGGCGGTGAGACTCTCTGGAGATCACGGTAGTGACTTGGCCTGTAACTAACACCTCCTCCAACAGGCCCTAGGCTCTGGAGGCTCCCTGTGCAGTCAAGACTGTTGTATCTGGCAACCAAGGCCATGTTTTGGCCCCAGTTTGCACGCCAGACGTGACGGGCATACCCAATATAATCCCTTCATGAGCTCCTTGGGTGAGCCAGGGTAATGTTAAGGTGAGCTGGCCTCCACAAAACAGAACCAAGGAGACTGCTGGGGAAAGGCTTTGAGATGGCAACGGTCAGCACGAGCTTGACAACTGCAAGGCCAGAAATCATTTCTTATCCTAGGAAACATCTCCTTCGCGGCGAATTCTTTCCTGCGCTGGAAGATACTATGACCTCTGCAGCTAGCCAAATGTTGGACTGAGACGTCGTTGAGCTCTTTTGACTAGTCCTCTACGGCTGCACGCATTTCTCTGTGGCGTATGGCAAGCAGGAAGCAGACCCCGTCCACCGCAGCAGAAGACTGTTCCCCCAGCTTAGAAAGCACAGACAAGGGTGAGGGACGAGAAAAAGAGGGGAGCACCAGAAAGTGCTCTCTGCAAACGTGCCAGGAAACCCTGCGTTGGACTCTCTCGCTTAGGAGAGTGGTAGGAGCTCTGTCCACAAACCGTTTGCAGAGATGCAGCCCCAGCCAGGTGGCAGGCTGCGTCCAGAGGGGAAGTGGAAGCAGTACGCCTGTGAAGGCTTTGGAATATTGACGTGTGGACGTCGGGCTCAGAGCGCGCAATCGTGGTGAGGCGCTTTGCCCCGAGGACGAGGGCAGGTAAAGCCGTGAGTTGAGAGAAACAGAAGGCTGAACTTCGCACAGGCTACGCTGAGCGTATCCTCAAGGCAGTCTTCTCAACGAGCAGAGAAGCCGGCGGCCGTGTCGATCAGCGTGACCTAGAGCGTTCACGTCAAGAGAGGAGCCCCTTCAAACAGGCTACCAATGCACAGCTTTCGAGGAAGGTACCTCCACGCCAAGAAAGTGATACCTTGAGGGTGATCCGGGCACCGATGTGTTCCCCCGGAAGGTAATTCTACCACTTGTAACTCCTAAGGGAGCTGAGCCGCACAATGTATGCCCCACAATGGCGAGGCGAAAGCATTTCAGAAGACAGTGAACCACAAAGTACACAGGCCCAGTAGTGCCACCTACTCCGCTCAGAGAACAAACGGTTCCCAGGCAGTGCGCTCCCTCCTCGAATGGAGAGTGCAGGTTAGTGTGTTCAAGGAACAGTCATGCTCGAGAGCGCTGCAGGAGGGCACTCTCCAAAGTTAATGAGAAGCTGCCCTCTCTCGAGTGGGTAGCGGCCGAGTGGCCAGGAAATCGTTTCCCTGTGTGTAAGAGGAGCAAAGAGAAAGGGCATCTCTCCAAAAAGAAAAGGAACCTATGGAGCTGCAAAAGAACGACAGCAGTTTTCAAGGACGGCCCGCTCAGTGCATCGGACCTAACACCATGAATCGCTGTGCCTGGCAAACTTGTAGACGTCCTGCCAAATATTGGGGGGTGGGGTGTGGGGGGTGTTCTCAGGAGACCTTCCGGAAGCCTTCGGTTCAGACGCCAAAGGAAGGCGAACTCGCTGCCAGCAGCCTGCCTGAGGCTTCCTCGCTCCACGAGTATGCGTTGTCCCCAGGAGGGAGCTTGAACGTTGACAAGCCCCCGTTACTCTCAGGGGTCTGGAATGTAGGCGAAATGAAGGACGCACGAAGGCAATGGCACAGTTCATGGCTTAGCCTAGGAAACAAGTCCTAAAGCAGCGCGTTCCTTCCTGGGCTGGAAGACATCTGTGAACTCTGTGGCAAGGCCACTTTTGGACCGAGACGTCCCTGAGCTCTTTGGACTAGGCCTCTACAGCTGCGCTCATTTCTCTGTGGCGTATGCCAAGCAGTAAGCGAGCCTCGTCCGTCACAGCAGGAGCCTGTTGCCCCGGCTTTAGAAAGTATAGCTAACGGTGAGGGAAAACGAAAGAGATGTGCTACAAGACAGTGCTGTCTGCAAACGTTACAGGAAACCCTGCGTTGGGCTCCCTCGGTTAGGAGAGTGGCAGGAGCTCTGTCCACAAACCGTTTGCAGCGATGCAGCCCCAGCCGGGTAGCAGGCTGCGTTCAGAGGGGATGTGGCAGCAGTACGTCTGTGACGCCTGTGAAGGCTTTGGAATACTGACGTGTGGACGCCGGGGTCAGAGCGTGCACTTGTGGTTAGGCACTTTGCACCGGGGACGAGGGCAGGTAAAGTCGTTAGTTGAGAGAAGCAGAAGGCCGTACTATTTGCACAGGCTACGCTGAGTGTATCCTCAAAGCAGCTTCTCAAAGAGCAGGGAGGCAGAGGGCATCTCGACCAGCATCACCAGGAGCGTCCTGTCGCGAAATGTGCCACTTGCAAGCAGGCTACCAACGCGCAGCTTTCGCGGAAGGTACCTCCTCGCCAAGAGAGTGATACCTTGAGCGTGATCTGGGCAGCGATGTGTTCCCCCCCCACCCCCGGAGAGTGATTCTAGCACATATAGGTGCTAAGTGAGCTTAGCGGCACGACGTATGCCCCACAATGGCGAGGCAGAAGCATTTCAAAAGGCAGTGAACAGGCGCCAGTGCTTCCTCTCAGAGAACAAAGAGTTCCCATGCCGTGCGTTCCCTCCTCGAAATGAAAGTGCAGTGTAGTGTGTTCAAAGAACAGTCATGATCGAGAGCGCTGCAGGGGTACACTCTCAAAAGTTAATGGGAAGATGCCCTCCCACGAGTGGCTATAGGCCGAACGCCGTGGAGTCCTTTCTCCTGCGTGCCAAAGGAGAAAACAAAAAGGCCATCTTTTCGAAAAGAAAAGGGACCTACGGTGCTCCAAAACAACGACAGTATTTTGCAAGTACGGCCCTTTCACAGTATGGGACTTAACACCACGACTCGCTGCACCTGGCGTACTTGTAGAGGTCCTGCCGAAGAATTGTGCGGTTTCCTGGAGAGCTACCGGATGCCTTCGTTTCAGAAGCCAAAGGAACATGAACTTGACGCAAGCAGCCCGGCTTAGGCTGCCTCGCTCCACAAGTGTGTGTGGTCCGCAGGAAGGGACTTTGAACGTTGAATGAATGGCCCCCGTTACTTTTAGGGGTCTGGGGTGTAAGAGAAATGAAGGAACCGCAGAGGCGTTTTCAACAGACTGCCCTCTCAAACTAAAATTCTCCCTGGTGGCGGTGAGACTCTCTGGAGATCACGGTAGTGACTTGGCCTGTAACTAACACCTCCTCCAACAGGCCCTAGGCTCTGGAGGCTCCCTGTGCAGTCAAGACTGTTGTATCTGGCAACCAAGGCCATGTTTTGGCCCCAGTTTGCACGCCAGACGTGACGGGCATACCCAATATAATCCCTTCATGAGCTCCTTGGGTGAGCCAGGGTAATGTTAAGGTGAGCTGGCCTCCACAAAACAGAACCAAGGAGACTGCTGGGGAAAGGCTTTGAGATGGCAACGGTCAGCACGAGCTTGACAACTGCAAGGCCAGAAATCATTTCTTATCCTAGGAAACATCTCCTTCGCGGCGAATTCTTTCCTGCGCTGGAAGATACTATGACCTCTGCAGCTAGCCAAATGTTGGACTGAGACGTCGTTGAGCTCTTTTGACTAGTCCTCTACGGCTGCACGCATTTCTCTGTGGCGTACGGCAAGCAGGAAGCAGACCCCGTCCACCGCAGCAGAAGACTGTTCCCCCAGCTTAGAAAGCACAGACAAGGGTGAGGGACGAGAAAAAGAGGGGAGCACCAGAAAGTGCTCTCTGCAAACGTGCCAGGAAACCCTGCGTTGGACTCTCTCGCTTAGGAGAGTGGTAGGAGCTCTGTCCACAAACCGTTTGCAGAGATGCAGCCCCAGCCAGGTGGCAGGCTGCGTCCAGAGGGGAAGTGGAAGCAGTACGCCTGTGAAGGCTTTGGAATATTGACGTGTGGACATCGGGCTCAGAGCGCGCAATCGTGGTGAGGCACTTTGCCCCGAGGACGAGGGCAGGTAAAGCCGTGAGTTGAGAGAAACAGAAGGCTGAACTTCGCACAGGCTACGCTGAGCGTATCCTCAAGGCAGGCTTCTCAACGAGCAGAGAAACCGGCGGCCGTGTCGATCAGCGTGACCTAGAGCGTTCACGTCAAGAGAGGAGCCCCTTCAAACAGGCTACCAATGCACAGCTTTCGAGGAAGGTACCTCCACGCCAAGAAAGTGATACCTTGAGGGTGATCCGGGCACCGATGTGTTCCCCCGGAAGGTAATTCTACCACTTGTAACTCCTAAGGGAGCTGAGCCGCACAATGTATGCCCCACAATGGCGAGGCGAAAGCATTTCAGAAGACAGTGAACCACAAAGTACACAGGCCCAGTAGTGCCACCTACTCCGCTCAGAGAACAAACGGTTCCCAGGCAGTGCGCTCCCTCCTCGAATGGAGAGTGCAGGTTAGTGTGTTCAAGGAACAGTCATGCTCGAGAGCGCTGCAGGAGGGCACTCTCCAAAGTTAATGAGAAGCTGCCCTCTCTCGAGTGGGTAGCGGCCGAATGGCCAGGAAATCGTTTCCCTGTGTGTAAGAGGAGCAAAGAGAAAGGGCATCTCTCCAAAAAGAAAAGGAACCTATGGAGCTGCAAAAGAACGACAGCAGTTTTCAAGGACGGCCCGCTCAGTGCATCGGACCTAACACCATGAATCGCTGTGCCTGGCAAACTTGTAGACGTCCTGCCAAATATTGGGGGGTGGGGTGTGGGGGGTGTTCTCAGGAGACCTTCCGGAAGCCTTCGGTTCAGACGCCAAAGGAAGGCGAACTCGCTGCCAGCAGCCTGCCTGAGGCTTCCTCGCTCCACGAGTATGCGTTGTCCCCAGGAGGGAGCTTGAACGTTGACAAGCCCCCGTTACTCTCAGGGGTCTGGAATGTAGGCGAAATGAAGGACGCACGAAGGCAATGGCACAGTTCATGGCTTAGCCTAGGAAACAAGTCCTAAAGCAGCGCGTTCCTTCCTGGGCTGGAAGACATCTGTGAACTCTGTGGCAAGGCCACTTTTGGACCGAGACGTCCCTGAGCTCTTTGGACTAGGCCTCTACAGCTGCGCTCATTTCTCTGTGGCGTATGCCAAGCAGTAAGCGAGCCTCGTCCGTCACAGCAGGAGCCTGTTGCCCCGGCTTTAGAAAGTATAGCTAACGGTGAGGGAAAACGAAAGAGATGTGCTACAAGACAGTGCTGTCTGCAAACGTTACAGGAAACCCTGCGTTGGGCTCCCTCGGTTAGGAGAGTGGCAGGAGCTCTGTCCACAAACCGTTTGCAGCGATGCAGCCCCAGCCGGGTAGCAGGCTGCGTTCAGAGGGGATGTGGCAGCAGTACGTCTGTGACGCCTGTGAAGGCTTTGGAATACTGACGTGTGGACGCCGGGGTCAGAGCGTGCACTTGTGGTTAGGCACTTTGCACCGGGGACGAGGGCAGGTAAAGTCGTTAGTTGAGAGAAGCAGAAGGCCGTACTATTTGCACAGGCTACGCTGAGTGTATCCTCAAAGCAGCTTCTCAAAGAGCAGGGAGGCAGAGGGCATCTCGACCAGCATCACCAGGAGCGTCCTGTCGCGAAATGTGCCACTTGCAAGCAGGCTACCAACGCGCAGCTTTCGCGGAAGGTACCTCCTCGCCAAGAGAGTGATACCTTGAGCGTGATCTGGGCAGCGATGTGTTCCCCCCCCACCCCCGGAGAGTGATTCTAGCACATATAGGTGCTAAGTGAGCTTAGCGGCACGACGTATGCCCCACAATGGCGAGGCAGAAGCATTTCAAAAGGCAGTGAACAGGCGCCAGTGCTTCCTCTCAGAGAACAAAGAGTTCCCATGCCGTGCGTTCCCTCCTCGAAATGAAAGTGCAGTGTAGTGTGTTCAAAGAACAGTCATGATCGAGAGCGCTGCAGGGGTACACTCTCAAAAGTTAATGGGAAGATGCCCTCCCACGAGTGGCTATAGGCCGAACGCCGTGGAGTCCTTTCTCCTGCGTGCCAAAGGAGAAAACAAAAAGGCCATCTTTTCGAAAAGAAAAGGGACCTACGGTGCTCCAAAACAACGACAGTATTTTGCAAGTACGGCCCTTTCACAGTATGGGACTTAACACCACGACTCGCTGCACCTGGCGTACTTGTAGAGGTCCTGCCGAAGAATTGTGCGGTTTCCTGGAGAGCTACCGGATGCCTTCGTTTCAGAAGCCAAAGGAACATGAACTTGACGCAAGCAGCCCGGCTTAGGCTGCCTCGCTCCACAAGTGTGTGTGGTCCGCAGGAAGGGACTTTGAACGTTGAATGAATGGCCCCCGTTACTTTTAGGGGTCTGGGGTGTAAGAGAAATGAAGGAACCGCAGAGGCGTTTTCAACAGACTGCCCTCTCAAACTAAAATTCTCCCTGGTGGCGGTGAGACTCTCTGGAGATCACGGTAGTGACTTGGCCTGTAACTAACACCTCCTCCAACAGGCCCTAGGCTCTGGAGGCTCCCTGTGCAGTCAAGACTGTTGTATCTGGCAACCAAGGCCATGTTTTGGCCCCAGTTTGCACGCCAGACGTGACGGGCATACCCAATATAATCCCTTCATGAGCTCCTTGGGTGAGCCAGGGTAATGTTAAGGTGAGCTGGCCTCCACAAAACAGAACCAAGGAGACTGCTGGGGAAAGGCTTTGAGATGGCAACGGTCAGCACGAGCTTGACAACTGCAAGGCCAGAAATCATTTCTTATCCTAGGAAACATCTCCTTCGCGGCGAATTCTTTCCTGCGCTGGAAGATACTATGACCTCTGCAGCTAGCCAAATGTTGGACTGAGACGTCGTTGAGCTCTTTTGACTAGTCCTCTACGGCTGCACGCATTTCTCTGTGGCGTACGGCAAGCAGGAAGCAGACCCCGTCCACCGCAGCAGAAGACTGTTCCCCCAGCTTAGAAAGCACAGACAAGGGTGAGGGACGAGAAAAAGAGGGGAGCACCAGAAAGTGCTCTCTGCAAACGTGCCAGGAAACCCTGCGTTGGACTCTCTCGCTTAGGAGAGTGGTAGGAGCTCTGTCCACAAACCGTTTGCAGAGATGCAGCCCCAGCCAGGTGGCAGGCTGCGTCCAGAGGGGAAGTGGAAGCAGTACGCCTGTGAAGGCTTTGGAATATTGACGTGTGGACATCGGGCTCAGAGCGCGCAATCGTGGTGAGGCGCTTTGCCCCGAGGACGAGGGCAGGTAAAGCCGTGAGTTGAGAGAAACAGAAGGCTGAACTTCGCACAGGCTACGCTGAGCGTATCCTCAAGGCAGGCTTCTCAACGAGCAGAGAAGCCGGCGGCCGTGTCGATCAGCGTGACCTAGAGCGTTCACGTCAAGAGAGGAGCCCCTTCAAACAGGCTACCAATGCACAGCTTTCGAGGAAGGTACCTCCACGCCAAGAAAGTGATACCTTGAGGGTGATCCGGGCACCGATGTGTTCCCCCGGAAGGTAATTCTACCACTTGTAACTCCTAAGGGAGCTGAGCCGCACAATGTATGCCCCACAATGGCGAGGCGAAAGCATTTCAGAAGACAGTGAACCACAAAGTACACAGGCCCAGTAGTGCCACCTACTCCGCTCAGAGAACAAACGGTTCCCAGGCAGTGCGCTCCCTCCTCGAATGGAGAGTGCAGGTTAGTGTGTTCAAGGAACAGTCATGCTCGAGAGCGCTGCAGGAGGGCACTCTCCAAAGTTAATGAGAAGCTGCCCTCTCTCGAGTGGGTAGCGGCCGAATGGCCAGGAAATCGTTTCCCTGTGTGTAAGAGGAGCAAAGAGAAAGGGCATCTCTCCAAAAAGAAAAGGAACCTATGGAGCTCCAAAAGAACGACAGCAGTTTTCAAGGACGGCCCGCTCAGTGCATCGGACCTAACACCATGAATCGCTGTGCCTGGCAAACTTGTAGACGTCCTGCCAAATATTGGGGGGTGGGGTGTGGGGGGTGTTCTCAGGAGACCTTCCGGAAGCCTTCGGTTCAGACGCCAAAGGAAGGCGAACTCGCTGCCAGCAGCCTGCCTGAGGCTTCCTCGCTCCACGAGTATGCGTTGTCCCCAGGAGGGAGCTTGAACGTTGACAAGCCCCCGTTACTCTCAGGGGTCTGGAATGTAGGCGAAATGAAGGACGCACGAAGGCAATGGCACAGTTCATGGCTTAGCCTAGGAAACAAGTCCTAAAGCAGCGCGTTCCTTCCTGGGCTGGAAGACATCTGTGAACTCTGTGGCAAGGCCACTTTTGGACCGAGACGTCCCTGAGCTCTTTGGACTAGGCCTCTACAGCTGCGCTCATTTCTCTGTGGCGTATGCCAAGCAGTAAGCGAGCCTCGTCCGTCACAGCAGGAGCCTGTTGCCCCGGCTTTAGAAAGTATAGCTAACGGTGAGGGAAAACGAAAGAGATGTGCTACAAGACAGTGCTGTCTGCAAACGTTACAGGAAACCCTGCGTTGGGCTCCCTCGGTTAGGAGAGTGGCAGGAGCTCTGTCCACAAACCGTTTGCAGCGATGCAGCCCCAGCCGGGTAGCAGGCTGCGTTCAGAGGGGATGTGGCAGCAGTACGTCTGTGACGCCTGTGAAGGCTTTGGAATACTGACGTGTGGACGCCGGGGTCAGAGCGTGCACTTGTGGTTAGGCACTTTGCACCGGGGACGAGGGCAGGTAAAGTCGTTAGTTGAGAGAAGCAGAAGGCCGTACTATTTGCACAGGCTACGCTGAGTGTATCCTCAAAGCAGCTTCTCAAAGAGCAGGGAGGCAGAGGGCATCTCGACCAGCATCACCAGGAGCGTCCTGTCGCGAAATGTGCCACTTGCAAGCAGGCTACCAACGCGCAGCTTTCGCGGAAGGTACCTCCTCGCCAAGAGAGTGATACCTTGAGCGTGATCTGGGCAGCGATGTGTTCCCCCCCCACCCCCGGAGAGTGATTCTAGCACATATAGGTGCTAAGTGAGCTTAGCGGCACGACGTATGCCCCACAATGGCGAGGCAGAAGCATTTCAAAAGGCAGTGAACAGGCGCCAGTGCTTCCTCTCAGAGAACAAAGAGTTCCCATGCCGTGCGTTCCCTCCTCGAAATGAAAGTGCAGTGTAGTGTGTTCAAAGAACAGTCATGATCGAGAGCGCTGCAGGGGTACACTCTGAAAAGTTAATGGGAAGATGCCCTCCCACGAGTGGCTATAGGCCGAACGCCGTGGAGTCCTTTCTCCTGCGTGCCAAAGGAGAAAACAAAAAGGCCATCTTTTCGAAAAGAAAAGGGACCTACGGTGCTCCAAAACAACGACAGTATTTTGCAAGTACGGCCCTTTCACAGTATGGGACTTAACACCACGACTCGCTGCACCTGGCGTACTTGTAGAGGTCCTGCCGAAGAATTGTGCGGTTTCCTGGAGAGCTACCGGATGCCTTCGTTTCAGAAGCCAAAGGAACATGAACTTGACGCAAGCAGCCCGGCTTAGGCTGCCTCGCTCCACAAGTGTGTGTGGTCCGCAGGAAGGGACTTTGAACGTTGAATGAATGGCCCCCGTTACTTTTAGGGGTCTGGGGTGTAAGAGAAATGAAGGAACCGCAGAGGCGTTTTCAACAGACTGCCCTCTCAAACTAAAATTCTCCCTGGTGGCGGTGAGACTCTCTGGAGATCACGGTAGTGACTTGGCCTGTAACTAACACCTCCTCCAACAGGCCCTAGGCTCTGGAGGCTCCCTGTGCAGTCAAGACTGTTGTATCTGGCAACCAAGGCCATGTTTTGGCCCCAGTTTGCACGCCAGACGTGACGGGCATACCCAATATAATCTCTTCATGAGCTCCTTGGGTGAGCCAGGGTAATGTTAAGGTGAGCTGGCCTCCACAAAACAGAACCAAGGAGACTGCTGGGGAAAGGCTTTGAGATGGCAACGGTCAGCACGAGCTTGACAACTGCAAGGCCAGAAATCATTTCTTATCCTAGGAAACATCTCCTTCGCGGCGAATTCTTTCCTGCGCTGGAAGATACTATGACCTCTGCAGCTAGCCAAATGTTGGACTGAGACGTCGTTGAGCTCTTTTGACTAGTCCTCTACGGCTGCACGCATTTCTCTGTGGCGTACGGCAAGCAGGAAGCAGACCCCGTCCACCGCAGCAGAAGACTGTTCCCCCAGCTTAGAAAGCACAGACAAGGGTGAGGGACGAGAAAAAGAGGGGAGCACCAGAAAGTGCTCTCTGCAAACGTGCCAGGAAACCCTGCGTTGGACTCTCTCGCTTAGGAGAGTGGTAGGAGCTCTGTCCACAAACCGTTTGCAGAGATGCAGCCCCAGCCAGGTGGCAGGCTGCGTCCAGAGGGGAAGTGGAAGCAGTACGCCTGTGAAGGCTTTGGAATATTGACGTGTGGACGTCGGGCTCAGAGCGCGCAATCGTGGTGAGGCGCTTTGCCCCGAGGACGAGGGCAGGTAAAGCCGTGAGTTGAGAGAAACAGAAGGCTGAACTTCGCACAGGCTACGCTGAGCGTATCCTCAAGGCAGTCTTCTCAACGAGCAGAGAAGCCGGCGGCCGTGTCGATCAGCGTGACCTAGAGCGTTCACGTCAAGAGAGGAGCCCCTTCAAACAGGCTACCAATGCACAGCTTTCGAGGAAGGTACCTCCACGCCAAGAAAGTGATACCTTGAGGGTGATCCGGGCACCGATGTGTTCCCCCGGAAGGTAATTCTACCACTTGTAACTCCTAAGGGAGCTGAGCCGCACAATGTATGCCCCACAATGGCGAGGCGAAAGCATTTCAGAAGACAGTGAACCACAAAGTACACAGGCCCAGTAGTGCCACCTACTCCGCTCAGAGAACAAACGGTTCCCAGGCAGTGCGCTCCCTCCTCGAATGGAGAGTGCAGGTTAGTGTGTTCAAGGAACAGTCATGCTCGAGAGCGCTGCAGGAGGGCACTCTCCAAAGTTAATGAGAAGCTGCCCTCTCTCGAGTGGGTAGCGGCCGAGTGGCCAGGAAATCGTTTCCCTGTGTGTAAGAGTAGCAAAGAGAAAGGGCATCTCTCCAAAAAGAAAAGGAACCTATGGAGCTGCAAAAGAACGACAGCAGTTTTCAAGGACGGCCCGCTCAGTGCATCGGACCTAACACCATGAATCGCTGTGCCTGGCAAACTTGTAGACGTCCTGCCAAATATTGGGGAGTGGGGTGTGGGGGGTGTTCTCAGGAGACCTTCCGGAAGCCTTCGGTTCAGACGCCAAAGGAAGGCGAACTCGCTGCCAGCAGCCTGCCTGAGGCTTCCTCGCTCCACGAGTATGCGTTGTCCCCAGGAGGGAGCTTGAACGTTGACAAGCCCCCGTTACTCTCAGGGGTCTGGAATGTAGGCGAAATGAAGGACGCACGAAGGCAATGGCACAGTTCATGGCTTAGCCTAGGAAACAAGTCCTAAAGCAGCGCGTTCCTTCCTGGGCTGGAAGACATCTGTGAACTCTGTGGCAAGGCCACTTTTGGACCGAGACGTCCCTGAGCTCTTTGGACTAGGCCTCTACAGCTGCGCTCATTTCTCTGTGGCGTATGCCAAGCAGTAAGCGAGCCTCGTCCGTCACAGCAGGAGCCTGTTGCCCCGGCTTTAGAAAGTATAGCTAACGGTGAGGGAAAACGAAAGAGATGTGCTACAAGACAGTGCTGTCTGCAAACGTTACAGGAAACCCTGCGTTGGGCTCCCTCGGTTAGGAGAGTGGCAGGAGCTCTGTCCACAAACCGTTTGCAGCGATGCAGCCCCAGCCGGGTAGCAGGCTGCGTTCAGAGGGGATGTGGCAGCAGTACGTCTGTGACGCCTGTGAAGGCTTTGGAATACTGACGTGTGGACGCCGGGGTCAGAGCGTGCACTTGTGGTTAGGCACTTTGCACCGGGGACGAGGGCAGGTAAAGTCGTTAGTTGAGAGAAGCAGAAGGCCGTACTATTTGCACAGGCTACGCTGAGTGTATCCTCAAAGCAGCTTCTCAAAGAGCAGGGAGGCAGAGGGCATCTCGACCAGCATCACCAGGAGCGTCCTGTCGCGAAATGTGCCACTTGCAAGCAGGCTACCAACGCGCAGCTTTCGCGGAAGGTACCTCCTCGCCAAGAGAGTGATACCTTGAGCGTGATCTGGGCAGCGATGTGTTCCCCCCCACCCCCGGAGAGTGATTCTAGCACATATAGGTGCTAAGTGAGCTTAGCGGCACGACGTATGCCCCACAATGGCGAGGCAGAAGCATTTCAAAAGGCAGTGAACAGGCGCCAGTGCTTCCTCTCAGAGAACAAAGAGTTCCCATGCCGTGCGTTCCCTCCTCGAAATGAAAGTGCAGTGTAGTGTGTTCAAAGAACAGTCATGATCGAGAGCGCTGCAGGGGTACACTCTGAAAAGTTAATGGGAAGATGCCCTCCCACGAGTGGCTATAGGCCGAACGCCGTGGAGTCCTTTCTCCTGCGTGCCAAAGGAGAAAACAAAAAGGCCATCTTTTCGAAAAGAAAAGGGACCTACGGTGCTCCAAAACAACGACAGTATTTTGCAAGTACGGCCCTTTCACAGTATGGGACTTAACACCACGACTCGCTGCACCTGGCGTACTTGTAGAGGTCCTGCCGAAGAATTGTGCGGTTTCCTGGAGAGCTACCGGATGCCTTCGTTTCAGAAGCCAAAGGAACATGAACTTGACGCAAGCAGCCCGGCTTAGGCTGCCTCGCTCCACAAGTGTGTGTGGTCCGCAGGAAGGGACTTTGAACGTTGAATGAATGGCCCCCGTTACTTTTAGGGGTCTGGGGTGTAAGAGAAATGAAGGAACCGCAGAGGCGTTTTCAACAGACTGCCCTCTCAAACTAAAATTCTCCCTGGTGGCGGTGAGACTCTCTGGAGATCACGGTAGTGACTTGGCCTGTAACTAACACCTCCTCCAACAGGCCCTAGGCTCTGGAGGCTCCCTGTGCAGTCAAGACTGTTGTATCTGGCAACCAAGGCCATGTTTTGGCCCCAGTTTGCACGCCAGACGTGACGGGCATACCCAATATAATCCCTTCATGAGCTCCTTGGGTGAGCCAGGGTAATGTTAAGGTGAGCTGGCCTCCACAAAACAGAACCAAGGAGACTGCTGGGGAAAGGCTTTGAGATGGCAACGGTCAGCACGAGCTTGACAACTGCAAGGCCAGAAATCATTTCTTATCCTAGGAAACATCTCCTTCGCGGCGAATTCTTTCCTGCGCTGGAAGATACTATGACCTCTGCAGCTAGCCAAATGTTGGACTGAGACGTCGTTGAGCTCTTTTGACTAGTCCTCTACGGCTGCACGCATTTCTCTGTGGCGTACGGCAAGCAGGAAGCAGACCCCGTCCACCGCAGCAGAAGACTGTTCCCCCAGCTTAGAAAGCACAGACAAGGGTGAGGGACGAGAAAAAGAGGGGAGCACCAGAAAGTGCTCTCTGCAAACGTGCCAGGAAACCCTGCGTTGGACTCTCTCGCTTAGGAGAGTGGTAGGAGCTCTGTCCACAAACCGTTTGCAGAGATGCAGCCCCAGCCAGGTGGCAGGCTGCGTCCAGAGGGGAAGTGGAAGCAGTACGCCTGTGAAGGCTTTGGAATATTGACGTGTGGACGTCGGGCTCAGAGCGCGCAATCGTGGTGAGGCGCTTTGCCCCGAGGACGAGGGCAGGTAAAGCCGTGAGTTGAGAGAAACAGAAGGCTGAACTTCGCACAGGCTACGCTGAGCGTATCCTCAAGGCAGGCTTCTCAACGAGCAGAGAAGCCGGCGGCCGTGTCGATCAGCGTGACCTAGAGCGTTCACGTCAAGAGAGGAGCCCCTTCAAACAGGCTACCAATGCACAG
Source organism: Orcinus orca (assembly GCF_937001465.1). Taxonomy (NCBI): domain Eukaryota; kingdom Metazoa; phylum Chordata; class Mammalia; order Artiodactyla; family Delphinidae; genus Orcinus; species Orcinus orca. The sequence goes on along the minus strand of NC_064561.1, from coordinate 18,489,273 downwards.
CTTTCGAGGAAGGTACCTCCACGCCAAGAAAGTGATACCTTGAGGGTGATCCGGGCACCGATGTGTTCCCCCGGAAGGTAATTCTACCACTTGTAACTCCTAAGGGAGCTGAGCCGCACAATGTATGCCCCACAATGGCGAGGCGAAAGCATTTCAGAAGACAGTGAACCACAAAGTACACAGGCCCAGTAGTGCCACCTACTCCGCTCAGAGAACAAACGGTTCCCAGGCAGTGCGCTCCCTCCTCGAATGGAGAGTGCAGGTTAGTGTGTTCAAGGAACAGTCATGCTCGAGAGCGCTGCAGGAGGGCACTCTCCAAAGTTAATGAGAAGCTGCCCTCTCTCGAGTGGGTAGCGGCCGAATGGCCAGGAAATCGTTTCCCTGTGTGTAAGAGGAGCAAAGAGAAAGGGCATCTCTCCAAAAAGAAAAGGAACCTATGGAGCTGCAAAAGAACGACAGCAGTTTTCAAGGACGGCCCGCTCAGTGCATCGGACCTAACACCATGAATCGCTGTGCCTGGCAAACTTGTAGACGTCCTGCCAAATATTGGGGGGTGGGGTGTGGGGGGTGTTCTCAGGAGACCTTCCGGAAGCCTTCGGTTCAGACGCCAAAGGAAGGCGAACTCGCTGCCAGCAGCCTGCCTGAGGCTTCCTCGCTCCACGAGTATGCGTTGTCCCCAGGAGGGAGCTTGAACGTTGACAAGCCCCCGTTACTCTCAGGGGTCTGGAATGTAGGCGAAATGAAGGACGCACGAAGGCAATGGCACAGTTCATGGCTTAGCCTAGGAAACAAGTCCTAAAGCAGCGCGTTCCTTCCTGGGCTGGAAGACATCTGTGAACTCTGTGGCAAGGCCACTTTTGGACCGAGACGTCCCTGAGCTCTTTGGACTAGGCCTCTACAGCTGCGCTCATTTCTCTGTGGCGTATGCCAAGCAGTAAGCGAGCCTCGTCCGTCACAGCAGGAGCCTGTTGCCCCGGCTTTAGAAAGTATAGCTAACGGTGAGGGAAAACGAAAGAGATGTGCTACAAGACAGTGCTGTCTGCAAACGTTACAGGAAACCCTGCGTTGGGCTCCCTCGGTTAGGAGAGTGGCAGGAGCTCTGTCCACAAACCGTTTGCAGCGATGCAGCCCCAGCCGGGTAGCAGGCTGCGTTCAGAGGGGATGTGGCAGCAGTACGTCTGTGACGCCTGTGAAGGCTTTGGAATACTGACGTGTGGACGCCGGGGTCAGAGCGTGCACTTGTGGTTAGGCACTTTGCACCGGGGACGAGGGCAGGTAAAGTCGTTAGTTGAGAGAAGCAGAAGGCCGTACTATTTGCACAGGCTACGCTGAGTGTATCCTCAAAGCAGCTTCTCAAAGAGCAGGGAGGCAGAGGGCATCTCGACCAGCATCACCAGGAGCGTCCTGTCGCGAAATGTGCCACTTGCAAGCAGGCTACCAACGCGCAGCTTTCGCGGAAGGTACCTCCTCGCCAAGAGAGTGATACCTTGAGCGTGATCTGGGCAGCGATGTGTTCCCCCCCCACCCCCGGAGAGTGATTCTAGCACATATAGGTGCTAAGTGAGCTTAGCGGCACGACGTATGCCCCACAATGGCGAGGCAGAAGCATTTCAAAAGGCAGTGAACAGGCGCCAGTGCTTCCTCTCAGAGAACAAAGAGTTCCCATGCCGTGCGTTCCCTCCTCGAAATGAAAGTGCAGTGTAGTGTGTTCAAAGAACAGTCATGATCGAGAGCGCTGCAGGGGTACACTCTGAAAAGTTAATGGGAAGATGCCCTCCCACGAGTGGCTATAGGCCGAACGCCGTGGAGTCCTTTCTCCTGCGTGCCAAAGGAGAAAACAAAAAGGCCATCTTTTCGAAAAGAAAAGGGACCTACGGTGCTCCAAAACAACGACAGTATTTTGCAAGTACGGCCCTTTCACAGTATGGGACTTAACACCACGACTCGCTGCACCTGGCGTACTTGTAGAGGTCCTGCCGAAGAATTGTGCGGTTTCCTGGAGAGCTACCGGATGCCTTCGTTTCAGAAGCCAAAGGAACATGAACTTGACGCAAGCAGCCCGGCTTAGGCTGCCTCGCTCCACAAGTGTGTGTGGTCCGCAGGAAGGGACTTTGAACGTTGAATGAATGGCCCCCGTTACTTTTAGGGGTCTGGGGTGTAAGAGAAATGAAGGAACCGCAGAGGCGTTTTCAACAGACTGCCCTCTCAAACTAAAATTCTCCCTGGTGGCGGTGAGACTCTCTGGAGATCACGGTAGTGACTTGGCCTGTAACTAACACCTCCTCCAACAGGCCCTAGGCTCTGGAGGCTCCCTGTGCAGTCAAGACTGTTGTATCTGGCAACCAAGGCCATGTTTTGGCCCCAGTTTGCACGCCAGACGTGACGGGCATACCCAATATAATCCCTTCATGAGCTCCTTGGGTGAGCCAGGGTAATGTTAAGGTGAGCTGGCCTCCACAAAACAGAACCAAGGAGACTGCTGGGGAAAGGCTTTGAGATGGCAACGGTCAGCACGAGCTTGACAACTGCAAGGCCAGAAATCATTTCTTATCCTAGGAAACATCTCCTTCGCGGCGAATTCTTTCCTGCGCTGGAAGATACTATGACCTCTGCAGCTAGCCAAATGTTGGACTGAGACGTCGTTGAGCTCTTTTGACTAGTCCTCTACGGCTGCACGCATTTCTCTGTGGCGTATGGCAAGCAGGAAGCAGACCCCGTCCACCGCAGCAGAAGACTGTTCCCCCAGCTTAGAAAGCACAGACAAGGGTGAGGGACGAGAAAAAGAGGGGAGCACCAGAAAGTGCTCTCTGCAAACGTGCCAGGAAACCCTGCGTTGGACTCTCTCGCTTAGGAGAGTGGTAGGAGCTCTGTCCACAAACCGTTTGCAGAGATGCAGCCCCAGCCAGGTGGCAGGCTGCGTCCAGAGGGGAAGTGGAAGCAGTACGCCTGTGAAGGCTTTGGAATATTGACGTGTGGACGTCGGGCTCAGAGCGCGCAATCGTGGTGAGGCGCTTTGCCCCGAGGACGAGGGCAGGTAAAGCCGTGAGTTGAGAGAAACAGAAGGCTGAACTTCGCACAGGCTACGCTGAGCGTATCCTCAAGGCAGTCTTCTCAACGAGCAGAGAAGCCGGCGGCCGTGTCGATCAGCGTGACCTAGAGCGTTCACGTCAAGAGAGGAGCCCCTTCAAACAGGCTACCAATGCACAGCTTTCGAGGAAGGTACCTCCACGCCAAGAAAGTGATACCTTGAGGGTGATCCGGGCACCGATGTGTTCCCCCGAAAGGTAATTCTACCACTTGTAACTCCTAAGGGAGCTGAGCCGCACAATGTATGCCCCACAATGGCGAGGCGAAAGCATTTCAGAAGACAGTGAACCACAAAGTACACAGGCCCAGTAGTGCCACCTACTCCGCTCAGAGAACAAACGGTTCCCAGGCAGTGCGCTCCCTCCTCGAATGGAGAGTGCAGGTTAGTGTGTTCAAGGAACAGTCATGCTCGAGAGCGCTGCAGGAGGGCACTCTCCAAAGTTAATGAGAAGCTGCCCTCTCTCGAGTGGGTAGCGGCCGAGTGGCCAGGAAATCGTTTCCCTGTGTGTAAGAGGAGCAAAGAGAAAGGGCATCTCTCCAAAAAGAAAAGGAACCTATGGAGCTCCAAAAGAACGACAGCAGTTTTCAAGGACGGCCCGCTCAGTGCATCGGACCTAACACCATGAATCGCTGTGCCTGGCAAACTTGTAGACGTCCTGCCAAATATTGGGGGGTGGGGTGTGGGGGGTGTTCTCAGGAGACCTTCCGGAAGCCTTCGGTTCAGACGCCAAAGGAAGGCGAACTCGCTGCCAGCAGCCTGCCTGAGGCTTCCTCGCTCCACGAGTATGCGTTGTCCCCAGGAGGGAGCTTGAACGTTGACAAGCCCCCGTTACTCTCAGGGGTCTGGAATGTAGGCGAAATGAAGGACGCACGAAGGCAATGGCACAGTTCATGGCTTAGCCTAGGAAACAAGTCCTAAAGCAGCGCGTTCCTTCCTGGGCTGGAAGACATCTGTGAACTCTGTGGCAAGGCCACTTTTGGACCGAGACGTCCCTGAGCTCTTTGGACTAGGCCTCTACAGCTGCGCTCATTTCTCTGTGGCGTATGCCAAGCAGTAAGCGAGCCTCGTCCGTCACAGCAGGAGCCTGTTGCCCCGGCTTTAGAAAGTATAGCTAACGGTGAGGGAAAACGAAAGAGATGTGCTACAAGACAGTGCTGTCTGCAAACGTTACGGGAAACCCTGCGTTGGGCTCCCTCGGTTAGGAGAGTGGCAGGAGCTCTGTCCACAAACCGTTTGCAGCGATGCAGCCCCAGCCGGGTAGCAGGCTGCGTTCAGAGGGGATGTGGCAGCAGTACGTCTGTGACGCCTGTGAAGGCTTTGGAATACTGACGTGTGGACGCCGGGGTCAGAGCGTGCACTTGTGGTTAGGCACTTTGCACCGGGGACGAGGGCAGGTAAAGTCGTTAGTTGAGAGAAGCAGAAGGCCGTACTATTTGCACAGGCTACGCTGAGTGTATCCTCAAAGCAGCTTCTCAAAGAGCAGGGAGGCAGAGGGCATCTCGACCAGCATCACCAGGAGCGTCCTGTCGCGAAATGTGCCACTTGCAAGCAGGCTACCAACGCGCAGCTTTCGCGGAAGGTACCTCCTCGCCAAGAGAGTGATACCTTGAGCGTGATCTGGGCAGCGATGTGTTCCCCCCCACCCCCGGAGAGTGATTCTAGCACATATAGGTGCTAAGTGAGCTTAGCGGCACGACGTATGCCCCACAATGGCGAGGCAGAAGCATTTCAAAAGGCAGTGAACAGGCGCCAGTGCTTCCTCTCAGAGAACAAAGAGTTCCCATGCCGTGCGTTCCCTCCTCGAAATGAAAGTGCAGTGTAGTGTGTTCAAAGAACAGTCATGATCGAGAGCGCTGCAGGGGTACACTCTGAAAAGTTAATGGGAAGATGCCCTCCCACGAGTGGCTATAGGCCGAACGCCGTGGAGTCCTTTCTCCTGCGTGCCAAAGGAGAAAACAAAAAGGCCATCTTTTCGAAAAGAAAAGGGACCTACGGTGCTCCAAAACAACGACAGTATTTTGCAAGTACGGCCCTTTCACAGTATGGGACTTAACACCACGACTCGCTGCACCTGGCGTACTTGTAGAGGTCCTGCCGAAGAATTGTGCGGTTTCCTGGAGAGCTACCGGATGCCTTCGTTTCAGAAGCCAAAGGAACATGAACTTGACGCAAGCAGCCCGGCTTAGGCTGCCTCGCTCCACAAGTGTGTGTGGTCCGCAGGAAGGGACTTTGAACGTTGAATGAATGGCCCCCGTTACTTTTAGGGGTCTGGGGTGTAAGAGAAATGAAGGAACCGCAGAGGCGTTTTCAACAGACTGCCCTCTCAAACTAAAATTCTCCCTGGTGGCGGTGAGACTCTCTGGAGATCACGGTAGTGACTTGGCCTGTAACTAACACCTCCTCCAACAGGCCCTAGGCTCTGGAGGCTCCCTGTGCAGTCAAGACTGTTGTATCTGGCAACCAAGGCCATGTTTTGGCCCCAGTTTGCACGCCAGACGTGACGGGCATACCCAATATAATCCCTTCATGAGCTCCTTGGGTGAGCCAGGGTAATGTTAAGGTGAGCTGGCCTCCACAAAACAGAACCAAGGAGACTGCTGGGGAAAGGCTTTGAGATGGCAACGGTCAGCACGAGCTTGACAACTGCAAGGCCAGAAATCATTTCTTATCCTAGGAAACATCTCCTTCGCGGCGAATTCTTTCCTGCGCTGGAAGATACTATGACCTCTGCAGCTAGCCAAATGTTGGACTGAGACGTCGTTGAGCTCTTTTGACTAGTCCTCTACGGCTGCACGCATTTCTCTGTGGCGTACGGCAAGCAGGAAGCAGACCCCGTCCACCGCAGCAGAAGACTGTTCCCCCAGCTTAGAAAGCACAGACAAGGGTGAGGGACGAGAAAAAGAGGGGAGCACCAGAAAGTGCTCTCTGCAAACGTGCCAGGAAACCCTGCGTTGGACTCTCTCGCTTAGGAGAGTGGTAGGAGCTCTGTCCACAAACCGTTTGCAGAGATGCAGCCCCAGCCAGGTGGCAGGCTGCGTCCAGAGGGGAAGTGGAAGCAGTACGCCTGTGAAGGCTTTGGAATATTGACGTGTGGACGTCGGGCTCAGAGCGCGCAATCGTGGTGAGGCGCTTTGCCCCGAGGACGAGGGCAGGTAAAGCCGTGAGTTGAGAGAAACAGAAGGCTGAACTTCGCACAGGCTACGCTGAGCGTATCCTCAAGGCAGGCTTCTCAACGAGCAGAGAAGCCGGCGGCCGTGTCGATCAGCGTGACCTAGAGCGTTCACGTCAAGAGAGGAGCCCCTTCAAACAGGCTACCAATGCACAGCTTTCGAGGAAGGTACCTCCACGCCAAGAAAGGGATACCTTGAGGGTGATCCGGGCACCGATGTGTTCCCCCGGAAGGTAATTCTACCACTTGTAACTCCTAAGGGAGCTGAGCCGCACAATGTATGCCCCACAATGGCGAGGCGAAAGCATTTCAGAAGACAGTGAACCACAAAGTACACAGGCCCAGTAGTGCCACCTACTCCGCTCAGAGAACAAACGGTTCCCAGGCAGTGCGCTCCCTCCTCGAATGGAGAGTGCAGGTTAGTGTGTTCAAGGAACAGTCATGCTCGAGAGCGCTGCAGGAGGGCACTCTCCAAAGTTAATGAGAAGCTGCCCTCTCTCGAGTGGGTAGCGGCCGAATGGCCAGGAAATCGTTTCCCTGTGTGTAAGAGGAGCAAAGAGAAAGGGCATCTCTCCAAAAAGAAAAGGAACCTATGGAGCTCCAAAAGAACGACAGCAGTTTTCAAGGACGGCCCGCTCAGTGCATCGGACCTAACACCATGAATCGCTGTGCCTGGCAAACTTGTAGACGTCCTGCCAAATATTGGGGGGTGGGGTGTGGGGGGTGTTCTCAGGAGACCTTCCGGAAGCCTTCGGTTCAGACGCCAAAGGAAGGCGAACTCGCTGCCAGCAGCCTGCCTGAGGCTTCCTCGCTCCACGAGTATGCGTTGTCCCCAGGAGGGAGCTTGAACGTTGACAAGCCCCCGTTACTCTCAGGGGTCTGGAATGTAGGCGAAATGAAGGACGCACGAAGGCAATGGCACAGTTCATGGCTTAGCCTAGGAAACAAGTCCTAAAGCAGCGCGTTCCTTCCTGGGCTGGAAGACATCTGTGAACTCTGTGGCAAGGCCACTTTTGGACCGAGACGTCCCTGAGCTCTTTGGACTAGGCCTCTACAGCTGCGCTCATTTCTCTGTGGCGTATGCCAAGCAGTAAGCGAGCCTCGTCCGTCACAGCAGGAGCCTGTTGCCCCGGCTTTAGAAAGTATAGCTAACGGTGAGGGAAAACGAAAGAGATGTGCTACAAGACAGTGCTGTCTGCAAACGTTACGGGAAACCCTGCGTTGGGCTCCCTCGGTTAGGAGAGTGGCAGGAGCTCTGTCCACAAACCGTTTGCAGCGATGCAGCCCCAGCCGGGTAGCAGGCTGCGTTCAGAGGGGATGTGGCAGCAGTACGTCTGTGACGCCTGTGAAGGCTTTGGAATACTGACGTGTGGACGCCGGGGTCAGAGCGTGCACTTGTGGTTAGGCACTTTGCACCGGGGACGAGGGCAGGTAAAGTCGTTAGTTGAGAGAAGCAGAAGGCCGTACTATTTGCACAGGCTACGCTGAGTGTATCCTCAAAGCAGCTTCTCAAAGAGCAGGGAGGCAGAGGGCATCTCGACCAGCATCACCAGGAGCGTCCTGTCGCGAAATGTGCCACTTGCAAGCAGGCTACCAACGCGCAGCTTTCGCGGAAGGTACCTCCTCGCCAAGAGAGTGATACCTTGAGCGTGATCTGGGCAGCGATGTGTTCCCCCCCCACCCCCGGAGAGTGATTCTAGCACATATAGGTGCTAAGTGAGCTTAGCGGCACGACGTATGCCCCACAATGGCGAGGCAGAAGCATTTCAAAAGGCAGTGAACAGGCGCCAGTGCTTCCTCTCAGAGAACAAAGAGTTCCCATGCCGTGCGTTCCCTCCTCGAAATGAAAGTGCAGTGTAGTGTGTTCAAAGAACAGTCATGATCGAGAGCGCTGCAGGGGTACACTCTGAAAAGTTAATGGGAAGATGCCCTCCCACGAGTGGCTATAGGCCGAACGCCGTGGAGTCCTTTCTCCTGCGTGCCAAAGGAGAAAACAAAAAGGCCATCTTTTCGAAAAGAAAAGGGACCTACGGTGCTCCAAAACAACGACAGTATTTTGCAAGTACGGCCCTTTCACAGTATGGGACTTAACACCACGACTCGCTGCACCTGGCGTACTTGTAGAGGTCCTGCCGAAGAATTGTGCGGTTTCCTGGAGAGCTACCGGATGCCTTCGTTTCAGAAGCCAAAGGAACATGAACTTGACGCAAGCAGCCCGGCTTAGGCTGCCTCGCTCCACAAGTGTGTGTGGTCCGCAGGAAGGGACTTTGAACGTTGAATGAATGGCCCCCGTTACTTTTAGGGGTCTGGGGTGTAAGAGAAATGAAGGAACCGCAGAGGCGTTTTCAACAGACTGCCCTCTCAAACTAAAATTCTCCCTGGTGGCGGTGAGACTCTCTGGAGATCACGGTAGTGACTTGGCCTGTAACTAACACCTCCTCCAACAGGCCCTAGGCTCTGGAGGCTCCCTGTGCAGTCAAGACTGTTGTATCTGGCAACCAAGGCCATGTTTTGGCCCCAGTTTGCACGCCAGACGTGACGGGCATACCCAATATAATCCCTTCATGAGCTCCTTGGGTGAGCCAGGGTAATGTTAAGGTGAGCTGGCCTCCACAAAACAGAACCAAGGAGACTGCTGGGGAAAGGCTTTGAGATGGCAACGGTCAGCACGAGCTTGACAACTGCAAGGCCAGAAATCATTTCTTATCCTAGGAAACATCTCCTTCGCGGCGAATTCTTTCCTGCGCTGGAAGATACTATGACCTCTGCAGCTAGCCAAATGTTGGACTGAGACGTCGTTGAGCTCTTTTGACTAGTCCTCTACGGCTGCACGCATTTCTCTGTGGCGTATGGCAAGCAGGAAGCAGACCCCGTCCACCGCAGCAGAAGACTGTTCCCCCAGCTTAGAAAGCACAGACAAGGGTGAGGGACGAGAAAAAGAGGGGAGCACCAGAAAGTGCTCTCTGCAAACGTGCCAGGAAACCCTGCGTTGGACTCTCTCGCTTAGGAGAGTGGTAGGAGCTCTGTCCACAAACCGTTTGCAGAGATGCAGCCCCAGCCAGGTGGCAGGCTGCGTCCAGAGGGGAAGTGGAAGCAGTACGCCTGTGAAGGCTTTGGAATATTGACGTGTGGACGTCGGGCTCAGAGCGCGCAATCGTGGTGAGGCGCTTTGCCCCGAGGACGAGGGCAGGTAAAGCCGTGAGTTGAGAGAAACAGAAGGCTGAACTTCGCACAGGCTACGCTGAGCGTATCCTCAAGGCAGTCTTCTCAACGAGCAGAGAAGCCGGCGGCCGTGTCGATCAGCGTGACCTAGAGCGTTCACGTCAAGAGAGGAGCCCCTTCAAACAGGCTACCAATGCACAGCTTTCGAGGAAGGTACCTCCACGCCAAGAAAGTGATACCTTGAGGGTGATCCGGGCACCGATGTGTTCCCCCGGAAGGTAATTCTACCACTTGTAACTCCTAAGGGAGCTGAGCCGCACAATGTATGCCCCACAATGGCGAGGCGAAAGCATTTCAGAAGACAGTGAACCACAAAGTACACAGGCCCAGTAGTGCCACCTACTCCGCTCAGAGAACAAACGGTTCCCAGGCAGTGCACTCCCTCCTCGAATGGAGAGTGCAGGTTAGTGTGTTCAAGGAACAGTCATGCTCGAGAGCGCTGCAGGAGGGCACTCTCCAAAGTTAATGAGAAGCTGCCCTCTCTCGAGTGGGTAGCGGCCGAGTGGCCAGGAAATCGTTTCCCTGTGTGTAAGAGTAGCAAAGAGAAAGGGCATCTCTCCAAAAAGAAAAGGAACCTATGGAGCTGCAAAAGAACGACAGCAGTTTTCAAGGACGGCCCGCTCAGTGCATCGGACCTAACACCATGAATCGCTGTGCCTGGCAAACTTGTAGACGTCCTGCCAAATATTGGGGTGGGGGTGGGGGTGGTTCTCAGGAGACCTTCCGGAAGCCTTCGGTTCAGACGCCAAAGGAAGGCGAACTCGCTGCCAGCAGCCTGCCTGAGGCTTCCTCGCTCCACGAGTATGCGTTGTCCCCAGGAGGGAGCTTGAACGTTGACAAGCCCCCGTTACTTTCAGGGCTCTGGAATGTAGGCGAAATGAAGGACGCACGAAGGCAATGGCACAATTCATGGCTTAGCCTAGGAAACAAGTCCTAAAGCAGCGCATTTCTTTCTGGGCTGGAAGACATCTGTGAACTCTGTGGCAAGGCCACTTTTGGACCGAGACGTCCCTGAGCTCTTTGGACTAGGCCTCTACAGCTGCGCTCATTTCTCTGTGGCGTATGCCAAGCAGTAAGCGAGCCTCGTCCGTCACAGCAGGAGCCTGTTGCCCCGGCTTTAGAAAGTATAGCTAACGGTGAGGGAAAACGAAAGAGATGTGCTACAAGACAGTGCTGTCTGCAAACGTTACGGGAAACCCTGCGTTGGGCTCCCTCGGTTAGGAGAGTGGCAGGAGCTCTGTCCACAAACCGTTTGCAGCGATGCAGCCCCAGCCGGGTAGCAGGCTGCGTTCAGAGGGGATGTGGCAGCAGTACGTCTGTGACGCCTGTGAAGGCTTTGGAATACTGACGTGTGGACGCCGGGGTCAGAGCGTGCACTTGTGGTTAGGCACTTTGCACCGGGGACGAGGGCAGGTAAAGTCGTTAGTTGAGAGAAGCAGAAGGCCGTACTATTTGCACAGGCTACGCTGAGTGTATCCTCAAAGCAGCTTCTCAAAGAGCAGGGAGGCAGAGGGCATCTCGACCAGCATCACCAGGAGCGTCCTGTCGCGAAATGTGCCACTTGCAAGCAGGCTACCAACGCGCAGCTTTCGCGGAAGGTACCTCCTCGCCAAGAGAGTGATACCTTGAGCGTGATCTGGGCAGCGATGTGTTCCCCCCCCACCCCCGGAGAGTGATTCTAGCACATATAGGTGCTAAGTGAGCTTAGCGGCACGACGTATGCCCCACAATGGCGAGGCAGAAGCATTTCAAAAGGCAGTGAACAGGCGCCAGTGCTTCCTCTCAGAGAACAAAGAGTTCCCATGCCGTGCGTTCCCTCCTCGAAATGAAAGTGCAGTGTAGTGTGTTCAAAGAACAGTCATGATCGAGAGCGCTGCAGGGGTACACTCTCAAAAGTTAATGGGAAGATGCCCTCCCACGAGTGGCTATAGGCCGAACGCCGTGGAGTCCTTTCTCCTGCGTGCCAAAGGAGAAAACAAAAAGGCCATCTTTTCGAAAAGAAAAGGGACCTACGGTGCTCCAAAACAACGACAGTATTTTGCAAGTACGGCCCTTTCACAGTATGGGACTTAACACCACGACTCGCTGCACCTGGCGTACTTGTAGAGGTCCTGCCGAAGAATTGTGCGGTTTCCTGGAGAGCTACCGGATGCCTTCGTTTCAGAAGCCAAAGGAACATGAACTTGACGCAAGCAGCCCGGCTTAGGCTGCCTCGCTCCACAAGTGTGTGTGGTCCGCAGGAAGGGACTTTGAACGTTGAATGAATGGCCCCCGTTACTTTTAGGGGTCTGGGGTGTAAGAGAAATGAAGGAACCGCAGAGGCGTTTTCAACAGACTGCCCTCTCAAACTAAAATTCTCCCTGGTGGCGGTGAGACTCTCTGGAGATCACGGTAGTGACTTGGCCTGTAACTAACACCTCCTCCAACAGGCCCTAGGCTCTGGAGGCTCCCTGTGCAGTCAAGACTGTTGTATCTGGCAACCAAGGCCATGTTTTGGCCCCAGTTTGCACGCCAGACGTGACGGGCATACCCAATATAATCCCTTCATGAGCTCCTTGGGTGAGCCAGGGTAATGTTAAGGTGAGCTGGCCTCCACAAAACAGAACCAAGGAGACTGCTGGGGAAAGGCTTTGAGATGGCAACGGTCAGCACGAGCTTGACAACTGCAAGGCCAGAAATCATTTCTTATCCTAGGAAACATCTCCTTCGCGGCGAATTCTTTCCTGCGCTGGAAGATACTATGACCTCTGCAGCTAGCCAAATGTTGGACTGAGACGTCGTTGAGCTCTTTTGACTAGTCCTCTACGGCTGCACGCATTTCTCTGTGGCGTATGGCAAGCAGGAAGCAGACCCCGTCCACCGCAGCAGAAGACTGTTCCCCCAGCTTAGAAAGCACAGACAAGGGTGAGGGACGAGAAAAAGAGGGGAGCACCAGAAAGTGCTCTCTGCAAACGTGCCAGGAAACCCTGCGTTGGACTCTCTCGCTTAGGAGAGTGGTAGGAGCTCTGTCCACAAACCGTTTGCAGAGATGCAGCCCCAGCCAGGTGGCAGGCTGCGTCCAGAGGGGAAGTGGAAGCAGTACGCCTGTGAAGGCTTTGGAATATTGACGTGTGGACGTCGGGCTCAGAGTGCGCAATCGTGGTGAGGCGCTTTGCCCCGAGGACGAGGGCAGGTAAAGCCGTGAGTTGAGAGAAACAGAAGGCTGAACTTCGCACAGGCTACGCTGAGCGTATCCTCAAGGCAGGCTTCTCAACGAGCAGAGAAGCCGGCGGCCGTGTCGATCAGCGTGACCTAGAGCGTTCACGTCAAGAGAGGAGCCCCTTCAAACAGGCTACCAATGCACAGCTTTCGAGGAAGGTACCTCCACGCCAAGAAAGTGATACCTTGAGGGTGATCCGGGCACCGATGTGTTCCCCCGGAAGGTAATTCTACCACTTGTAACTCCTAAGGGAGCTGAGCCGCACAATGTATGCCCCACAATGGCGAGGCGAAAGCATTTCAGAAGACAGTGAACCACAAAGTACACAGGCCCAGTAGTGCCACCTACTCCGCTCAGAGAACAAACGGTTCCCAGGCAGTGCACTCCCTCCTCGAATGGAGAGTGCAGGTTAGTGTGTTCAAGGAACAGTCATGCTCGAGAGCGCTGCAGGAGGGCACTCTCCAAAGTTAATGAGAAGCTGCCCTCTCTCGAGTGGGTAGCGGCCGAGTGGCCAGGAAATCGTTTCCCTGTGTGTAAGAGTAGCAAAGAGAAAGGGCATCTCTCCAAAAAGAAAAGGAACCTATGGAGCTGCAAAAGAACGACAGCAGTTTTCAAGGACGGCCCGCTCAGTGCATCGGACCTAACACCATGAATCGCTGTGCCTGGCAAACTTGTAGACGTCCTGCCAAATATTGGGGTGGGGGTGGGGGTGGTTCTCAGGAGACCTTCCGGAAGCCTTCGGTTCAGACGGCAAAGGAAGGCGAACTCGCTGCCAGCAGCCTGCCTGAGGCTTCCTCGCTCCACGAGTATGCGTTGTCCCCAGGAGGGAGCTTGAACGTTGACAAGCCCCCGTTACTTTCAGGGCTCTGGAATGTAGGCGAAATGAAGGACGCACGAAGGCAATGGCACAATTCATGGCTTAGCCTAGGAAACAAGTCCTAAAGCAGCGCGTTCCTTCCTGGGCTGGAAGACATCTGTGAACTCTGTGGCAAGGCCACTTTTGGACCGAGACGTCCCTGAGCTCTTTGGACTAGGCCTCTACAGCTGCGCTCATTTCTCTGTGGCGTATGCCAAGCAGTAAGCGAGCCTCGTCCGTCACAGCAGGAGCCTGTTGCCCCGGCTTTAGAAAGTATAGCTAACGGTGAGGGAAAACGAAAGAGATGTGCTACAAGACAGTGCTGTCTGCAAACGTTACAGGAAACCCTGCGTTGGGCTCCCTCGGTTAGGAGAGTGGCAGGAGCTCTGTCCACAAACCGTTTGCAGCGATGCAGCCCCAGCCGGGTAGCAGGCTGCGTTCAGAGGGGATGTGGCAGCAGTACGTCTGTGACGCCTGTGAAGGCTTTGGAATACTGACGTGTGGACGCCGGGGTCAGAGCGTGCACTTGTGGTTAGGCACTTTGCACCGGGGACGAGGGCAGGTAAAGTCGTTAGTTGAGAGAAGCAGAAGGCCGTACTATTTGCACAGGCTACGCTGAGTGTATCCTCAAAGCAGCTTCTCAAAGAGCAGGGAGGCAGAGGGCATCTCGACCAGCATCACCAGGAGCGTCCTGTCGCGAAATGTGCCACTTGCAAGCAGGCTACCAACGCGCAGCTTTCGCGGAAGGTACCTCCTCGCCAAGAGAGTGATACCTTGAGCGTGATCTGGGCAGCGATGTGTTCCCCCCCACCCCCGGAGAGTGATTCTAGCACATATAGGTGCTAAGTGAGCTTAGCGGCACGACGTATGCCCCACAATGGCGAGGCAGAAGCATTTCAAAAGGCAGTGAACAGGCGCCAGTGCTTCCTCTCAGAGAACAAAGAGTTCCCATGCCGTGCGTTCCCTCCTCGAAATGAAAGTGCAGTGTAGTGTGTTCAAAGAACAGTCATGATCGAGAGCGCTGCAGGGGTACACTCTGAAAAGTTAATGGGAAGATGCCCTCCCACGAGTGGCTATAGGCCGAAAGCCGTGGAGTCCTTTCTCCTGCGTGCCAAAGGAGAAAACAAAAAGGCCATCTTTTCGAAAAGAAAAGGGACCTACGGTGCTCCAAAACAACGACAGTATTTTGCAAGTACGGCCCTTTCACAGTATGGGACTTAACACCACGACTCGCTGCACCTGGCGTACTTGTAGAGGTCCTGCCGAAGAATTGTGCGGTTTCCTGGAGAGCTACCGGATGCCTTCGTTTCAGAAGCCAAAGGAACATGAACTTGACGCAAGCAGCCCGGCTTAGGCTGCCTCGCTCCACAAGTGTGTGTGGTCCGCAGGAAGGGACTTTGAACGTTGAATGAATGGCCCCCGTTACTTTTAGGGGTCTGGGGTGTAAGAGAAATGAAGGAACCGCAGAGGCGTTTTCAACAGACTGCCCTCTCAAACTAAAATTCTCCCTGGTGGCGGTGAGACTCTCTGGAGATCACGGTAGTGACTTGGCCTGTAACTAACACCTCCTCCAACAGGCCCTAGGCTCTGGAGGCTCCCTGTGCAGTCAAGACTGTTGTATCTGGCAACCAAGGCCATGTTTTGGCCCCAGTTTGCACGCCAGACGTGACGGGCATACCCAATATAATCCCTTCATGAGCTCCTTGGGTGAGCCAGGGTAATGTTAAGGTGAGCTGGCCTCCACAAAACAGAACCAAGGAGACTGCTGGGGAAAGGCTTTGAGATGGCAACGGTCAGCACGAGCTTGACAACTGCAAGGCCAGAAATCATTTCTTATCCTAGGAAACATCTCCTTCGCGGCGAATTCTTTCCTGCGCTGGAAGATACTATGACCTCTGCAGCTAGCCAAATGTTGGACTGAGACGTCGTTGAGCTCTTTTGACTAGTCCTCTACGGCTGCACGCATTTCTCTGTGGCGTACGGCAAGCAGGAAGCAGACCCCGTCCACCGCAGCAGAAGACTGTTCCCCCAGCTTAGAAAGCACAGACAAGGGTGAGGGACGAGAAAAAGAGGGGAGCACCAGAAAGTGCTCTCTGCAAACGTGCCAGGAAACCCTGCGTTGGACTCTCTCGCTTAGGAGAGTGGTAGGAGCTCTGTCCACAAACCGTTTGCAGAGATGCAGCCCCAGCCAGGTGGCAGGCTGCGTCCAGAGGGGAAGTGGAAGCAGTACGCCTGTGAAGGCTTTGGAATATTGACGTGTGGACGTCGGGCTCAGAGCGCGCAATCGTGGTGAGGCGCTTTGCCCCGAGGACGAGGGCAGGTAAAGCCGTGAGTTGAGAGAAACAGAAGGCTGAACTTCGCACAGGCTACGCTGAGCGTATCCTCAAGGCAGGCTTCTCAACGAGCAGAGAAGCCGGCGGCCGTGTCGATCAGCGTGACCTAGAGCGTTCACGTCAAGAGAGGAGCCCCTTCAAACAGGCTACCAATGCACAGCTTTCGAGGAAGGTACCTCCACGCCAAGAAAGGGATACCTTGAGGGTGATCCGGGCACCGATGTGTTCCCCCGGAAGGTAATTCTACCACTTGTAACTCCTAAGGGAGCTGAGCCGCACAATGTATGCCCCACAATGGCGAGGTGAAAGCATTTCAGAAGACAGTGAACCACAAAGTACACAGGCCCAGTAGTGCCACCTACTCCGCTCAGAGAACAAACGGTTCCCAGGCAGTGCGCTCCCTCCTCGAATGGAGAGTGCAGGTTAGTGTGTTCAAGGAACAGTCATGCTCGAGAGCGCTGCAGGAGGGCACTCTCCAAAGTTAATGAGAAGCTGCCCTCTCTCGAGTGGGTAGCGGCCGAATGGCCAGGAAATCGTTTCCCTGTGTGTAAGAGGAGCAAAGAGAAAGGGCATCTCTCCAAAAAGAAAAGGAACCTATGGAGCTCCAAAAGAACGACAGCAGTTTTCAAGGACGGCCCGCTCAGTGCATCGGACCTAACACCATGAATCGCTGTGCCTGGCAAACTTGTAGACGTCCTGCCAAATATTGGGGGGTGGGGTGTGGGGGGTGTTCTCAGGAGACCTTCCGGAAGCCTTCGGTTCAGACGCCAAAGGAAGGCGAACTCGCTGCCAGCAGCCTGCCTGAGGCTTCCTCGCTCCACGAGTATGCGTTGTCCCCAGGAGGGAGCTTGAACGTTGACAAGCCCCCGTTACTCTCAGGGGTCTGGAATGTAGGCGAAATGAAGGACGCACGAAGGCAATGGCACAGTTCATGGCTTAGCCTAGGAAACAAGTCCTAAAGCAGCGCGTTCCTTCCTGGGCTGGAAGACATCTGTGAACTCTGTGGCAAGGCCACTTTTGGACCGAGACGTCCCTGAGCTCTTTGGACTAGGCCTCTACAGCTGCGCTCATTTCTCTGTGGCGTATGCCAAGCAGTAAGCGAGCCTCGTCCGTCACAGCAGGAGCCTGTTGCCCCGGCTTTAGAAAGTATAGCTAACGGTGAGGGAAAACGAAAGAGATGTGCTACAAGACAGTGCTGTCTGCAAACGTTACGGGAAACCCTGCGTTGGGCTCCCTCGGTTAGGAGAGTGGCAGGAGCTCTGTCCACAAACCGTTTGCAGCGATGCAGCCCCAGCCGGGTAGCAGGCTGCGTTCAGAGGGGATGTGGCAGCAGTACGTCTGTGACGCCTGTGAAGGCTTTGGAATACTGACGTGTGGACGCCGGGGTCAGAGCGTGCACTTGTGGTTAGGCACTTTGCACCGGGGACGAGGGCAGGTAAAGTCGTTAGTTGAGAGAAGCAGAAGGCCGTACTATTTGCACAGGCTACGCTGAGTGTATCCTCAAAGCAGCTTCTCAAAGAGCAGGGAGGCAGAGGGCATCTCGACCAGCATCACCAGGAGCGTCCTGTCGCGAAATGTGCCACTTGCAAGCAGGCTACCAACGCGCAGCTTTCGCGGAAGGTACCTCCTCGCCAAGAGAGTGATACCTTGAGCGTGATCTGGGCAGCGATGTGTTCCCCCCCCACCCCCGGAGAGTGATTCTAGCACATATAGGTGCTAAGTGAGCTTAGCGGCACGACGTATGCCCCACAATGGCGAGGCAGAAGCATTTCAAAAGGCAGTGAACAGGCGCCAGTGCTTCCTCTCAGAGAACAAAGAGTTCCCATGCCGTGCGTTCCCTCCTCGAAATGAAAGTGCAGTGTAGTGTGTTCAAAGAACAGTCATGATCGAGAGCGCTGCAGGGGTACACTCTCAAAAGTTAATGGGAAGATGCCCTCCCACGAGTGGCTATAGGCCGAACGCCGTGGAGTCCTTTCTCCTGCGTGCCAAAGGAGAAAACAAAAAGGCCATCTTTTCGAAAAGAAAAGGGACCTACGGTGCTCCAAAACAACGACAGTATTTTGCAAGTACGGCCCTTTCACAGTATGGGACTTAACACCACGACTCGCTGCACCTGGCGTACTTGTAGAGGTCCTGCCGAAGAATTGTGCGGTTTCCTGGAGAGCTACCGGATGCCTTCGTTTCAGAAGCCAAAGGAACATGAACTTGACGCAAGCAGCCCGGCTTAGGCTGCCTCGCTCCACAAGTGTGTGTGGTCCGCAGGAAGGGACTTTGAACGTTGAATGAATGGCCCCCGTTACTTTTAGGGGTCTGGGGTGTAAGAGAAATGAAGGAACCGCAGAGGCGTTTTCAACAGACTGCCCTCTCAAACTAAAATTCTCCCTGGTGGCGGTGAGACTCTCTGGAGATCACGGTAGTGACTTGGCCTGTAACTAACACCTCCTCCAACAGGCCCTAGGCTCTGGAGGCTCCCTGTGCAGTCAAGACTGTTGTATCTGGCAACCAAGGCCATGTTTTGGCCCCAGTTTGCACGCCAGACGTGACGGGCATACCCAATATAATCCCTTCATGAGCTCCTTGGGTGAGCCAGGGTAATGTTAAGGTGAGCTGGCCTCCACAAAACAGAACCAAGGAGACTGCTGGGGAAAGGCTTTGAGATGGCAACGGTCAGCACGAGCTTGACAACTGCAAGGCCAGAAATCATTTCTTATCCTAGGAAACATCTCCTTCGCGGCGAATTCTTTCCTGCGCTGGAAGATACTATGACCTCTGCAGCTAGCCAAATGTTGGACTGAGACGTCGTTGAGCTCTTTTGACTAGTCCTCTACGGCTGCACGCATTTCTCTGTGGCGTATGGCAAGCAGGAAGCAGACCCCGTCCACCGCAGCAGAAGACTGTTCCCCCAGCTTAGAAAGCACAGACAAGGGTGAGGGACGAGAAAAAGAGGGGAGCACCAGAAAGTGCTCTCTGCAAACGTGCCAGGAAACCCTGCGTTGGACTCTCTCGCTTAGGAGAGTGGTAGGAGCTCTGTCCACAAACCGTTTGCAGAGATGCAGCCCCAGCCAGGTGGCAGGCTGCGTCCAGAGGGGAAGTGGAAGCAGTACGCCTGTGAAGGCTTTGGAATATTGACGTGTGGACGTCGGGCTCAGAGCGCGCAATCGTGGTGAGGCGCTTTGCCCCGAGGACGAGGGCAGGTAAAGCCGTGAGTTGAGAGAAACAGAAGGCTGAACTTCGCACAGGCTACGCTGAGCGTATCCTCAAGGCAGTCTTCTCAACGAGCAGAGAAGCCGGCGGCCGTGTCGATCAGCGTGACCTAGAGCGTTCACGTCAAGAGAGGAGCCCCTTCAAACAGGCTACCAATGCACAGCTTTCGAGGAAGGTACCTCCACGCCAAGAAAGTGATACCTTGAGGGTGATCCGGGCACCGATGTGTTCCCCCGGAAGGTAATTCTACCACTTGTAACTCCTAAGGGAGCTGAGCCGCACAATGTATGCCCCACAATGGCGAGGCGAAAGCATTTCAGAAGACAGTGAACCACAAAGTACACAGGCCCAGTAGTGCCACCTACTCCGCTCAGAGAACAAACGGTTCCCAGGCAGTGCGCTCCCTCCTCGAATGGAGAGTGCAGGTTAGTGTGTTCAAGGAACAGTCATGCTCGAGAGCGCTGCAGGAGGGCACTCTCCAAAGTTAATGAGAAGCTGCCCTCTCTCGAGTGGGTAGCGGCCGAGTGGCCAGGAAATCGTTTCCCTGTGTGTAAGAGGAGCAAAGAGAAAGGGCATCTCTCCAAAAAGAAAAGGAACCTATGGAGCTCCAAAAGAACGACAGCAGTTTTCAAGGACGGCCCGCTCAGTGCATCGGACCTAACACCATGAATCGCTGTGCCTGGCAAACTTGTAGACGTCCTGCCAAATATTGGGGGGTGGGGTGTGGGGGGTGTTCTCAGGAGACCTTCCGGAAGCCTTCGGTTCAGACGCCAAAGGAAGGCGAACTCGCTGCCAGCAGCCTGCCTGAGGCTTCCTCGCTCCACGAGTATGCGTTGTCCCCAGGAGGGAGCTTGAACGTTGACAAGCCCCCGTTACTCTCAGGGGTCTGGAATGTAGGCGAAATGAAGGACGCACGAAGGCAATGGCACAGTTCATGGCTTAGCCTAGGAAACAAGTCCTAAAGCAGCGCGTTCCTTCCTGGGCTGGAAGACATCTGTGAACTCTGTGGCAAGGCCACTTTTGGACCGAGACGTCCCTGAGCTCTTTGGACTAGGCCTCTACAGCTGCGCTCATTTCTCTGTGGCGTATGCCAAGCAGTAAGCGAGCCTCGTCCGTCACAGCAGGAGCCTGTTGCCCCGGCTTTAGAAAGTATAGCTAACGGTGAGGGAAAACGAAAGAGATGTGCTACAAGACAGTGCTGTCTGCAAACGTTACAGGAAACCCTGCGTTGGGCTCCCTCGGTTAGGAGAGTGGCAGGAGCTCTGTCCACAAACCGTTTGCAGCGATGCAGCCCCAGCCGGGTAGCAGGCTGCGTTCAGAGGGGATGTGGCAGCAGTACGTCTGTGACGCCTGTGAAGGCTTTGGAATACTGACGTGTGGACGCCGGGGTCAGAGCGTGCACTTGTGGTTAGGCACTTTGCACCGGGGACGAGGGCAGGTAAAGTCGTTAGTTGAGAGAAGCAGAAGGCCGTACTATTTGCACAGGCTACGCTGAGTGTATCCTCAAAGCAGCTTCTCAAAGAGCAGGGAGGCAGAGGGCATCTCGACCAGCATCACCAGGAGCGTCCTGTCGCGAAATGTGCCACTTGCAAGCAGGCTACCAACGCGCAGCTTTCGCGGAAGGTACCTCCTCGCCAAGAGAGTGATACCTTGAGCGTGATCTGGGCAGCGATGTGTTCCCCCCCCACCCCCGGAGAGTGATTCTAGCACATATAGGTGCTAAGTGAGCTTAGCGGCACGACGTATGCCCCACAATGGCGAGGCAGAAGCATTTCAAAAGGCAGTGAACAGGCGCCAGTGCTTCCTCTCAGAGAACAAAGAGTTCCCATGCCGTGCGTTCCCTCCTCGAAATGAAAGTGCAGTGTAGTGTGTTCAAAGAACAGTCATGATCGAGAGCGCTGCAGGGGTACACTCTGAAAAGTTAATGGGAAGATGCCCTCCCACGAGTGGCTATAGGCCGAACGCCGTGGAGTCCTTTCTCCTGCGTGCCAAAGGAGAAAACAAAAAGGCCATCTTTTCGAAAAGAAAAGGGACCTACGGTGCTCCAAAACAACGACAGTATTTTGCAAGTACGGCCCTTTCACAGTATGGGACTTAACACCACGACTCGCTGCACCTGGCGTACTTGTAGAGGTCCTGCCGAAGAATTGTGCGGTTTCCTGGAGAGCTACCGGATGCCTTCGTTTCAGAAGCCAAAGGAACATGAACTTGACGCAAGCAGCCCGGCTTAGGCTGCCTCGCTCCACAAGTGTGTGTGGTCCGCAGGAAGGGACTTTGAACGTTGAATGAATGGCCCCCGTTACTTTTAGGGGTCTGGGGTGTAAGAGAAATGAAGGAACCGCAGAGGCGTTTTCAACAGACTGCCCTCTCAAACTAAAATTCTCCCTGGTGGCGGTGAGACTCTCTGGAGATCACGGTAGTGACTTGGCCTGTAACTAACACCTCCTCCAACAGGCCCTAGGCTCTGGAGGCTCCCTGTGCAGTCAAGACTGTTGTATCTGGCAACCAAGGCCATGTTTTGGCCCCAGTTTGCACGCCAGACGTGACGGGCATACCCAATATAATCCCTTCATGAGCTCCTTGGGTGAGCCAGGGTAATGTTAAGGTGAGCTGGCCTCCACAAAACAGAACCAAGGAGACTGCTGGGGAAAGGCTTTGAGATGGCAACGGTCAGCACGAGCTTGACAACTGCAAGGCCAGAAATCATTTCTTATCCTAGGAAACATCTCCTTCGCGGCGAATTCTTTCCTGCGCTGGAAGATACTATGACCTCTGCAGCTAGCCAAATGTTGGACTGAGACGTCGTTGAGCTCTTTTGACTAGTCCTCTACGGCTGCACGCATTTCTCTGTGGCGTACGGCAAGCAGGAAGCAGACCCCGTCCACCGCAGCAGAAGACTGTTCCCCCAGCTTAGAAAGCACAGACAAGGGTGAGGGACGAGAAAAAGAGGGGAGCACCAGAAAGTGCTCTCTGCAAACGTGCCAGGAAACCCTGCGTTGGACTCTCTCGCTTAGGAGAGTGGTAGGAGCTCTGTCCACAAACCGTTTGCAGAGATGCAGCCCCAGCCAGGTGGCAGGCTGCGTCCAGAGGGGAAGTGGAAGCAGTACGCCTGTGAAGGCTTTGGAATATTGACGTGTGGACGTCGGGCTCAGAGCGCGCAATCGTGGTGAGGCGCTTTGCCCCGAGGACGAGGGCAGGTAAAGCCGTGAGTTGAGAGAAACAGAAGGCTGAACTTCGCACAGGCTACGCTGAGCGTATCCTCAAGGCAGGCTTCTCAACGAGCAGAGAAGCCGGCGGCCGTGTCGATCAGCGTGACCTAGAGCGTTCACGTCAAGAGAGGAGCCCCTTCAAACAGGCTACCAATGCACAGCTTTCGAGGAAGGTACCTCCACGCCAAGAAAGTGATACCTTGAGGGTGATCCGGGCACCGATGTGTTCCCCCGGAAGGTAATTCTACCACTTGTAACTCCTAAGGGAGCTGAGCCGCACAATGTATGCCCCACAATGGCGAGGCGAAAGCATTTCAGAAGACAGTGAACCACAAAGTACACAGGCCCAGTAGTGCCACCTACTCCGCTCAGAGAACAAACGGTTCCCAGGCAGTGCGCTCCCTCCTCGAATGGAGAGTGCAGGTTAGTGTGTTCAAGGAACAGTCATGCTCGAGAGCGCTGCAGGAGGGCACTCTCCAAAGTTAATGAGAAGCTGCCCTCTCTCGAGTGGGTAGCGGCCGAATGGCCAGGAAATCGTTTCCCTGTGTGTAAGAGGAGCAAAGAGAAAGGGCATCTCTCCAAAAAGAAAAGGAACCTATGGAGCTGCAAAAGAACGACAGCAGTTTTCAAGGACGGCCCGCTCAGTGCATCGGACCTAACACCATGAATCGCTGTGCCTGGCAAACTTGTAGACGTCCTGCCAAATATTGGGGGGTGGGGTGTGGGGGGTGTTCTCAGGAGACCTTCCGGAAGCCTTCGGTTCAGACGCCAAAGGAAGGCGAACTCGCTGCCAGCAGCCTGCCTGAGGCTTCCTCGCTCCACGAGTATGCGTTGTCCCCAGGAGGGAGCTTGAACGTTGACAAGCCCCCGTTACTCTCAGGGGTCTGGAATGTAGGCGAAATGAAGGACGCACGAAGGCAATGGCACAGTTCATGGCTTAGCCTAGGAAACAAGTCCTAAAGCAGCGCGTTCCTTCCTGGGCTGGAAGACATCTGTGAACTCTGTGGCAAGGCCACTTTTGGACCGAGACGTCCCTGAGCTCTTTGGACTAGGCCTCTACAGCTGTGCTCATTTCTCTGTGGCGTATGCCAAGCAGTAAGCGAGCCTCGTCCGTCACAGCAGGAGCCTGTTGCCCCGGCTTTAGAAAGTATAGCTAACGGTGAGGGAAAACGAAAGAGATGTGCTACAAGACAGTGCTGTCTGCAAACGTTACAGGAAACCCTGCGTTGGGCTCCCTCGGTTAGGAGAGTGGCAGGAGCTCTGTCCACAAACCGTTTGCAGCGATGCAGCCCCAGCCGGGTAGCAGGCTGCGTTCAGAGGGGATGTGGCAGCAGTACGTCTGTGACGCCTGTGAAGGCTTTGGAATACTGACGTGTGGACGCCGGGGTCAGAGCGTGCACTTGTGGTTAGGCACTTTGCACCGGGGACGAGGGCAGGTAAAGTCGTTAGTTGAGAGAAGCAGAAGGCCGTACTATTTGCACAGGCTACGCTGAGTGTATCCTCAAAGCAGCTTCTCAAAGAGCAGGGAGGCAGAGGGCATCTCGACCAGCATCACCAGGAGCGTCCTGTCGCGAAATGTGCCACTTGCAAGCAGGCTACCAACGCGCAGCTTTCGCGGAAGGTACCTCCTCGCCAAGAGAGTGATACCTTGAGCGTGATCTGGGCAGCGATGTGTTCCCCCCCCACCCCCGGAGAGTGATTCTAGCACATATAGGTGCTAAGTGAGCTTAGCGGCACGACGTATGCCCCACAATGGCGAGGCAGAAGCATTTCAAAAGGCAGTGAACAGGCGCCAGTGCTTCCTCTCAGAGAACAAAGAGTTCCCATGCCGTGCGTTCCCTCCTCGAAATGAAAGTGCAGTGTAGTGTGTTCAAAGAACAGTCATGATCGAGAGCGCTGCAGGGGTACACTCTCAAAAGTTAATGGGAAGATGCCCTCCCACGAGTGGCTATAGGCCGAACGCCGTGGAGTCCTTTCTCCTGCGTGCCAAAGGAGAAAACAAAAAGGCCATCTTTTCGAAAAGAAAAGGGACCTACGGTGCTCCAAAACAACGACAGTATTTTGCAAGTACGGCCCTTTCACAGTATGGGACTTAACACCACGACTCGCTGCACCTGGCGTACTTGTAGAGGTCCTGCCGAAGAATTGTGCGGTTTCCTGGAGAGCTACCGGATGCCTTCGTTTCAGAAGCCAAAGGAACATGAACTTGACGCAAGCAGCCCGGCTTAGGCTGCCTCGCTCCACAAGTGTGTGTGGTCCGCAGGAAGGGACTTTGAACGTTGAATGAATGGCCCCCGTTACTTTTAGGGGTCTGGGGTGTAAGAGAAATGAAGGAACCGCAGAGGCGTTTTCAACAGACTGCCCTCTCAAACTAAAATTCTCCCTGGTGGCGGTGAGACTCTCTGGAGATCACGGTAGTGACTTGGCCTGTAACTAACACCTCCTCCAACAGGCCCTAGGCTCTGGAGGCTCCCTGTGCAGTCAAGACTGTTGTATCTGGCAACCAAGGCCATGTTTTGGCCCCAGTTTGCACGCCAGACGTGACGGGCATACCCAATATAATCCCTTCATGAGCTCCTTGGGTGAGCCAGGGTAATGTTAAGGTGAGCTGGCCTCCACAAAACAGAACCAAGGAGACTGCTGGGGAAAGGCTTTGAGATGGCAACGGTCAGCACGAGCTTGACAACTGCAAGGCCAGAAATCATTTCTTATCCTAGGAAACATCTCCTTCGCGGCGAATTCTTTCCTGCGCTGGAAGATACTATGACCTCTGCAGCTAGCCAAATGTTGGACTGAGACGTCGTTGAGCTCTTTTGACTAGTCCTCTACGGCTGCACGCATTTCTCTGTGGCGTATGGCAAGCAGGAAGCAGACCCCGTCCACCGCAGCAGAAGACTGTTCCCCCAGCTTAGAAAGCACAGACAAGGGTGAGGGACGAGAAAAAGAGGGGAGCACCAGAAAGTGCTCTCTGCAAACGTGCCAGGAAACCCTGCGTTGGACTCTCTCGCTTAGGAGAGTGGTAGGAGCTCTGTCCACAAACCGTTTGCAGAGATGCAGCCCCAGCCAGGTGGCAGGCTGCGTCCAGAGGGGAAGTGGAAGCAGTACGCCTGTGAAGGCTTTGGAATATTGACGTGTGGACGTCGGGCTCAGAGCGCGCAATCGTGGTGAGGCGCTTTGCCCCGAGGACGAGGGCAGGTAAAGCCGTGAGTTGAGAGAAACAGAAGGCTGAACTTCGCACAGGCTACGCTGAGCGTATCCTCAAGGCAGTCTTCTCAACGAGCAGAGAAGCCGGCGGCCGTGTCGATCAGCGTGACCTAGAGCGTTCACGTCAAGAGAGGAGCCCCTTCAAACAGGCTACCAATGCACAGCTTTCGAGGAAGGTACCTCCACGCCAAGAAAGTGATACCTTGAGGGTGATCCGGGCACCGATGTGTTCCCCCGGAAGGTAATTCTACCACTTGTAACTCCTAAGGGAGCTGAGCCGCACAATGTATGCCCCACAATGGCGAGGCGAAAGCATTTCAGAAGACAGTGAACCACAAAGTACACAGGCCCAGTAGTGCCACCTACTCCGCTCAGAGAACAAACGGTTCCCAGGCAGTGCACTCCCTCCTCGAATGGAGAGTGCAGGTTAGTGTGTTCAAGGAACAGTCATGCTCGAGAGCGCTGCAGGAGGGCACTCTCCAAAGTTAATGAGAAGCTGCCCTCTCTCGAGTGGGTAGCGGCCGAGTGGCCAGGAAATCGTTTCCCTGTGTGTAAGAGTAGCAAAGAGAAAGGGCATCTCTCCAAAAAGAAAAGGAACCTATGGAGCTCCAAAAGAACGACAGCAGTTTTCAAGGACGGCCCGCTCAGTGCATCGGACCTAACACCATGAATCGCTGTGCCTGGCAAACTTGTAGACGTCCTGCCAAATATTGGGGGGTGGGGTGTGGGGGGTGTTCTCAGGAGACCTTCCGGAAGCCTTCGGTTCAGACGCCAAAGGAAGGCGAACTCGCTGCCAGCAGCCTGCCTGAGGCTTCCTCGCTCCACGAGTATGCGTTGTCCCCAGGAGGGAGCTTGAACGTTGACAAGCCCCCGTTACTTTCAGGGCTCTGGAATGTAGGCGAAATGAAGGACGCACGAAGGCAATTGCACAGTTCATGGCTTAGCCTAGGAAACAAGTCCTAAAGCAACGCATTTCTTTCTGGGCTGGAAGACATCTGTGAACTCTGTGGCAAGGCCACTTTTGGACCGAGACGTCCCTGAGCTCTTTGGACTAGGCCTCTACAGCTGCGCTCATTTCTCTGTGGCGTATGCCAAGCAGTAAGCGAGCCTCGTCCGTCACAGCAGGAGCCTGTTGCCCCGGCTTTAGAAAGTATAGCTAACGGTGAGGGAAAACGAAAGAGATGTGCTACAAGACAGTGCTGTCTGCAAACGTTACGGGAAACCCTGCGTTGGGCTCCCTCGGTTAGGAGAGTGGCAGGAGCTCTGTCCACAAACCGTTTGCAGCGATGCAGCCCCAGCCGGGTAGCAGGCTGCGTTCAGAGGGGATGTGGCAGCAGTACGTCTGTGACGCCTGTGAAGGCTTTGGAATACTGACGTGTGGACGCCGGGGTCAGAGCGTGCACTTGTGGTTAGGCACTTTGCACCGGGGACGAGGGCAGGTAAAGTCGTTAGTTGAGAGAAGCAGAAGGCCGTACTATTTGCACAGGCTACGCTGAGTGTATCCTCAAAGCAGCTTCTCAAAGAGCAGGGAGGCAGAGGGCATCTCGACCAGCATCACCAGGAGCGTCCTGTCGCGAAATGTGCCACTTGCAAGCAGGCTACCAACGCGCAGCTTTCGCGGAAGGTACCTCCTCGCCAAGAGAGTGATACCTTGAGCGTGATCTGGGCAGCGATGTGTTCCCCCCCCACCCCCGGAGAGTGATTCTAGCACATATAGGTGCTAAGTGAGCTTAGCGGCACGACGTATGCCCCACAATGGCGAGGCAGAAGCATTTCAAAAGGCAGTGAACAGGCGCCAGTGCTTCCTCTCAGAGAACAAAGAGTTCCCATGCCGTGCGTTCCCTCCTCGAAATGAAAGTGCAGTGTAGTGTGTTCAAAGAACAGTCATGATCGAGAGCGCTGCAGGGGTACACTCTCAAAAGTTAATGGGAAGATGCCCTCCCACGAGTGGCTATAGGCCGAACGCCGTGGAGTCCTTTCTCCTGCGTGCCAAAGGAGAAAACAAAAAGGCCATCTTTTCGAAAAGAAAAGGGACCTACGGTGCTCCAAAACAACGACAGTATTTTGCAAGTACGGCCCTTTCACAGTATGGGACTTAACACCACGACTCGCTGCACCTGGCGTACTTGTAGAGGTCCTGCCGAAGAATTGTGCGGTTTCCTGGAGAGCTACCGGATGCCTTCGTTTCAGAAGCCAAAGGAACATGAACTTGACGCAAGCAGCCCGGCTTAGGCTGCCTCGCTCCACAAGTGTGTGTGGTCCGCAGGAAGGGACTTTGAACGTTGAATGAATGGCCCCCGTTACTTTTAGGGGTCTGGGGTGTAAGAGAAATGAAGGAACCGCAGAGGCGTTTTCAACAGACTGCCCTCTCAAACTAAAATTCTCCCTGGTGGCGGTGAGACTCTCTGGAGATCACGGTAGTGACTTGGCCTGTAACTAACACCTCCTCCAACAGGCCCTAGGCTCTGGAGGCTCCCTGTGCAGTCAAGACTGTTGTATCTGGCAACCAAGGCCATGTTTTGGCCCCAGTTTGCACGCCAGACGTGACGGGCATACCCAATATAATCCCTTCATGAGCTCCTTGGGTGAGCCAGGGTAATGTTAAGGTGAGCTGGCCTCCACAAAACAGAACCAAGGAGACTGCTGGGGAAAGGCTTTGAGATGGCAACGGTCAGCACGAGCTTGACAACTGCAAGGCCAGAAATCATTTCTTATCCTAGGAAACATCTCCTTCGCGGCGAATTCTTTCCTGCGCTGGAAGATACTATGACCTCTGCAGCTAGCCAAATGTTGGACTGAGACGTCGTTGAGCTCTTTTGACTAGTCCTCTACGGCTGCACGCATTTCTCTGTGGCGTATGGCAAGCAGGAAGCAGACCCCGTCCACCGCAGCAGAAGACTGTTCCCCCAGCTTAGAAAGCACAGACAAGGGTGAGGGACGAGAAAAAGAGGGGAGCACCAGAAAGTGCTCTCTGCAAACGTGCCAGGAAACCCTGCGTTGGACTCTCTCGCTTAGGAGAGTGGTAGGAGCTCTGTCCACAAACCGTTTGCAGAGATGCAGCCCCAGCCAGGTGGCAGGCTGCGTCCAGAGGGGAAGTGGAAGCAGTACGCCTGTGAAGGCTTTGGAATATTGACGTGTGGACGTCGGGCTCAGAGCGCGCAATCGTGGTGAGGCGCTTTGCCCCGAGGACGAGGGCAGGTAAAGCCGTGAGTTGAGAGAAACAGAAGGCTGAACTTCGCACAGGCTACGCTGAGCGTATCCTCAAGGCAGTCTTCTCAACGAGCAGAGAAGCCGGCGGCCGTGTCGATCAGCGTGACCTAGAGCGTTCACGTCAAGAGAGGAGCCCCTTCAAACAGGCTACCAATGCACAGCTTTCGAGGAAGGTACCTCCACGCCAAGAAAGTGATACCTTGAGGGTGATCCGGGCACCGATGTGTTCCCCCGGAAGGTAATTCTACCACTTGTAACTCCTAAGGGAGCTGAGCCGCACAATGTATGCCCCACAATGGCGAGGCGAAAGCATTTCAGAAGACAGTGAACCACAAAGTACACAGGCCCAGTAGTGCCACCTACTCCGCTCAGAGAACAAACGGTTCCCAGGCAGTGCACTCCCTCCTCGAATGGAGAGTGCAGGTTAGTGTGTTCAAGGAACAGTCATGCTCGAGAGCGCTGCAGGAGGGCACTCTCCAAAGTTAATGAGAAGCTGCCCTCTCTCGAGTGGGTAGCGGCCGAGTGGCCAGGAAATCGTTTCCCTGTGTGTAAGAGTAGCAAAGAGAAAGGGCATCTCTCCAAAAAGAAAAGGAACCTATGGAGCTCCAAAAGAACGACAGCAGTTTTCAAGGACGGCCCGCTCAGTGCATCGGACCTAACACCATGAATCGCTGTGCCTGGCAAACTTGTAGACGTCCTGCCAAATATTGGGGGGTGGGGTGTGGGGGGTGTTCTCAGGAGACCTTCCGGAAGCCTTCGGTTCAGACGCCAAAGGAAGGCGAACTCGCTGCCAGCAGCCTGCCTGAGGCTTCCTCGCTCCACGAGTATGCGTTGTCCCCAGGAGGGAGCTTGAACGTTGACAAGCCCCCGTTACTTTCAGGGCTCTGGAATGTAGGCGAAATGAAGGACGCACGAAGGCAATGGCACAGTTCATGGCTTAGCCTAGGAAACAAGTCCTAAAGCAGCGCATTTCTTTCTGGGCTGGAAGACATCTGTGAACTCTGTGGCAAGGCCACTTTTGGACCGAGACGTCCCTGAGCTCTTTGGACTAGGCCTCTACAGCTGCGCTCATTTCTCTGTGGCGTATGCCAAGCAGTAAGCGAGCCTCGTCCGTCACAGCAGGAGCCTGTTGCCCCGGCTTTAGAAAGTATAGCTAACGGTGAGGGAAAACGAAAGAGATGTGCTACAAGACAGTGCTGTCTGCAAACGTTACGGGAAACCCTGCGTTGGGCTCCCTCGGTTAGGAGAGTGGCAGGAGCTCTGTCCACAAACCGTTTGCAGCGATGCAGCCCCAGCCGGGTAGCAGGCTGCGTTCAGAGGGGATGTGGCAGCAGTACGTCTGTGACGCCTGTGAAGGCTTTGGAATACTGACGTGTGGACGCCGGGGTCAGAGCGTGCACTTGTGGTTAGGCACTTTGCACCGGGGACGAGGGCAGGTAAAGTCGTTAGTTGAGAGAAGCAGAAGGCCGTACTATTTGCACAGGCTACGCTGAGTGTATCCTCAAAGCAGCTTCTCAAAGAGCAGGGAGGCAGAGGGCATCTCGACCAGCATCACCAGGAGCGTCCTGTCGCGAAATGTGCCACTTGCAAGCAGGCTACCAACGCGCAGCTTTCGCGGAAGGTACCTCCTCGCCAAGAGAGTGATACCTTGAGCGTGATCTGGGCAGCGATGTGTTCCCCCCCCACCCCCGGAGAGTGATTCTAGCACATATAGGTGCTAAGTGAGCTTAGCGGCACGACGTATGCCCCACAATGGCGAGGCAGAAGCATTTCAAAAGGCAGTGAACAGGCGCCAGTGCTTCCTCTCAGAGAACAAAGAGTTCCCATGCCGTGCGTTCCCTCCTCGAAATGAAAGTGCAGTGTAGTGTGTTCAAAGAACAGTCATGATCGAGAGCGCTGCAGGGGTACACTCTGAAAAGTTAATGGGAAGATGCCCTCCCACGAGTGGCTATAGGCCGAACGCCGTGGAGTCCTTTCTCCTGCGTGCCAAAGGAGAAAACAAAAAGGCCATCTTTTCGAAAAGAAAAGGGACCTACGGTGCTCCAAAACAACGACAGTATTTTGCAAGTACGGCCCTTTCACAGTATGGGACTTAACACCACGACTCGCTGCACCTGGCGTACTTGTAGAGGTCCTGCCGAAGAATTGTGCGGTTTCCTGGAGAGCTACCGGATGCCTTCGTTTCAGAAGCCAAAGGAACATGAACTTGACGCAAGCAGCCCGGCTTAGGCTGCCTCGCTCCACAAGTGTGTGTGGTCCGCAGGAAGGGACTTTGAACGTTGAATGAATGGCCCCCGTTACTTTTAGGGGTCTGGGGTGTAAGAGAAATGAAGGAACCGCAGAGGCGTTTTCAACAGACTGCCCTCTCAAACTAAAATTCTCCCTGGTGGCGGTGAGACTCTCTGGAGATCACGGTAGTGACTTGGCCTGTAACTAACACCTCCTCCAACAGGCCCTAGGCTCTGGAGGCTCCCTGTGCAGTCAAGACTGTTGTATCTGGCAACCAAGGCCATGTTTTGGCCCCAGTTTGCACGCCAGACGTGACGGGCATACCCAATATAATCCCTTCATGAGCTCCTTGGGTGAGCCAGGGTAATGTTAAGGTGAGCTGGCCTCCACAAAACAGAACCAAGGAGACTGCTGGGGAAAGGCTTTGAGATGGCAACGGTCAGCACGAGCTTGACAACTGCAAGGCCAGAAATCATTTCTTATCCTAGGAAACATCTCCTTCGCGGCGAATTCTTTCCTGCGCTGGAAGATACTATGACCTCTGCAGCTAGCCAAATGTTGGACTGAGACGTCGTTGAGCTCTTTTGACTAGTCCTCTACGGCTGCACGCATTTCTCTGTGGCGTATGGCAAGCAGGAAGCAGACCCCGTCCACCGCAGCAGAAGACTGTTCCCCCAGCTTAGAAAGCACAGACAAGGGTGAGGGACGAGAAAAAGAGGGGAGCACCAGAAAGTGCTCTCTGCAAACGTGCCAGGAAACCCTGCGTTGGACTCTCTCGCTTAGGAGAGTGGTAGGAGCTCTGTCCACAAACCGTTTGCAGAGATGCAGCCCCAGCCAGGTGGCAGGCTGCGTCCAGAGGGGAAGTGGAAGCAGTACGCCTGTGAAGGCTTTGGAATATTGACGTGTGGACGTCGGGCTCAGAGCGCGCAATCGTGGTGAGGCGCTTTGCCCCGAGGACGAGGGCAGGTAAAGCCGTGAGTTGAGAGAAACAGAAGGCTGAACTTCGCACAGGCTACGCTGAGCGTATCCTCAAGGCAGGCTTCTCAACGAGCAGAGAAGCCGGCGGCCGTGTCGATCAGCGTGACCTAGAGCGTTCACGTCAAGAGAGGAGCCCCTTCAAACAGGCTACCAATGCACAGCTTTCGAGGAAGGTACCTCCACGCCAAGAAAGTGATACCTTGAGGGTGATCCGGGCACCGATGTGTTCCCCCGGAAGGTAATTCTACCACTTGTAACTCCTAAGGGAGCTGAGCCGCACAATGTATGCCCCACAATGGCGAGGCGAAAGCATTTCAGAAGACAGTGAACCACAAAGTACACAGGCCCAGTAGTGCCACCTACTCCGCTCAGAGAACAAACGGTTCCCAGGCAGTGCACTCCCTCCTCGAATGGAGAGTGCAGGTTAGTGTGTTCAAGGAACAGTCATGCTCGAGAGCGCTGCAGGAGGGCACTCTCCAAAGTTAATGAGAAGCTGCCCTCTCTCGAGTGGGTAGCGGCCGAGTGGCCAGGAAATCGTTTCCCTGTGTGTAAGAGGAGCAAAGAGAAAGGGCATCTCTCCAAAAAGAAAAGGAACCTATGGAGCTGCAAAAGAACGACAGCAGTTTTCAAGGACGGCCCGCTCAGTGCATCGGACCTAACACCATGAATCGCTGTGCCTGGCAAACTTGTAGACGTCCTGCCAAATATTGGGGGGTGGGGTGTGGGGGGTGTTCTCAGGAGACCTTCCGGAAGCCTTCGGTTCAGACGCCAAAGGAAGGCGAACTCGCTGCCAGCAGCCTGCCTGAGGCTTCCTCGCTCCACGAGTATGCGTTGTCCCCAGGAGGGAGCTTGAACGTTGACAAGCCCCCGTTACTTTCAGGGCTCTGGAATGTAGGCGAAATGAAGGACGCACGAAGGCAATGGCACAGTTCATGGCTTAGCCTAGGAAACAAGTCCTAAAGCAGCGCATTTCTTTCTGGGCTGGAAGACATCTGTGAACTCTGTGGCAAGGCCACTTTTGGACCGAGACGTCCCTGAGCTCTTTGGACTAGGCCTCTACAGCTGCGCTCATTTCTCTGTGGCGTATGCCAAGCAGTAAGCGAGCCTCGTCCGTCACAGCAGGAGCCTGTTGCCCCGGCTTTAGAAAGCATAGCTAACGGTGAGGGAAAACGAAAGAGATGTGCTACAAGACAGTGCTGTCTGCAAACGTTACAGGAAACCCTGCGTTGGGCTCCCTCGGTTAGGAGAGTGGCAGGAGCTCTGTCCACAAACCGTTTGCAGCGATGCAGCCCCAGCCGGGTAGCAGGCTGCGTTCAGAGGGGATGTGGCAGCAGTACGTCTGTGACGCCTGTGAAGGCTTTGGAATACTGACGTGTGGACGCCGGGGTCAGAGCGTGCACTTGTGGTTAGGCACTTTGCACCGGGGACGAGGGCAGGTAAAGTCGTTAGTTGAGAGAAGCAGAAGGCCGTACTATTTGCACAGGCTACGCTGAGTGTATCCTCAAAGCAGCTTCTCAAAGAGCAGGGAGGCAGAGGGCATCTCGACCAGCATCACCAGGAGCGTCCTGTCGCGAAATGTGCCACTTGCAAGCAGGCTACCAACGCGCAGCTTTCGCGGAAGGTACCTCCTCGCCAAGAGAGTGATACCTTGAGCGTGATCTGGGCAGCGATGTGTTCCCCCCCCACCCCCGGAGAGTGATTCTAGCACATATAGGTGCTAAGTGAGCTTAGCGGCACGACGTATGCCCCACAATGGCGAGGCAGAAGCATTTCAAAAGGCAGTGAACAGGCGCCAGTGCTTCCTCTCAGAGAACAAAGAGTTCCCATGCCGTGCGTTCCCTCCTCGAAATGAAAGTGCAGTGTAGTGTGTTCAAAGAACAGTCATGATCGAGAGCGCTGCAGGGGTACACTCTCAAAAGTTAATGGGAAGATGCCCTCCCACGAGTGGCTATAGGCCGAACGCCGTGGAGTCCTTTCTCCTGCGTGCCAAAGGAGAAAACAAAAAGGCCATCTTTTCGAAAAGAAAAGGGACCTACGGTGCTCCAAAACAACGACAGTATTTTGCAAGTACGGCCCTTTCACAGTATGGGACTTAACACCACGACTCGCTGCACCTGGCGTACTTGTAGAGGTCCTGCCGAAGAATTGTGCGGTTTCCTGGAGAGCTACCGGATGCCTTCGTTTCAGAAGCCAAAGGAACATGAACTTGACGCAAGCAGCCCGGCTTAGGCTGCCTCGCTCCACAAGTGTGTGTGGTCCGCAGGAAGGGACTTTGAACGTTGAATGAATGGCCCCCGTTACTTTTAGGGGTCTGGGGTGTAAGAGAAATGAAGGAACCGCAGAGGCGTTTTCAACAGACTGCCCTCTCAAACTAAAATTCTCCCTGGTGGCGGTGAGACTCTCTGGAGATCACGGTAGTGACTTGGCCTGTAACTAACACCTCCTCCAACAGGCCCTAGGCTCTGGAGGCTCCCTGTGCAGTCAAGACTGTTGTATCTGGCAACCAAGGCCATGTTTTGGCCCCAGTTTGCACGCCAGACGTGACGGGCATACCCAATATAATCCCTTCATGAGCTCCTTGGGTGAGCCAGGGTAATGTTAAGGTGAGCTGGCCTCCACAAAACAGAACCAAGGAGACTGCTGGGGAAAGGCTTTGAGATGGCAACGGTCAGCACGAGCTTGACAACTGCAAGGCCAGAAATCATTTCTTATCCTAGGAAACATCTCCTTCGCGGCGAATTCTTTCCTGCGCTGGAAGATACTATGACCTCTGCAGCTAGCCAAATGTTGGACTGAGACGTCGTTGAGCTCTTTTGACTAGTCCTCTACGGCTGCACGCATTTCTCTGTGGCGTACGGCAAGCAGGAAGCAGACCCCGTCCACCGCAGCAGAAGACTGTTCCCCCAGCTTAGAAAGCACAGACAAGGGTGAGGGACGAGAAAAAGAGGGGAGCACCAGAAAGTGCTCTCTGCAAACGTGCCAGGAAACCCTGCGTTGGACTCTCTCGCTTAGGAGAGTGGTAGGAGCTCTGTCCACAAACCGTTTGCAGAGATGCAGCCCCAGCCAGGTGGCAGGCTGCGTCCAGAGGGGAAGTGGAAGCAGTACGCCTGTGAAGGCTTTGGAATATTGACGTGTGGACGTCGGGCTCAGAGCGCGCAATCGTGGTGAGGCGCTTTGCCCCGAGGACGAGGGCAGGTAAAGCCGTGAGTTGAGAGAAACAGAAGGCTGAACTTCGCACAGGCTACGCTGAGCGTATCCTCAAGGCAGGCTTCTCAACGAGCAGAGAAGCCGGCGGCCGTGTCGATCAGCGTGACCTAGAGCGTTCACGTCAAGAGAGGAGCCCCTTCAAACAGGCTACCAATGCACAGCTTTCGAGGAAGGTACCTCCACGCCAAGAAAGTGATACCTTGAGGGTGATCCGGGCACCGATGTGTTCCCCCGGAAGGTAATTCTACCACTTGTAACTCCTAAGGGAGCTGAGCCGCACAATGTATGCCCCACAATGGCGAGGCGAAAGCATTTCAGAAGACAGTGAACCACAAAGTACACAGGCCCAGTAGTGCCACCTACTCCGCTCAGAGAACAAACGGTTCCCAGGCAGTGCGCTCCCTCCTCGAATGGAGAGTGCAGGTTAGTGTGTTCAAGGAACAGTCATGCTCGAGAGCGCTGCAGGAGGGCACTCTCCAAAGTTAATGAGAAGCTGCCCTCTCTCGAGTGGGTAGCGGCCGAATGGCCAGGAAATCGTTTCCCTGTGTGTAAGAGGAGCAAAGAGAAAGGGCATCTCTCCAAAAAGAAAAGGAACCTATGGAGCTGCAAAAGAACGACAGCAGTTTTCAAGGACGGCCCGCTCAGTGCATCGGACCTAACACCATGAATCGCTGTGCCTGGCAAACTTGTAGACGTCCTGCCAAATATTGGGGGGTGGGGTGTGGGGGGTGTTCTCAGGAGACCTTCCGGAAGCCTTCGGTTCAGACGCCAAAGGAAGGCGAACTCGCTGCCAGCAGCCTGCCTGAGGCTTCCTCGCTCCACGAGTATGCGTTGTCCCCAGGAGGGAGCTTGAACGTTGACAAGCCCCCGTTACTCTCAGGGGTCTGGAATGTAGGCGAAATGAAGGACGCACGAAGGCAATGGCACAGTTCATGGCTTAGCCTAGGAAACAAGTCCTAAAGCAGCGCGTTCCTTCCTGGGCTGGAAGACATCTGTGAACTCTGTGGCAAGGCCACTTTTGGACCGAGACGTCCCTGAGCTCTTTGGACTAGGCCTCTACAGCTGTGCTCATTTCTCTGTGGCGTATGCCAAGCAGTAAGCGAGCCTCGTCCGTCACAGCAGGAGCCTGTTGCCCCGGCTTTAGAAAGTATAGCTAACGGTGAGGGAAAACGAAAGAGATGTGCTACAAGACAGTGCTGTCTGCAAACGTTACAGGAAACCCTGCGTTGGGCTCCCTCGGTTAGGAGAGTGGCAGGAGCTCTGTCCACAAACCGTTTGCAGCGATGCAGCCCCAGCCGGGTAGCAGGCTGCGTTCAGAGGGGATGTGGCAGCAGTACGTCTGTGACGCCTGTGAAGGCTTTGGAATACTGACGTGTGGACGCCGGGGTCAGAGCGTGCACTTGTGGTTAGGCACTTTGCACCGGGGACGAGGGCAGGTAAAGTCGTTAGTTGAGAGAAGCAGAAGGCCGTACTATTTGCACAGGCTACGCTGAGTGTATCCTCAAAGCAGCTTCTCAAAGAGCAGGGAGGCAGAGGGCATCTCGACCAGCATCACCAGGAGCGTCCTGTCGCGAAATGTGCCACTTGCAAGCAGGCTACCAACGCGCAGCTTTCGCGGAAGGTACCTCCTCGCCAAGAGAGTGATACCTTGAGCGTGATCTGGGCAGCGATGTGTTCCCCCCCCACCCCCGGAGAGTGATTCTAGCACATATAGGTGCTAAGTGAGCTTAGCGGCACGACGTATGCCCCACAATGGCGAGGCAGAAGCATTTCAAAAGGCAGTGAACAGGCGCCAGTGCTTCCTCTCAGAGAACAAAGAGTTCCCATGCCGTGCGTTCCCTCCTCGAAATGAAAGTGCAGTGTAGTGTGTTCAAAGAACAGTCATGATCGAGAGCGCTGCAGGGGTACACTCTCAAAAGTTAATGGGAAGATGCCCTCCCACGAGTGGCTATAGGCCGAACGCCGTGGAGTCCTTTCTCCTGCGTGCCAAAGGAGAAAACAAAAAGGCCATCTTTTCGAAAAGAAAAGGGACCTACGGTGCTCCAAAACAACGACAGTATTTTGCAAGTACGGCCCTTTCACAGTATGGGACTTAACACCACGACTCGCTGCACCTGGCGTACTTGTAGAGGTCCTGCCGAAGAATTGTGCGGTTTCCTGGAGAGCTACCGGATGCCTTCGTTTCAGAAGCCAAAGGAACATGAACTTGACGCAAGCAGCCCGGCTTAGGCTGCCTCGCTCCACAAGTGTGTGTGGTCCGCAGGAAGGGACTTTGAACGTTGAATGAATGGCCCCCGTTACTTTTAGGGGTCTGGGGTGTAAGAGAAATGAAGGAACCGCAGAGGCGTTTTCAACAGACTGCCCTCTCAAACTAAAATTCTCCCTGGTGGCGGTGAGACTCTCTGGAGATCACGGTAGTGACTTGGCCTGTAACTAACACCTCCTCCAACAGGCCCTAGGCTCTGGAGGCTCCCTGTGCAGTCAAGACTGTTGTATCTGGCAACCAAGGCCATGTTTTGGCCCCAGTTTGCACGCCAGACGTGACGGGCATACCCAATATAATCCCTTCATGAGCTCCTTGGGTGAGCCAGGGTAATGTTAAGGTGAGCTGGCCTCCACAAAACAGAACCAAGGAGACTGCTGGGGAAAGGCTTTGAGATGGCAACGGTCAGCACGAGCTTGACAACTGCAAGGCCAGAAATCATTTCTTATCCTAGGAAACATCTCCTTCGCGGCGAATTCTTTCCTGCGCTGGAAGATACTATGACCTCTGCAGCTAGCCAAATGTTGGACTGAGACGTCGTTGAGCTCTTTTGACTAGTCCTCTACGGCTGCACGCATTTCTCTGTGGCGTATGGCAAGCAGGAAGCAGACCCCGTCCACCGCAGCAGAAGACTGTTCCCCCAGCTTAGAAAGCACAGACAAGGGTGAGGGACGAGAAAAAGAGGGGAGCACCAGAAAGTGCTCTCTGCAAACGTGCCAGGAAACCCTGCGTTGGACTCTCTCGCTTAGGAGAGTGGTAGGAGCTCTGTCCACAAACCGTTTGCAGAGATGCAGCCCCAGCCAGGTGGCAGGCTGCGTCCAGAGGGGAAGTGGAAGCAGTACGCCTGTGAAGGCTTTGGAATATTGACGTGTGGACGTCGGGCTCAGAGCGCGCAATCGTGGTGAGGCGCTTTGCCCCGAGGACGAGGGCAGGTAAAGCCGTGAGTTGAGAGAAACAGAAGGCTGAACTTCGCACAGGCTACGCTGAGCGTATCCTCAAGGCAGTCTTCTCAACGAGCAGAGAAGCCGGCGGCCGTGTCGATCAGCGTGACCTAGAGCGTTCACGTCAAGAGAGGAGCCCCTTCAAACAGGCTACCAATGCACAGCTTTCGAGGAAGGTACCTCCACGCCAAGAAAGTGATACCTTGAGGGTGATCCGGGCACCGATGTGTTCCCCCGGAAGGTAATTCTACCACTTGTAACTCCTAAGGGAGCTGAGCCGCACAATGTATGCCCCACAATGGCGAGGCGAAAGCATTTCAGAAGACAGTGAACCACAAAGTACACAGGCCCAGTAGTGCCACCTACTCCGCTCAGAGAACAAACGGTTCCCAGGCAGTGCGCTCCCTCCTCGAATGGAGAGTGCAGGTTAGTGTGTTCAAGGAACAGTCATGCTCGAGAGCGCTGCAGGAGGGCACTCTCCAAAGTTAATGAGAAGCTGCCCTCTCTCGAGTGGGTAGCGGCCGAGTGGCCAGGAAATCGTTTCCCTGTGTGTAAGAGTAGCAAAGAGAAAGGGCATCTCTCCAAAAAGAAAAGGAACCTATGGAGCTCCAAAAGAACGACAGCAGTTTTCAAGGACGGCCCGCTCAGTGCATCGGACCTAACACCATGAATCGCTGTGCCTGGCAAACTTGTAGACGTCCTGCCAAATATTGGGGGGTGGGGTGTGGGGGGTGTTCTCAGGAGACCTTCCGGAAGCCTTCGGTTCAGACGCCAAAGGAAGGCGAACTCGCTGCCAGCAGCCTGCCTGAGGCTTCCTCGCTCCACGAGTATGCGTTGTCCCCAGGAGGGAGCTTGAACGTTGACAAGCCCCCGTTACTTTCAGGGCTCTGGAATGTAGGCGAAATGAAGGACGCACGAAGGCAATGGCACAGTTCATGGCTTAGCCTAGGAAACAAGTCCTAAAGCAGCGCATTTCTTTCTGGGCTGGAAGACATCTGTGAACTCTGTGGCAAGGCCACTTTTGGACCGAGACGTCCCTGAGCTCTTTGGACTAGGCCTCTACAGCTGCGCTCATTTCTCTGTGGCGTATGCCAAGCAGTAAGCGAGCCTCGTCCGTCACAGCAGGAGCCTGTTGCCCCGGCTTTAGAAAGTATAGCTAACGGTGAGGGAAAACGAAAGAGATGTGCTACAAGACAGTGCTGTCTGCAAACGTTACAGGAAACCCTGCGTTGGGCTCCCTCGGTTAGGAGAGTGGCAGGAGCTCTGTCCACAAACCGTTTGCAGCGATGCAGCCCCAGCCGGGTAGCAGGCTGCGTTCAGAGGGGATGTGGCAGCAGTACGTCTGTGACGCCTGTGAAGGCTTTGGAATACTGACGTGTGGACGCCGGGGTCAGAGCGTGCACTTGTGGTTAGGCACTTTGCACCGGGGACGAGGGCAGGTAAAGTCGTTAGTTGAGAGAAGCAGAAGGCCGTACTATTTGCACAGGCTACGCTGAGTGTATCCTCAAAGCAGCTTCTCAAAGAGCAGGGAGGCAGAGGGCATCTCGACCAGCATCACCAGGAGCGTCCTGTCGCGAAATGTGCCACTTGCAAGCAGGCTACCAACGCGCAGCTTTCGCGGAAGGTACCTCCTCGCCAAGAGAGTGATACCTTGAGCGTGATCTGGGCAGCGATGTGTTCCCCCCCCACCCCCGGAGAGTGATTCTAGCACATATAGGTGCTAAGTGAGCTTAGCGGCACGACGTATGCCCCACAATGGCGAGGCAGAAGCATTTCAAAAGGCAGTGAACAGGCGCCAGTGCTTCCTCTCAGAGAACAAAGAGTTCCCATGCCGTGCGTTCCCTCCTCGAAATGAAAGTGCAGTGTAGTGTGTTCAAAGAACAGTCATGATCGAGAGCGCTGCAGGGGTACACTCTCAAAAGTTAATGGGAAGATGCCCTCCCACGAGTGGCTATAGGCCGAACGCCGTGGAGTCCTTTCTCCTGCGTGCCAAAGGAGAAAACAAAAAGGCCATCTTTTCGAAAAGAAAAGGGACCTACGGTGCTCCAAAACAACGACAGTATTTTGCAAGTACGGCCCTTTCACAGTATGGGACTTAACACCACGACTCGCTGCACCTGGCGTACTTGTAGAGGTCCTGCCGAAGAATTGTGCGGTTTCCTGGAGAGCTACCGGATGCCTTCGTTTCAGAAGCCAAAGGAACATGAACTTGACGCAAGCAGCCCGGCTTAGGCTGCCTCGCTCCACAAGTGTGTGTGGTCCGCAGGAAGGGACTTTGAACGTTGAATGAATGGCCCCCGTTACTTTTAGGGGTCTGGGGTGTAAGAGAAATGAAGGAACCGCAGAGGCGTTTTCAACAGACTGCCCTCTCAAACTAAAATTCTCCCTGGTGGCGGTGAGACTCTCTGGAGATCACGGTAGTGACTTGGCCTGTAACTAACACCTCCTCCAACAGGCCCTAGGCTCTGGAGGCTCCCTGTGCAGTCAAGACTGTTGTATCTGGCAACCAAGGCCATGTTTTGGCCCCAGTTTGCACGCCAGACGTGACGGGCATACCCAATATAATCCCTTCATGAGCTCCTTGGGTGAGCCAGGGTAATGTTAAGGTGAGCTGGCCTCCACAAAACAGAACCAAGGAGACTGCTGGGGAAAGGCTTTGAGATGGCAACGGTCAGCACGAGCTTGACAACTGCAAGGCCAGAAATCATTTCTTATCCTAGGAAACATCTCCTTCGCGGCGAATTCTTTCCTGCGCTGGAAGATACTATGACCTCTGCAGCTAGCCAAATGTTGGACTGAGACGTCGTTGAGCTCTTTTGACTAGTCCTCTACGGCTGCACGCATTTCTCTGTGGCGTATGGCAAGCAGGAAGCAGACCCCGTCCACCGCAGCAGAAGACTGTTCCCCCAGCTTAGAAAGCACAGACAAGGGTGAGGGACGAGAAAAAGAGGGGAGCACCAGAAAGTGCTCTCTGCAAACGTGGCAGGAAACCCTGCGTTGGACTCTCTCGCTTAGGAGAGTGGTAGGAGCTCTGTCCACAAACCGTTTGCAGAGATGCAGCCCCAGCCAGGTGGCAGGCTGCGTCCAGAGGGGAAGTGGAAGCAGTACGCCTGTGAAGGCTTTGGAATATTGACGTGTGGACGTCGGGCTCAGAGCGCGCAATCGTGGTGAGGCGCTTTGCCCCGAGGACGAGGGCAGGTAAAGCCGTGAGTTGAGAGAAACAGAAGGCTGAACTTCGCACAGGCTACGCTGAGCGTATCCTCAAGGCAGTCTTCTCAACGAGCAGAGAAGCCGGCGGCCGTGTCGATCAGCGTGACCTAGAGCGTTCACGTCAAGAGAGGAGCCCCTTCAAACAGGCTACCAATGCACAGCTTTCGAGGAAGGTACCTCCACGCCAAGAAAGTGATACCTTGAGGGTGATCCGGGCACCGATGTGTTCCCCCGGAAGGTAATTCTACCACTTGTAACTCCTAAGGGAGCTGAGCCGCACAATGTATGCCCCACAATGGCGAGGCGAAAGCATTTCAGAAGACAGTGAACCACAAAGTACACAGGCCCAGTAGTGCCACCTACTCCGCTCAGAGAACAAACGGTTCCCAGGCAGTGCGCTCCCTCCTCGAATGGAGAGTGCAGGTTAGTGTGTTCAAGGAACAGTCATGCTCGAGAGCGCTGCAGGAGGGCACTCTCCAAAGTTAATGAGAAGCTGCCCTCTCTCGAGTGGGTAGCGGCCGAGTGG
Source organism: Orcinus orca (assembly GCF_937001465.1). Classification (NCBI taxonomy): domain Eukaryota; kingdom Metazoa; phylum Chordata; class Mammalia; order Artiodactyla; family Delphinidae; genus Orcinus; species Orcinus orca. Next base: position 18,447,225 of record NC_064561.1, on the reverse strand, counting down.
CCAGGAAATCGTTTCCCTGTGTGTAAGAGGAGCAAAGAGAAAGGGCATCTCTCCAAAAAGAAAAGGAACCTATGGAGCTGCAAAAGAACGACAGCAGTTTTCAAGGACGGCCCGCTCAGTGCATCGGACCTAACACCATGAATCGCTGTGCCTGGCAAACTTGTAGACGTCCTGCCAAATATTGGGGGGTGGGGTGTGGGGGGTGTTCTCAGGAGACCTTCCGGAAGCCTTCGGTTCAGACGCCAAAGGAAGGCGAACTCGCTGCCAGCAGCCTGCCTGAGGCTTCCTCGCTCCACGAGTATGCGTTGTCCCCAGGAGGGAGCTTGAACGTTGACAAGCCCCCGTTACTTTCAGGGCTCTGGAATGTAGGCGAAATGAAGGACGCACGAAGGCAATGGCACAGTTCATGGCTTAGCCTAGGAAACAAGTCCTAAAGCAGCGCATTTCTTTCTGGGCTGGAAGACATCTGTGAACTCTGTGGCAAGGCCACTTTTGGACCGAGACGTCCCTGAGCTCTTTGGACTAGGCCTCTACAGCTGCGCTCATTTCTCTGTGGCGTATGCCAAGCAGTAAGCGAGCCTCGTCCGTCACAGCAGGAGCCTGTTGCCCCGGCTTTAGAAAGTATAGCTAACGGTGAGGGAAAACGAAAGAGATGTGCTACAAGACAGTGCTGTCTGCAAACGTTACAGGAAACCCTGCGTTGGGCTCCCTCGGTTAGGAGAGTGGCAGGAGCTCTGTCCACAAACCGTTTGCAGCGATGCAGCCCCAGCCGGGTAGCAGGCTGCGTTCAGAGGGGATGTGGCAGCAGTACGTCTGTGACGCCTGTGAAGGCTTTGGAATACTGACGTGTGGACGCCGGGGTCAGAGCGTGCACTTGTGGTTAGGCACTTTGCACCGGGGACGAGGGCAGGTAAAGTCGTTAGTTGAGAGAAGCAGAAGGCCGTACTATTTGCACAGGCTACGCTGAGTGTATCCTCAAAGCAGCTTCTCAAAGAGCAGGGAGGCAGAGGGCATCTCGACCAGCATCACCAGGAGCGTCCTGTCGCGAAATGTGCCACTTGCAAGCAGGCTACCAACGCGCAGCTTTCGCGGAAGGTACCTCCTCGCCAAGAGAGTGATACCTTGAGCGTGATCTGGGCAGCGATGTGTTCCCCCCCCACCCCCGGAGAGTGATTCTAGCACATATAGGTGCTAAGTGAGCTTAGCGGCACGACGTATGCCCCACAATGGCGAGGCAGAAGCATTTCAAAAGGCAGTGAACAGGCGCCAGTGCTTCCTCTCAGAGAACAAAGAGTTCCCATGCCGTGCGTTCCCTCCTCGAAATGAAAGTGCAGTGTAGTGTGTTCAAAGAACAGTCATGATCGAGAGCGCTGCAGGGGTACACTCTCAAAAGTTAATGGGAAGATGCCCTCCCACGAGTGGCTATAGGCCGAACGCCGTGGAGTCCTTTCTCCTGCGTGCCAAAGGAGAAAACAAAAAGGCCATCTTTTCGAAAAGAAAAGGGACCTACGGTGCTCCAAAACAACGACAGTATTTTGCAAGTACGGCCCTTTCACAGTATGGGACTTAACACCACGACTCGCTGCACCTGGCGTACTTGTAGAGGTCCTGCCGAAGAATTGTGCGGTTTCCTGGAGAGCTACCGGATGCCTTCGTTTCAGAAGCCAAAGGAACATGAACTTGACGCAAGCAGCCCGGCTTAGGCTGCCTCGCTCCACAAGTGTGTGTGGTCCGCAGGAAGGGACTTTGAACGTTGAATGAATGGCCCCCGTTACTTTTAGGGGTCTGGGGTGTAAGAGAAATGAAGGAACCGCAGAGGCGTTTTCAACAGACTGCCCTCTCAAACTAAAATTCTCCCTGGTGGCGGTGAGACTCTCTGGAGATCACGGTAGTGACTTGGCCTGTAACTAACACCTCCTCCAACAGGCCCTAGGCTCTGGAGGCTCCCTGTGCAGTCAAGACTGTTGTATCTGGCAACCAAGGCCATGTTTTGGCCCCAGTTTGCACGCCAGACGTGACGGGCATACCCAATATAATCCCTTCATGAGCTCCTTGGGTGAGCCAGGGTAATGTTAAGGTGAGCTGGCCTCCACAAAACAGAACCAAGGAGACTGCTGGGGAAAGGCTTTGAGATGGCAACGGTCAGCACGAGCTTGACAACTGCAAGGCCAGAAATCATTTCTTATCCTAGGAAACATCTCCTTCGCGGCGAATTCTTTCCTGCGCTGGAAGATACTATGACCTCTGCAGCTAGCCAAATGTTGGACTGAGACGTCGTTGAGCTCTTTTGACTAGTCCTCTACGGCTGCACGCATTTCTCTGTGGCGTATGGCAAGCAGGAAGCAGACCCCGTCCACCGCAGCAGAAGACTGTTCCCCCAGCTTAGAAAGCACAGACAAGGGTGAGGGACGAGAAAAAGAGGGGAGCACCAGAAAGTGCTCTCTGCAAACGTGCCAGGAAACCCTGCGTTGGACTCTCTCGCTTAGGAGAGTGGTAGGAGCTCTGTCCACAAACCGTTTGCAGAGATGCAGCCCCAGCCAGGTGGCAGGCTGCGTCCAGAGGGGAAGTGGAAGCAGTACGCCTGTGAAGGCTTTGGAATATTGACGTGTGGACGTCAGGCTCAGAGCGCGCAATCGTGGTGAGGCGCTTTGCCCCGAGGACGAGGGCAGGTAAAGCCGTGAGTTGAGAGAAACAGAAGGCTGAACTTCGCACAGGCTACGCTGAGCGTATCCTCAAGGCAGTCTTCTCAACGAGCAGAGAAGCCGGCGGCCGTGTCGATCAGCGTGACCTAGAGCGTTCACGTCAAGAGAGGAGCCCCTTCAAACAGGCTACCAATGCACAGCTTTCGAGGAAGGTACCTCCACGCCAAGAAAGTGATACCTTGAGGGTGATCCGGGCACCGATGTGTTCCCCCGGAAGGTAATTCTACCACTTGTAACTCCTAAGGGAGCTGAGCCGCACAATGTATGCCCCACAATGGCGAGGCGAAAGCATTTCAGAAGACAGTGAACCACAAAGTACACAGGCCCAGTAGTGCCACCTACTCCGCTCAGAGAACAAACGGTTCCCAGGCAGTGCACTCCCTCCTCGAATGGAGAGTGCAGGTTAGTGTGTTCAAGGAACAGTCATGCTCGAGAGCGCTGCAGGAGGGCACTCTCCAAAGTTAATGAGAAGCTGCCCTCTCTCGAGTGGGTAGCGGCCGAGTGGCCAGGAAATCGTTTCCCTGTGTGTAAGAGGAGCAAAGAGAAAGGGCATCTCTCCAAAAAGAAAAGGAACCTATGGAGCTGCAAAAGAACGACAGCAGTTTTCAAGGACGGCCCGCTCAGTGCATCGGACCTAACACCATGAATCGCTGTGCCTGGCAAACTTGTAGACGTCCTGCCAAATATTGGGGGGTGGGGTGTGGGGGGTGTTCTCAGGAGACCTTCCGGAAGCCTTCGGTTCAGACGCCAAAGGAAGGCGAACTCGCTGCCAGCAGCCTGCCTGAGGCTTCCTCGCTCCACGAGTATGCGTTGTCCCCAGGAGGGAGCTTGAACGTTGACAAGCCCCCGTTACTTTCAGGGCTCTGGAATGTAGGCGAAATGAAGGACGCACGAAGGCAATGGCACAGTTCATGGCTTAGCCTAGGAAACAAGTCCTAAAGCAGCGCATTTCTTTCTGGGCTGGAAGACATCTGTGAACTCTGTGGCAAGGCCACTTTTGGACCGAGACGTCCCTGAGCTCTTTGGACTAGGCCTCTACAGCTGCGCTCATTTCTCTGTGGCGTATGCCAAGCAGTAAGCGAGCCTCGTCCGTCACAGCAGGAGCCTGTTGCCCCGGCTTTAGAAAGTATAGCTAACGGTGAGGGAAAACGAAAGAGATGTGCTACAAGACAGTGCTGTCTGCAAACGTTACAGGAAACCCTGCGTTGGGCTCCCTCGGTTAGGAGAGTGGCAGGAGCTCTGTCCACAAACCGTTTGCAGCGATGCAGCCCCAGCCGGGTAGCAGGCTGCGTTCAGAGGGGATGTGGCAGCAGTACGTCTGTGACGCCTGTGAAGGCTTTGGAATACTGACGTGTGGACGCCGGGGTCAGAGCGTGCACTTGTGGTTAGGCACTTTGCACCGGGGACGAGGGCAGGTAAAGTCGTTAGTTGAGAGAAGCAGAAGGCCGTACTATTTGCACAGGCTACGCTGAGTGTATCCTCAAAGCAGCTTCTCAAAGAGCAGGGAGGCAGAGGGCATCTCGACCAGCATCACCAGGAGCGTCCTGTCGCGAAATGTGCCACTTGCAAGCAGGCTACCAACGCGCAGCTTTCGCGGAAGGTACCTCCTCGCCAAGAGAGTGATACCTAGAGCGTGATCTGGGCAGCGATGTGTTCCCCCCCCACCCCCGGAGAGTGATTCTAGCACATATAGGTGCTAAGTGAGCTTAGCGGCACGACGTATGCCCCACAATGGCGAGGCAGAAGCATTTCAAAAGGCAGTGAACAGGCGCCAGTGCTTCCTCTCAGAGAACAAAGAGTTCCCATGCCGTGCGTTCCCTCCTCGAAATGAAAGTGCAGTGTAGTGTGTTCAAAGAACAGTCATGATCGAGAGCGCTGCAGGGGTACACTCTCAAAAGTTAATGGGAAGATGCCCTCCCACGAGTGGCTATAGGCCGAACGCCGTGGAGTCCTTTCTCCTGCGTGCCAAAGGAGAAAACAAAAAGGCCATCTTTTCGAAAAGAAAAGGGACCTACGGTGCTCCAAAACAACGACAGTATTTTGCAAGTACGGCCCTTTCACAGTATGGGACTTAACACCACGACTCGCTGCACCTGGCGTACTTGTAGAGGTCCTGCCGAAGAATTGTGCGGTTTCCTGGAGAGCTACCGGATGCCTTCGTTTCAGAAGCCAAAGGAACATGAACTTGACGCAAGCAGCCCGGCTTAGGCTGCCTCGCTCCACAAGTGTGTGTGGTCCGCAGGAAGGGACTTTGAACGTTGAATGAATGGCCCCCGTTACTTTTAGGGGTCTGGGGTGTAAGAGAAATGAAGGAACCGCAGAGGCGTTTTCAACAGACTGCCCTCTCAAACTAAAATTCTCCCTGGTGGCGGTGAGACTCTCTGGAGATCACGGTAGTGACTTGGCCTGTAACTAACACCTCCTCCAACAGGCCCTAGGCTCTGGAGGCTCCCTGTGCAGTCAAGACTGTTGTATCTGGCAACCAAGGCCATGTTTTGGCCCCAGTTTGCACGCCAGACGTGACGGGCATACCCAATATAATCCCTTCATGAGCTCCTTGGGTGAGCCAGGGTAATGTTAAGGTGAGCTGGCCTCCACAAAACAGAACCAAGGAGACTGCTGGGGAAAGGCTTTGAGATGGCAACGGTCAGCACGAGCTTGACAACTGCAAGGCCAGAAATCATTTCTTATCCTAGGAAACATCTCCTTCGCGGCGAATTCTTTCCTGCGCTGGAAGATACTATGACCTCTGCAGCTAGCCAAATGTTGGACTGAGACGTCGTTGAGCTCTTTTGACTAGTCCTCTACGGCTGCACGCATTTCTCTGTGGCGTATGGCAAGCAGGAAGCAGACCCCGTCCACCGCAGCAGAAGACTGTTCCCCCAGCTTAGAAAGCACAGACAAGGGTGAGGGACGAGAAAAAGAGGGGAGCACCAGAAAGTGCTCTCTGCAAACGTGCCAGGAAACCCTGCGTTGGACTCTCTCGCTTAGGAGAGTGGTAGGAGCTCTGTCCACAAACCGTTTGCAGAGATGCAGCCCCAGCCAGGTGGCAGGCTGCGTCCAGAGGGGAAGTGGAAGCAGTACGCCTGTGAAGGCTTTGGAATATTGACGTGTGGACGTCGGGCTCAGAGCGCGCAATCGTGGTGAGGCGCTTTGCCCCGAGGACGAGGGCAGGTAAAGCCGTGAGTTGAGAGAAACAGAAGGCTGAACTTCGCACAGGCTACGCTGAGCGTATCCTCAAGGCAGTCTTCTCAACGAGCAGAGAAGCCGGCGGCCGTGTCGATCAGCGTGACCTAGAGCGTTCACGTCAAGAGAGGAGCCCCTTCAAACAGGCTACCAATGCACAGCTTTCGAGGAAGGTACCTCCACGCCAAGAAAGTGATACCTTGAGGGTGATCCGGGCACCGATGTGTTCCCCCGGAAGGTAATTCTACCACTTGTAACTCCTAAGGGAGCTGAGCCGCACAATGTATGCCCCACAATGGCGAGGCGAAAGCATTTCAGAAGACAGTGAACCACAAAGTACACAGGCCCAGTAGTGCCACCTACTCCGCTCAGAGAACAAACGGTTCCCAGGCAGTGCACTCCCTCCTCGAATGGAGAGTGCAGGTTAGTGTGTTCAAGGAACAGTCATGCTCGAGAGCGCTGCAGGAGGGCACTCTCCAAAGTTAATGAGAAGCTGCCCTCTCTCGAGTGGGTAGCGGCCGAGTGGCCAGGAAATCGTTTCCCTGTGTGTAAGAGGAGCAAAGAGAAAGGGCATCTCTCCAAAAAGAAAAGGAACCTATGGAGCTGCAAAAGAACGACAGCAGTTTTCAAGGACGGCCCGCTCAGTGCATCGGACCTAACACCATGAATCGCTGTGCCTGGCAAACTTGTAGACGTCCTGCCAAATATTGGGGGGTGGGGTGTGGGGGGTGTTCTCAGGAGACCTTCCGGAAGCCTTCGGTTCAGACGCCAAAGGAAGGCGAACTCGCTGCCAGCAGCCTGCCTGAGGCTTCCTCGCTCCACGAGTATGCGTTGTCCCCAGGAGGGAGCTTGAACGTTGACAAGCCCCCGTTACTTTCAGGGCTCTGGAATGTAGGCGAAATGAAGGACGCACGAAGGCAATGGCACAGTTCATGGCTTAGCCTAGGAAACAAGTCCTAAAGCAGCGCATTTCTTTCTGGGCTGGAAGACATCTGTGAACTCTGTGGCAAGGCCACTTTTGGACCGAGACGTCCCTGAGCTCTTTGGACTAGGCCTCTACAGCTGCGCTCATTTCTCTGTGGCGTATGCCAAGCAGTAAGCGAGCCTCGTCCGTCACAGCAGGAGCCTGTTGCCCCGGCTTTAGAAAGTATAGCTAACGGTGAGGGAAAACGAAAGAGATGTGCTACAAGACAGTGCTGTCTGCAAACGTTACAGGAAACCCTGCGTTGGGCTCCCTCGGTTAGGAGAGTGGCAGGAGCTCTGTCCACAAACCGTTTGCAGCGATGCAGCCCCAGCCGGGTAGCAGGCTGCGTTCAGAGGGGATGTGGCAGCAGTACGTCTGTGACGCCTGTGAAGGCTTTGGAATACTGACGTGTGGACGCCGGGGTCAGAGCGTGCACTTGTGGTTAGGCACTTTGCACCGGGGACGAGGGCAGGTAAAGTCGTTAGTTGAGAGAAGCAGAAGGCCGTACTATTTGCACAGGCTACGCTGAGTGTATCCTCAAAGCAGCTTCTCAAAGAGCAGGGAGGCAGAGGGCATCTCGACCAGCATCACCAGGAGCGTCCTGTCGCGAAATGTGCCACTTGCAAGCAGGCTACCAACGCGCAGCTTTCGCGGAAGGTACCTCCTCGCCAAGAGAGTGATACCTTGAGCGTGATCTGGGCAGCGATGTGTTCCCCCCCCACCCCCGGAGAGTGATTCTAGCACATATAGGTGCTAAGTGAGCTTAGCGGCACGACGTATGCCCCACAATGGCGAGGCAGAAGCATTTCAAAAGGCAGTGAACAGGCGCCAGTGCTTCCTCTCAGAGAACAAAGAGTTCCCATGCCGTGCGTTCCCTCCTCGAAATGAAAGTGCAGTGTAGTGTGTTCAAAGAACAGTCATGATCGAGAGCGCTGCAGGGGTACACTCTCAAAAGTTAATGGGAAGATGCCCTCCCACGAGTGGCTATAGGCCGAACGCCGTGGAGTCCTTTCTCCTGCGTGCCAAAGGAGAAAACAAAAAGGCCATCTTTTCGAAAAGAAAAGGGACCTACGGTGCTCCAAAACAACGACAGTATTTTGCAAGTACGGCCCTTTCACAGTATGGGACTTAACACCACGACTCGCTGCACCTGGCGTACTTGTAGAGGTCCTGCCGAAGAATTGTGCGGTTTCCTGGAGAGCTACCGGATGCCTTCGTTTCAGAAGCCAAAGGAACATGAACTTGACGCAAGCAGCCCGGCTTAGGCTGCCTCGCTCCACAAGTGTGTGTGGTCCGCAGGAAGGGACTTTGAACGTTGAATGAATGGCCCCCGTTACTTTTAGGGGTCTGGGGTGTAAGAGAAATGAAGGAACCGCAGAGGCGTTTTCAACAGACTGCCCTCTCAAACTAAAATTCTCCCTGGTGGCGGTGAGACTCTCTGGAGATCACGGTAGTGACTTGGCCTGTAACTAACACCTCCTCCAACAGGCCCTAGGCTCTGGAGGCTCCCTGTGCAGTCAAGACTGTTGTATCTGGCAACCAAGGCCATGTTTTGGCCCCAGTTTGCACGCCAGACGTGACGGGCATACCCAATATAATCCCTTCATGAGCTCCTTGGGTGAGCCAGGGTAATGTTAAGGTGAGCTGGCCTCCACAAAACAGAACCAAGGAGACTGCTGGGGAAAGGCTTTGAGATGGCAACGGTCAGCACGAGCTTGACAACTGCAAGGCCAGAAATCATTTCTTATCCTAGGAAACATCTCCTTCGCGGCGAATTCTTTCCTGCGCTGGAAGATACTATGACCTCTGCAGCTAGCCAAATGTTGGACTGAGACGTCGTTGAGCTCTTTTGACTAGTCCTCTACGGCTGCACGCATTTCTCTGTGGCGTATGGCAAGCAGGAAGCAGACCCCGTCCACCGCAGCAGAAGACTGTTCCCCCAGCTTAGAAAGCACAGACAAGGGTGAGGGACGAGAAAAAGAGGGGAGCACCAGAAAGTGCTCTCTGCAAACGTGCCAGGAAACCCTGCGTTGGACTCTCTCACTTAGGAGAGTGGTAGGAGCTCTGTCCACAAACCGTTTGCAGAGATGCAGCCCCAGCCAGGTGGCAGGCTGCGTCCAGAGGGGAAGTGGAAGCAGTACGCCTGTGAAGGCTTTGGAATATTGACGTGTGGACGTCGGGCTCAGAGCGCGCAATCGTGGTGAGGCGCTTTGCCCCGAGGACGAGGGCAGGTAAAGCCGTGAGTTGAGAGAAACAGAAGGCTGAACTTCGCACAGGCTACGCTGAGCGTATCCTCAAGGCAGTCTTCTCAACGAGCAGAGAAGCCGGCGGCCGTGTCGATCAGCGTGACCTAGAGCGTTCACGTCAAGAGAGGAGCCCCTTCAAACAGGCTACCAATGCACAGCTTTCGAGGAAGGTACCTCCACGCCAAGAAAGTGATACCTTGAGGGTGATCCGGGCACCGATGTGTTCCCCCGGAAGGTAATTCTACCACTTGTAACTCCTAAGGGAGCTGAGCCGCACAATGTATGCCCCACAATGGCGAGGCGAAAGCATTTCAGAAGACAGTGAACCACAAAGTACACAGGCCCAGTAGTGCCACCTACTCCGCTCAGAGAACAAACGGTTCCCAGGCAGTGCACTCCCTCCTCGAATGGAGAGTGCAGGTTAGTGTGTTCAAGGAACAGTCATGCTCGAGAGCGCTGCAGGAGGGCACTCTCCAAAGTTAATGAGAAGCTGCCCTCTCTCGAGTGGGTAGCGGCCGAGTGGCCAGGAAATCGTTTCCCTGTGTGTAAGAGTAGCAAAGAGAAAGGGCATCTCTCCAAAAAGAAAAGGAACCTATGGAGCTCCAAAAGAACGACAGCAGTTTTCAAGGACGGCCCGCTCAGTGCATCGGACCTAACACCATGAATCGCTGTGCCTGGCAAACTTGTAGACGTCCTGCCAAATATTGGGGGGTGGGGTGTGGGGGGTGTTCTCAGGAGACCTTCCGGAAGCCTTCGGTTCAGACGCCAAAGGAAGGCGAACTCGCTGCCAGCAGCCTGCCTGAGGCTTCCTCGCTCCACGAGTATGCGTTGTCCCCAGGAGGGAGCTTGAACGTTGACAAGCCCCCGTTACTTTCAGGGCTCTGGAATGTAGGCGAAATGAAGGACGCACGAAGGCAATGGCACAGTTCATGGCTTAGCCTAGGAAACAAGTCCTAAAGCAGCGCATTTCTTTCTGGGCTGGAAGACATCTGTGAACTCTGTGGCAAGGCCACTTTTGGACCGAGACGTCCCTGAGCTCTTTGGACTAGGCCTCTACAGCTGCGCTCATTTCTCTGTGGCGTATGCCAAGCAGTAAGCGAGCCTCGTCCGTCACAGCAGGAGCCTGTTGCCCCGGCTTTAGAAAGTATAGCTAACGGTGAGGGAAAACGAAAGAGATGTGCTACAAGACAGTGCTGTCTGCAAACGTTACAGGAAACCCTGCGTTGGGCTCCCTCGGTTAGGAGAGTGGCAGGAGCTCTGTCCACAAACCGTTTGCAGCGATGCAGCCCCAGCCGGGTAGCAGGCTGCGTTCAGAGGGGATGTGGCAGCAGTACGTCTGTGACGCCTGTGAAGGCTTTGGAATACTGACGTGTGGACGCCGGGGTCAGAGCGTGCACTTGTGGTTAGGCACTTTGCACCGGGGACGAGGGCAGGTAAAGTCGTTAGTTGAGAGAAGCAGAAGGCCGTACTATTTGCACAGGCTACGCTGAGTGTATCCTCAAAGCAGCTTCTCAAAGAGCAGGGAGGCAGAGGGCATCTCGACCAGCATCACCAGGAGCGTCCTGTCGCGAAATGTGCCACTTGCAAGCAGGCTACCAACGCGCAGCTTTCGCGGAAGGTACCTCCTCGCCAAGAGAGTGATACCTTGAGCGTGATCTGGGCAGCGATGTGTTCCCCCCCCACCCCCGGAGAGTGATTCTAGCACATATAGGTGCTAAGTGAGCTTAGCGGCACGACGTATGCCCCACAATGGCGAGGCAGAAGCATTTCAAAAGGCAGTGAACAGGCGCCAGTGCTTCCTCTCAGAGAACAAAGAGTTCCCATGCCGTGCGTTCCCTCCTCGAAATGAAAGTGCAGTGTAGTGTGTTCAAAGAACAGTCATGATCGAGAGCGCTGCAGGGGTACACTCTCAAAAGTTAATGGGAAGATGCCCTCCCACGAGTGGCTATAGGCCGAACGCCGTGGAGTCCTTTCTCCTGCGTGCCAAAGGAGAAAACAAAAAGGCCATCTTTTCGAAAAGAAAAGGGACCTACGGTGCTCCAAAACAACGACAGTATTTTGCAAGTACGGCCCTTTCACAGTATGGGACTTAACACCACGACTCGCTGCACCTGGCGTACTTGTAGAGGTCCTGCCGAAGAATTGTGCGGTTTCCTGGAGAGCTACCGGATGCCTTCGTTTCAGAAGCCAAAGGAACATGAACTTGACGCAAGCAGCCCGGCTTAGGCTGCCTCGCTCCACAAGTGTGTGTGGTCCGCAGGAAGGGACTTTGAACGTTGAATGAATGGCCCCCGTTACTTTTAGGGGTCTGGGGTGTAAGAGAAATGAAGGAACCGCAGAGGCGTTTTCAACAGACTGCCCTCTCAAACTAAAATTCTCCCTGGTGGCGGTGAGACTCTCTGGAGATCACGGTAGTGACTTGGCCTGTAACTAACACCTCCTCCAACAGGCCCTAGGCTCTGGAGGCTCCCTGTGCAGTCAAGACTGTTGTATCTGGCAACCAAGGCCATGTTTTGGCCCCAGTTTGCACGCCAGACGTGACGGGCATACCCAATATAATCCCTTCATGAGCTCCTTGGGTGAGCCAGGGTAATGTTAAGGTGAGCTGGCCTCCACAAAACAGAACCAAGGAGACTGCTGGGGAAAGGCTTTGAGATGGCAACGGTCAGCACGAGCTTGACAACTGCAAGGCCAGAAATCATTTCTTATCCTAGGAAACATCTCCTTCGCGGCGAATTCTTTCCTGCGCTGGAAGATACTATGACCTCTGCAGCTAGCCAAATGTTGGACTGAGACGTCGTTGAGCTCTTTTGACTAGTCCTCTACGGCTGCACGCATTTCTCTGTGGCGTATGGCAAGCAGGAAGCAGACCCCGTCCACCGCAGCAGAAGACTGTTCCCCCAGCTTAGAAAGCACAGACAAGGGTGAGGGACGAGAAAAAGAGGGGAGCACCAGAAAGTGCTCTCTGCAAACGTGCCAGGAAACCCTGCGTTGGACTCTCTCGCTTAGGAGAGTGGTAGGAGCTCTGTCCACAAACCGTTTGCAGAGATGCAGCCCCAGCCAGGTGGCAGGCTGCGTCCAGAGGGGAAGTGGAAGCAGTACGCCTGTGAAGGCTTTGGAATATTGACGTGTGGACGTCGGGCTCAGAGCGCGCAATCGTGGTGAGGCGCTTTGCCCCGAGGACGAGGGCAGGTAAAGCCGTGAGTTGAGAGAAACAGAAGGCTGAACTTCGCACAGGCTACGCTGAGCGTATCCTCAAGGCAGTCTTCTCAACGAGCAGAGAAGCCGGCGGCCGTGTCGATCAGCGTGACCTAGAGCGTTCACGTCAAGAGAGGAGCCCCTTCAAACAGGCTACCAATGCACAGCTTTCGAGGAAGGTACCTCCACGCCAAGAAAGTGATACCTTGAGGGTGATCCGGGCACCGATGTGTTCCCCCGGAAGGTAATTCTACCACTTGTAACTCCTAAGGGAGCTGAGCCGCACAATGTATGCCCCACAATGGCGAGGCGAAAGCATTTCAGAAGACAGTGAACCACAAAGTACACAGGCCCAGTAGTGCCACCTACTCCGCTCAGAGAACAAACGGTTCCCAGGCAGTGCACTCCCTCCTCGAATGGAGAGTGCAGGTTAGTGTGTTCAAGGAACAGTCATGCTCGAGAGCGCTGCAGGAGGGCACTCTCCAAAGTTAATGAGAAGCTGCCCTCTCTCGAGTGGGTAGCGGCCGAGTGGCCAGGAAATCGTTTCCCTGTGTGTAAGAGGAGCAAAGAGAAAGGGCATCTCTCCAAAAAGAAAAGGAACCTATGGAGCTGCAAAAGAACGACAGCAGTTTTCAAGGACGGCCCGCTCAGTGCATCGGACCTAACACCATGAATCGCTGTGCCTGGCAAACTTGTAGACGTCCTGCCAAATATTGGGGGGTGGGGTGTGGGGGGTGTTCTCAGGAGACCTTCCGGAAGCCTTCGGTTCAGACGCCAAAGGAAGGCGAACTCGCTGCCAGCAGCCTGCCTGAGGCTTCCTCGCTCCACGAGTATGCGTTGTCCCCAGGAGGGAGCTTGAACGTTGACAAGCCCCCGTTACTTTCAGGGCTCTGGAATGTAGGCGAAATGAAGGACGCACGAAGGCAATGGCACAGTTCATGGCTTAGCCTAGGAAACAAGTCCTAAAGCAGCGCATTTCTTTCTGGGCTGGAAGACATCTGTGAACTCTGTGGCAAGGCCACTTTTGGACCGAGACGTCCCTGAGCTCTTTGGACTAGGCCTCTACAGCTGCGCTCATTTCTCTGTGGCGTATGCCAAGCAGTAAGCGAGCCTCGTCCGTCACAGCAGGAGCCTGTTGCCCCGGCTTTAGAAAGTATAGCTAACGGTGAGGGAAAACGAAAGAGATGTGCTACAAGACAGTGCTGTCTGCAAACGTTACAGGAAACCCTGCGTTGGGCTCCCTCGGTTAGGAGAGTGGCAGGAGCTCTGTCCACAAACCGTTTGCAGCGATGCAGCCCCAGCCGGGTAGCAGGCTGCGTTCAGAGGGGATGTGGCAGCAGTACGTCTGTGACGCCTGTGAAGGCTTTGGAATACTGACGTGTGGACGCCGGGGTCAGAGCGTGCACTTGTGGTTAGGCACTTTGCACCGGGGACGAGGGCAGGTAAAGTCGTTAGTTGAGAGAAGCAGAAGGCCGTACTATTTGCACAGGCTACGCTGAGTGTATCCTCAAAGCAGCTTCTCAAAGAGCAGGGAGGCAGAGGGCATCTCGACCAGCATCACCAGGAGCGTCCTGTCGCGAAATGTGCCACTTGCAAGCAGGCTACCAACGCGCAGCTTTCGCGGAAGGTACCTCCTCGCCAAGAGAGTGATACCTTGAGCGTGATCTGGGCAGCGATGTGTTCCCCCCCCACCCCCGGAGAGTGATTCTAGCACATATAGGTGCTAAGTGAGCTTAGCGGCACGACGTATGCCCCACAATGGCGAGGCAGAAGCATTTCAAAAGGCAGTGAACAGGCGCCAGTGCTTCCTCTCAGAGAACAAAGAGTTCCCATGCCGTGCGTTCCCTCCTCGAAATGAAAGTGCAGTGTAGTGTGTTCAAAGAACAGTCATGATCGAGAGCGCTGCAGGGGTACACTCTCAAAAGTTAATGGGAAGATGCCCTCCCACGAGTGGCTATAGGCCGAACGCCGTGGAGTCCTTTCTCCTGCGTGCCAAAGGAGAAAACAAAAAGGCCATCTTTTCGAAAAGAAAAGGGACCTACGGTGCTCCAAAACAACGACAGTATTTTGCAAGTACGGCCCTTTCACAGTATGGGACTTAACACCACGACTCGCTGCACCTGGCGTACTTGTAGAGGTCCTGCCGAAGAATTGTGCGGTTTCCTGGAGAGCTACCGGATGCCTTCGTTTCAGAAGCCAAAGGAACATGAACTTGACGCAAGCAGCCCGGCTTAGGCTGCCTCGCTCCACAAGTGTGTGTGGTCCGCAGGAAGGGACTTTGAACGTTGAATGAATGGCCCCCGTTACTTTTAGGGGTCTGGGGTGTAAGAGAAATGAAGGAACCGCAGAGGCGTTTTCAACAGACTGCCCTCTCAAACTAAAATTCTCCCTGGTGGCGGTGAGACTCTCTGGAGATCACGGTAGTGACTTGGCCTGTAACTAACACCTCCTCCAACAGGCCCTAGGCTCTGGAGGCTCCCTGTGCAGTCAAGACTGTTGTATCTGGCAACCAAGGCCATGTTTTGGCCCCAGTTTGCACGCCAGACGTGACGGGCATACCCAATATAATCCCTTCATGAGCTCCTTGGGTGAGCCAGGGTAATGTTAAGGTGAGCTGGCCTCCACAAAACAGAACCAAGGAGACTGCTGGGGAAAGGCTTTGAGATGGCAACGGTCAGCACGAGCTTGACAACTGCAAGGCCAGAAATCATTTCTTATCCTAGGAAACATCTCCTTCGCGGCGAATTCTTTCCTGCGCTGGAAGATACTATGACCTCTGCAGCTAGCCAAATGTTGGACTGAGACGTCGTTGAGCTCTTTTGACTAGTCCTCTACGGCTGCACGCATTTCTCTGTGGCGTATGGCAAGCAGGAAGCAGACCCCGTCCACCGCAGCAGAAGACTGTTCCCCCAGCTTAGAAAGCACAGACAAGGGTGAGGGACGAGAAAAAGAGGGGAGCACCAGAAAGTGCTCTCTGCAAACGTGCCAGGAAACCCTGCGTTGGACTCTCTCGCTTAGGAGAGTGGTAGGAGCTCTGTCCACAAACCGTTTGCAGAGATGCAGCCCCAGCCAGGTGGCAGGCTGCGTCCAGAGGGGAAGTGGAAGCAGTACGCCTGTGAAGGCTTTGGAATATTGACGTGTGGACGTCGGGCTCAGAGCGCGCAATCGTGGTGAGGCGCTTTGCCCCGAGGACGAGGGCAGGTAAAGCCGTGAGTTGAGAGAAACAGAAGGCTGAACTTCGCACAGGCTACGCTGAGCGTATCCTCAAGGCAGTCTTCTCAACGAGCAGAGAAGCCGGCGGCCGTGTCGATCAGCGTGACCTAGAGCGTTCACGTCAAGAGAGGAGCCCCTTCAAACAGGCTACCAATGCACAGCTTTCGAGGAAGGTACCTCCACGCCAAGAAAGTGATACCTTGAGGGTGATCCGGGCACCGATGTGTTCCCCCGGAAGGTAATTCTACCACTTGTAACTCCTAAGGGAGCTGAGCCGCACAATGTATGCCCCACAATGGCGAGGCGAAAGCATTTCAGAAGACAGTGAACCACAAAGTACACAGGCCCAGTAGTGCCACCTACTCCGCTCAGAGAACAAACGGTTCCCAGGCAGTGCACTCCCTCCTCGAATGGAGAGTGCAGGTTAGTGTGTTCAAGGAACAGTCATGCTCGAGAGCGCTGCAGGAGGGCACTCTCCAAAGTTAATGAGAAGCTGCCCTCTCTCGAGTGGGTAGCGGCCGAGTGGCCAGGAAATCGTTTCCCTGTGTGTAAGAGTAGCAAAGAGAAAGGGCATCTCTCCAAAAAGAAAAGGAACCTATGGAGCTCCAAAAGAACGACAGCAGTTTTCAAGGACGGCCCGCTCAGTGCATCGGACCTAACACCATGAATCGCTGTGCCTGGCAAACTTGTAGACGTCCTGCCAAATATTGGGGGGTGGGGTGTGGGGGGTGTTCTCAGGAGACCTTCCGGAAGCCTTCGGTTCAGACGCCAAAGGAAGGCGAACTCGCTGCCAGCAGCCTGCCTGAGGCTTCCTCGCTCCACGAGTATGCGTTGTCCCCAGGAGGGAGCTTGAACGTTGACAAGCCCCCGTTACTTTCAGGGCTCTGGAATGTAGGCGAAATGAAGGACGCACGAAGGCAATGGCACAGTTCATGGCTTAGCCTAGGAAACAAGTCCTAAAGCAGCGCATTTCTTTCTGGGCTGGAAGACATCTGTGAACTCTGTGGCAAGGCCACTTTTGGACCGAGACGTCCCTGAGCTCTTTGGACTAGGCCTCTACAGCTGCGCTCATTTCTCTGTGGCGTATGCCAAGCAGTAAGCGAGCCTCGTCCGTCACAGCAGGAGCCTGTTGCCCCGGCTTTAGAAAGTATAGCTAACGGTGAGGGAAAACGAAAGAGATGTGCTACAAGACAGTGCTGTCTGCAAACGTTACAGGAAACCCTGCGTTGGGCTCCCTCGGTTAGGAGAGTGGCAGGAGCTCTGTCCACAAACCGTTTGCAGCGATGCAGCCCCAGCCGGGTAGCAGGCTGCGTTCAGAGGGGATGTGGCAGCAGTACGTCTGTGACGCCTGTGAAGGCTTTGGAATACTGACGTGTGGACGCCGGGGTCAGAGCGTGCACTTGTGGTTAGGCACTTTGCACCGGGGACGAGGGCAGGTAAAGTCGTTAGTTGAGAGAAGCAGAAGGCCGTACTATTTGCACAGGCTACGCTGAGTGTATCCTCAAAGCAGCTTCTCAAAGAGCAGGGAGGCAGAGGGCATCTCGACCAGCATCACCAGGAGCGTCCTGTCGCGAAATGTGCCACTTGCAAGCAGGCTACCAACGCGCAGCTTTCGCGGAAGGTACCTCCTCGCCAAGAGAGTGATACCTTGAGCGTGATCTGGGCAGCGATGTGTTCCCCCCCCACCCCCGGAGAGTGATTCTAGCACATATAGGTGCTAAGTGAGCTTAGCGGCACGACGTATGCCCCACAATGGCGAGGCAGAAGCATTTCAAAAGGCAGTGAACAGGCGCCAGTGCTTCCTCTCAGAGAACAAAGAGTTCCCATGCCGTGCGTTCCCTCCTCGAAATGAAAGTGCAGTGTAGTGTGTTCAAAGAACAGTCATGATCGAGAGCGCTGCAGGGGTACACTCTCAAAAGTTAATGGGAAGATGCCCTCCCACGAGTGGCTATAGGCCGAACGCCGTGGAGTCCTTTCTCCTGCGTGCCAAAGGAGAAAACAAAAAGGCCATCTTTTCGAAAAGAAAAGGGACCTACGGTGCTCCAAAACAACGACAGTATTTTGCAAGTACGGCCCTTTCACAGTATGGGACTTAACACCACGACTCGCTGCACCTGGCGTACTTGTAGAGGTCCTGCCGAAGAATTGTGCGGTTTCCTGGAGAGCTACCGGATGCCTTCGTTTCAGAAGCCAAAGGAACATGAACTTGACGCAAGCAGCCCGGCTTAGGCTGCCTCGCTCCACAAGTGTGTGTGGTCCGCAGGAAGGGACTTTGAACGTTGAATGAATGGCCCCCGTTACTTTTAGGGGTCTGGGGTGTAAGAGAAATGAAGGAACCGCAGAGGCGTTTTCAACAGACTGCCCTCTCAAACTAAAATTCTCCCTGGTGGCGGTGAGACTCTCTGGAGATCACGGTAGTGACTTGGCCTGTAACTAACACCTCCTCCAACAGGCCCTAGGCTCTGGAGGCTCCCTGTGCAGTCAAGACTGTTGTATCTGGCAACCAAGGCCATGTTTTGGCCCCAGTTTGCACGCCAGACGTGACGGGCATACCCAATATAATCCCTTCATGAGCTCCTTGGGTGAGCCAGGGTAATGTTAAGGTGAGCTGGCCTCCACAAAACAGAACCAAGGAGACTGCTGGGGAAAGGCTTTGAGATGGCAACGGTCAGCACGAGCTTGACAACTGCAAGGCCAGAAATCATTTCTTATCCTAGGAAACATCTCCTTCGCGGCGAATTCTTTCCTGCGCTGGAAGATACTATGACCTCTGCAGCTAGCCAAATGTTGGACTGAGACGTCGTTGAGCTCTTTTGACTAGTCCTCTACGGCTGCACGCATTTCTCTGTGGCGTATGGCAAGCAGGAAGCAGACCCCGTCCACCGCAGCAGAAGACTGTTCCCCCAGCTTAGAAAGCACAGACAAGGGTGAGGGACGAGAAAAAGAGGGGAGCACCAGAAAGTGCTCTCTGCAAACGTGCCAGGAAACCCTGCGTTGGACTCTCTCGCTTAGGAGAGTGGTAGGAGCTCTGTCCACAAACCGTTTGCAGAGATGCAGCCCCAGCCAGGTGGCAGGCTGCGTCCAGAGGGGAAGTGGAAGCAGTACGCCTGTGAAGGCTTTGGAATATTGACGTGTGGACGTCGGGCTCAGAGCGCGCAATCGTGGTGAGGCGCTTTGCCCCGAGGACGAGGGCAGGTAAAGCCGTGAGTTGAGAGAAACAGAAGGCTGAACTTCGCACAGGCTACGCTGAGCGTATCCTCAAGGCAGTCTTCTCAACGAGCAGAGAAGCCGGCGGCCGTGTCGATCAGCGTGACCTAGAGCGTTCACGTCAAGAGAGGAGCCCCTTCAAACAGGCTACCAATGCACAGCTTTCGAGGAAGGTACCTCCACGCCAAGAAAGTGATACCTTGAGGGTGATCCGGGCACCGATGTGTTCCCCCGGAAGGTAATTCTACCACTTGTAACTCCTAAGGGAGCTGAGCCGCACAATGTATGCCCCACAATGGCGAGGCGAAAGCATTTCAGAAGACAGTGAACCACAAAGTACACAGGCCCAGTAGTGCCACCTACTCCGCTCAGAGAACAAACGGTTCCCAGGCAGTGCACTCCCTCCTCGAATGGAGAGTGCAGGTTAGTGTGTTCAAGGAACAGTCATGCTCGAGAGCGCTGCAGGAGGGCACTCTCCAAAGTTAATGAGAAGCTGCCCTCTCTCGAGTGGGTAGCGGCCGAGTGGCCAGGAAATCGTTTCCCTGTGTGTAAGAGTAGCAAAGAGAAAGGGCATCTCTCCAAAAAGAAAAGGAACCTATGGAGCTCCAAAAGAACGACAGCAGTTTTCAAGGACGGCCCGCTCAGTGCATCGGACCTAACACCATGAATCGCTGTGCCTGGCAAACTTGTAGACGTCCTGCCAAATATTGGGGGGTGGGGTGTGGGGGGTGTTCTCAGGAGACCTTCCGGAAGCCTTCGGTTCAGACGCCAAAGGAAGGCGAACTCGCTGCCAGCAGCCTGCCTGAGGCTTCCTCGCTCCACGAGTATGCGTTGTCCCCAGGAGGGAGCTTGAATGTTGACAAGCCCCCGTTACTTTCAGGGCTCTGGAATGTAGGCGAAATGAAGGACGCACGAAGGCAATGGCACAGTTCATGGCTTAGCCTAGGAAACAAGTCCTAAAGCAGCGCATTTCTTTCTGGGCTGGAAGACATCTGTGAACTCTGTGGCAAGGCCACTTTTGGACCGAGACGTCCCTGAGCTCTTTGGACTAGGCCTCTACAGCTGCGCTCATTTCTCTGTGGCGTATGCCAAGCAGTAAGCGAGCCTCGTCCGTCACAGCAGGAGCCTGTTGCCCCGGCTTTAGAAAGTATAGCTAACGGTGAGGGAAAACGAAAGAGATGTGCTACAAGACAGTGCTGTCTGCAAACGTTACAGGAAACCCTGCGTTGGGCTCCCTCGGTTAGGAGAGTGGCAGGAGCTCTGTCCACAAACCGTTTGCAGCGATGCAGCCCCAGCCGGGTAGCAGGCTGCGTTCAGAGGGGATGTGGCAGCAGTACGTCTGTGACGCCTGTGAAGGCTTTGGAATACTGACGTGTGGACGCCGGGGTCAGAGCGTGCACTTGTGGTTAGGCACTTTGCACCGGGGACGAGGGCAGGTAAAGTCGTTAGTTGAGAGAAGCAGAAGGCCGTACTATTTGCACAGGCTACGCTGAGTGTATCCTCAAAGCAGCTTCTCAAAGAGCAGGGAGGCAGAGGGCATCTCGACCAGCATCACCAGGAGCGTCCTGTCGCGAAATGTGCCACTTGCAAGCAGGCTACCAACGCGCAGCTTTCGCGGAAGGTACCTCCTCGCCAAGAGAGTGATACCTTGAGCGTGATCTGGGCAGCGATGTGTTCCCCCCCCACCCCCGGAGAGTGATTCTAGCACATATAGGTGCTAAGTGAGCTTAGCGGCACGACGTATGCCCCACAATGGCGAGGCAGAAGCATTTCAAAAGGCAGTGAACAGGCGCCAGTGCTTCCTCTCAGAGAACAAAGAGTTCCCATGCCGTGCGTTCCCTCCTCGAAATGAAAGTGCAGTGTAGTGTGTTCAAAGAACAGTCATGATCGAGAGCGCTGCAGGGGTACACTCTGAAAAGTTAATGGGAAGATGCCCTCCCACGAGTGGCTATAGGCCGAACGCCGTGGAGTCCTTTCTCCTGCGTGCCAAAGGAGAAAACAAAAAGGCCATCTTTTCGAAAAGAAAAGGGACCTACGGTGCTCCAAAACAACGACAGTATTTTGCAAGTACGGCCCTTTCACAGTATGGGACTTAACACCACGACTCGCTGCACCTGGCGTACTTGTAGAGGTCCTGCCGAAGAATTGTGCGGTTTCCTGGAGAGCTACCGGATGCCTTCGTTTCAGAAGCCAAAGGAACATGAACTTGACGCAAGCAGCCCGGCTTAGGCTGCCTCGCTCCACAAGTGTGTGTGGTCCGCAGGAAGGGACTTTGAACGTTGAATGAATGGCCCCCGTTACTTTTAGGGGTCTGGGGTGTAAGAGAAATGAAGGAACCGCAGAGGCGTTTTCAACAGACTGCCCTCTCAAACTAAAATTCTCCCTGGTGGCGGTGAGACTCTCTGGAGATCACGGTAGTGACTTGGCCTGTAACTAACACCTCCTCCAACAGGCCCTAGGCTCTGGAGGCTCCCTGTGCAGTCAAGACTGTTGTATCTGGCAACCAAGGCCATGTTTTGGCCCCAGTTTGCACGCCAGACGTGACGGGCATACCCAATATAATCCCTTCATGAGCTCCTTGGGTGAGCCAGGGTAATGTTAAGGTGAGCTGGCCTCCACAAAACAGAACCAAGGAGACTGCTGGGGAAAGGCTTTGAGATGGCAACGGTCAGCACGAGCTTGACAACTGCAAGGCCAGAAATCATTTCTTATCCTAGGAAACATCTCCTTCGCGGCGAATTCTTTCCTGCGCTGGAAGATACTATGACCTCTGCAGCTAGCCAAATGTTGGACTGAGACGTCGTTGAGCTCTTTTGACTAGTCCTCTACGGCTGCACGCATTTCTCTGTGGCGTATGGCAAGCAGGAAGCAGACCCCGTCCACCGCAGCAGAAGACTGTTCCCCCAGCTTAGAAAGCACAGACAAGGGTGAGGGACGAGAAAAAGAGGGGAGCACCAGAAAGTGCTCTCTGCAAACGTGCCAGGAAACCCTGCGTTGGACTCTCTCGCTTAGGAGAGTGGTAGGAGCTCTGTCCACAAACCGTTTGCAGAGATGCAGCCCCAGCCAGGTGGCAGGCTGCGTCCAGAGGGGAAGTGGAAGCAGTACGCCTGTGAAGGCTTTGGAATATTGACGTGTGGACGTCGGGCTCAGAGCGCGCAATCGTGGTGAGGCGCTTTGCCCCGAGGACGAGGGCAGGTAAAGCCGTGAGTTGAGAGAAACAGAAGGCTGAACTTCGCACAGGCTACGCTGAGCGTATCCTCAAGGCAGTCTTCTCAACGAGCAGAGAAGCCGGCGGCCGTGTCGATCAGCGTGACCTAGAGCGTTCACGTCAAGAGAGGAGCCCCTTCAAACAGGCTACCAATGCACAGCTTTCGAGGAAGGTACCTCCACGCCAAGAAAGTGATACCTTGAGGGTGATCCGGGCACCGATGTGTTCCCCCGGAAGGTAATTCTACCACTTGTAACTCCTAAGGGAGCTGAGCCGCACAATGTATGCCCCACAATGGCGAGGCGAAAGCATTTCAGAAGACAGTGAACCACAAAGTACACAGGCCCAGTAGTGCCACCTACTCCGCTCAGAGAACAAACGGTTCCCAGGCAGTGCACTCCCTCCTCGAATGGAGAGTGCAGGTTAGTGTGTTCAAGGAACAGTCATGCTCGAGAGCGCTGCAGGAGGGCACTCTCCAAAGTTAATGAGAAGCTGCCCTCTCTCGAGTGGGTAGCGGCCGAGTGGCCAGGAAATCGTTTCCCTGTGTGTAAGAGGAGCAAAGAGAAAGGGCATCTCTCCAAAAAGAAAAGGAACCTATGGAGCTGCAAAAGAACGACAGCAGTTTTCAAGGACGGCCCGCTCAGTGCATCGGACCTAACACCATGAATCGCTGTGCCTGGCAAACTTGTAGACGTCCTGCCAAATATTGGGGGGTGGGGTGTGGGGGGTGTTCTCAGGAGACCTTCCGGAAGCCTTCGGTTCAGACGCCAAAGGAAGGCGAACTCGCTGCCAGCAGCCTGCCTGAGGCTTCCTCGCTCCACGAGTATGCGTTGTCCCCAGGAGGGAGCTTGAACGTTGACAAGCCCCCGTTACTTTCAGGGCTCTGGAATGTAGGCGAAATGAAGGACGCACGAAGGCAATGGCACAGTTCATGGCTTAGCCTAGGAAACAAGTCCTAAAGCAGCGCATTTCTTTCTGGGCTGGAAGACATCTGTGAACTCTGTGGCAAGGCCACTTTTGGACCGAGACGTCCCTGAGCTCTTTGGACTAGGCCTCTACAGCTGCGCTCATTTCTCTGTGGCGTATGCCAAGCAGTAAGCGAGCCTCGTCCGTCACAGCAGGAGCCTGTTGCCCCGGCTTTAGAAAGTATAGCTAACGGTGAGGGAAAACGAAAGAGATGTGCTACAAGACAGTGCTGTCTGCAAACGTTACAGGAAACCCTGCGTTGGGCTCCCTCGGTTAGGAGAGTGGCAGGAGCTCTGTCCACAAACCGTTTGCAGCGATGCAGCCCCAGCCGGGTAGCAGGCTGCGTTCAGAGGGGATGTGGCAGCAGTACGTCTGTGACGCCTGTGAAGGCTTTGGAATACTGACGTGTGGACGCCGGGGTCAGAGCGTGCACTTGTGGTTAGGCACTTTGCACCGGGGACGAGGGCAGGTAAAGTCGTTAGTTGAGAGAAGCAGAAGGCCGTACTATTTGCACAGGCTACGCTGAGTGTATCCTCAAAGCAGCTTCTCAAAGAGCAGGGAGGCAGAGGGCATCTCGACCAGCATCACCAGGAGCGTCCTGTCGCGAAATGTGCCACTTGCAAGCAGGCTACCAACGCGCAGCTTTCGCGGAAGGTACCTCCTCGCCAAGAGAGTGATACCTTGAGCGTGATCTGGGCAGCGATGTGTTCCCCCCCCACCCCCGGAGAGTGATTCTAGCACATATAGGTGCTAAGTGAGCTTAGCGGCACGACGTATGCCCCACAATGGCGAGGCAGAAGCATTTCAAAAGGCAGTGAACAGGCGCCAGTGCTTCCTCTCAGAGAACAAAGAGTTCCCATGCCGTGCGTTCCCTCCTCGAAATGAAAGTGCAGTGTAGTGTGTTCAAAGAACAGTCATGATCGAGAGTGCTGCAGGGGTACACTCTGAAAAGTTAATGGGAAGATGCCCTCCCACGAGTGGCTATAGGCCGAACGCCGTGGAGTCCTTTCTCCTGCGTGCCAAAGGAGAAAACAAAAAGGCCATCTTTTCGAAAAGAAAAGGGACCTACGGTGCTCCAAAACAACGACAGTATTTTGCAAGTACGGCCCTTTCACAGTATGGGACTTAACACCACGACTCGCTGCACCTGGCGTACTTGTAGAGGTCCTGCCGAAGAATTGTGCGGTTTCCTGGAGAGCTACCGGATGCCTTCGTTTCAGAAGCCAAAGGAACATGAACTTGACGCAAGCAGCCCGGCTTAGGCTGCCTCGCTCCACAAGTGTGTGTGGTCCGCAGGAAGGGACTTTGAACGTTGAATGAATGGCCCCCGTTACTTTTAGGGGTCTGGGGTGTAAGAGAAATGAAGGAACCGCAGAGGCGTTTTCAACAGACTGCCCTCTCAAACTAAAATTCTCCCTGGTGGCGGTGAGACTCTCTGGAGATCACGGTAGTGACTTGGCCTGTAACTAACACCTCCTCCAACAGGCCCTAGGCTCTGGAGGCTCCCTGTGCAGTCAAGACTGTTGTATCTGGCAACCAAGGCCATGTTTTGGCCCCAGTTTGCACGCCAGACGTGACGGGCATACCCAATATAATCCCTTCATGAGCTCCTTGGGTGAGCCAGGGTAATGTTAAGGTGAGCTGGCCTCCACAAAACAGAACCAAGGAGACTGCTGGGGAAAGGCTTTGAGATGGCAACGGTCAGCACGAGCTTGACAACTGCAAGGCCAGAAATCATTTCTTATCCTAGGAAACATCTCCTTCGCGGCGAATTCTTTCCTGCGCTGGAAGATACTATGACCTCTGCAGCTAGCCAAATGTTGGACTGAGACGTCGTTGAGCTCTTTTGACTAGTCCTCTACGGCTGCACGCATTTCTCTGTGGCGTATGGCAAGCAGGAAGCAGACCCCGTCCACCGCAGCAGAAGACTGTTCCCCCAGCTTAGAAAGCACAGACAAGGGTGAGGGACGAGAAAAAGAGGGGAGCACCAGAAAGTGCTCTCTGCAAACGTGCCAGGAAACCCTGCGTTGGACTCTCTCGCTTAGGAGAGTGGTAGGAGCTCTGTCCACAAACCGTTTGCAGAGATGCAGCCCCAGCCAGGTGGCAGGCTGCGTCCAGAGGGGAAGTGGAAGCAGTACGCCTGTGAAGGCTTTGGAATATTGACGTGTGGACGTCGGGCTCAGAGCGCGCAATCGTGGTGAGGCGCTTTGCCCCGAGGACGAGGGCAGGTAAAGCCGTGAGTTGAGAGAAACAGAAGGCTGAACTTCGCACAGGCTACGCTGAGCGTATCCTCAAGGCAGTCTTCTCAACGAGCAGAGAAGCCGGCGGCCGTGTCGATCAGCGTGACCTAGAGCGTTCACGTCAAGAGAGGAGCCCCTTCAAACAGGCTACCAATGCACAGCTTTCGAGGAAGGTACCTCCACGCCAAGAAAGTGATACCTTGAGGGTGATCCGGGCACCGATGTGTTCCCCCGGAAGGTAATTCTACCACTTGTAACTCCTAAGGGAGCTGAGCCGCACAATGTATGCCCCACAATGGTGAGGCGAAAGCATTTCAGAAGACAGTGAACCACAAAGTACACAGGCCCAGTAGTGCCACCTACTCCGCTCAGAGAACAAACGGTTCCCAGGCAGTGCACTCCCTCCTCGAATGGAGAGTGCAGGTTAGTGTGTTCAAGGAACAGTCATGCTCGAGAGCGCTGCAGGAGGGCACTCTCCAAAGTTAATGAGAAGCTGCCCTCTCTCGAGTGGGTAGCGGCCGAGTGGCCAGGAAATCGTTTCCCTGTGTGTAAGAGGAGCAAAGAGAAAGGGCATCTCTCCAAAAAGAAAAGGAACCTATGGAGCTGCAAAAGAACGACAGCAGTTTTCAAGGACGGCCCGCTCAGTGCATCGGACCTAACACCATGAATCGCTGTGCCTGGCAAACTTGTAGACGTCCTGCCAAATATTGGGGGGTGGGGTGTGGGGGGTGTTCTCAGGAGACCTTCCGGAAGCCTTCGGTTCAGACGCCAAAGGAAGGCGAACTCGCTGCCAGCAGCCTGCCTGAGGCTTCCTCGCTCCACGAGTATGCGTTGTCCCCAGGAGGGAGCTTGAACGTTGACAAGCCCCCGTTACTTTCAGGGCTCTGGAATGTAGGCGAAATGAAGGACGCACGAAGGCAATGGCACAGTTCATGGCTTAGCCTAGGAAACAAGTCCTAAAGCAGCGCATTTCTTTCTGGGCTGGAAGACATCTGTGAACTCTGTGGCAAGGCCACTTTTGGACCGAGACGTCCCTGAGCTCTTTGGACTAGGCCTCTACAGCTGCGCTCATTTCTCTGTGGCGTATGCCAAGCAGTAAGCGAGCCTCGTCCGTCACAGCAGGAGCCTGTTGCCCCGGCTTTAGAAAGTATAGCTAACGGTGAGGGAAAACGAAAGAGATGTGCTACAAGACAGTGCTGTCTGCAAACGTTACAGGAAACCCTGCGTTGGGCTCCCTCGGTTAGGAGAGTGGCAGGAGCTCTGTCCACAAACCGTTTGCAGCGATGCAGCCCCAGCCGGGTAGCAGGCTGCGTTCAGAGGGGATGTGGCAGCAGTACGTCTGTGACGCCTGTGAAGGCTTTGGAATACTGACGTGTGGACGCCGGGGTCAGAGCGTGCACTTGTGGTTAGGCACTTTGCACCGGGGACGAGGGCAGGTAAAGTCGTTAGTTGAGAGAAGCAGAAGGCCGTACTATTTGCACAGGCTACGCTGAGTGTATCCTCAAAGCAGCTTCTCAAAGAGCAGGGAGGCAGAGGGCATCTCGACCAGCATCACCAGGAGCGTCCTGTCGCGAAATGTGCCACTTGCAAGCAGGCTACCAACGCGCAGCTTTCGCGGAAGGTACCTCCTCGCCAAGAGAGTGATACCTTGAGCGTGATCTGGGCAGCGATGTGTTCCCCCCCCACCCCCGGAGAGTGATTCTAGCACATATAGGTGCTAAGTGAGCTTAGCGGCACGACGTATGCCCCACAATGGCGAGGCAGAAGCATTTCAAAAGGCAGTGAACAGGCGCCAGTGCTTCCTCTCAGAGAACAAAGAGTTCCCATGCCGTGCGTTCCCTCCTCGAAATGAAAGTGCAGTGTAGTGTGTTCAAAGAACAGTCATGATCGAGAGCGCTGCAGGGGTACACTCTGAAAAGTTAATGGGAAGATGCCCTCCCACGAGTGGCTATAGGCCGAACGCCGTGGAGTCCTTTCTCCTGCGTGCCAAAGGAGAAAACAAAAAGGCCATCTTTTCGAAAAGAAAAGGGACCTACGGTGCTCCAAAACAACGACAGTATTTTGCAAGTACGGCCCTTTCACAGTATGGGACTTAACACCACGACTCGCTGCACCTGGCGTACTTGTAGAGGTCCTGCCGAAGAATTGTGCGGTTTCCTGGAGAGCTACCGGATGCCTTCGTTTCAGAAGCCAAAGGAACATGAACTTGACGCAAGCAGCCCGGCTTAGGCTGCCTCGCTCCACAAGTGTGTGTGGTCCGCAGGAAGGGACTTTGAACGTTGAATGAATGGCCCCCGTTACTTTTAGGGGTCTGGGGTGTAAGAGAAATGAAGGAACCGCAGAGGCGTTTTCAACAGACTGCCCTCTCAAACTAAAATTCTCCCTGGTGGCGGTGAGACTCTCTGGAGATCACGGTAGTGACTTGGCCTGTAACTAACACCTCCTCCAACAGGCCCTAGGCTCTGGAGGCTCCCTGTGCAGTCAAGACTGTTGTATCTGGCAACCAAGGCCATGTTTTGGCCCCAGTTTGCACGCCAGACGTGACGGGCATACCCAATATAATCCCTTCATGAGCTCCTTGGGTGAGCCAGGGTAATGTTAAGGTGAGCTGGCCTCCACAAAACAGAACCAAGGAGACTGCTGGGGAAAGGCTTTGAGATGGCAACGGTCAGCACGAGCTTGACAACTGCAAGGCCAGAAATCATTTCTTATCCTAGGAAACATCTCCTTCGCGGCGAATTCTTTCCTGCGCTGGAAGATACTATGACCTCTGCAGCTAGCCAAATGTTGGACTGAGACGTCGTTGAGCTCTTTTGACTAGTCCTCTACGGCTGCACGCATTTCTCTGTGGCGTATGGCAAGCAGGAAGCAGACCCCGTCCACCGCAGCAGAAGACTGTTCCCCCAGCTTAGAAAGCACAGACAAGGGTGAGGGACGAGAAAAAGAGGGGAGCACCAGAAAGTGCTCTCTGCAAACGTGCCAGGAAACCCTGCGTTGGACTCTCTCGCTTAGGAGAGTGGTAGGAGCTCTGTCCACAAACCGTTTGCAGAGATGCAGCCCCAGCCAGGTGGCAGGCTGCGTCCAGAGGGGAAGTGGAAGCAGTACGCCTGTGAAGGCTTTGGAATATTGACGTGTGGACGTCGGGCTCAGAGCGCGCAATCGTGGTGAGGCGCTTTGCCCCGAGGACGAGGGCAGGTAAAGCCGTGAGTTGAGAGAAACAGAAGGCTGAACTTCGCACAGGCTACGCTGAGCGTATCCTCAAGGCAGTCTTCTCAACGAGCAGAGAAGCCGGCGGCCGTGTCGATCAGCGTGACCTAGAGCGTTCACGTCAAGAGAGGAGCCCCTTCAAACAGGCTACCAATGCACAGCTTTCGAGGAAGGTACCTCCACGCCAAGAAAGTGATACCTTGAGGGTGATCCGGGCACCGATGTGTTCCCCCGGAAGGTAATTCTACCACTTGTAACTCCTAAGGGAGCTGAGCCGCACAATGTATGCCCCACAATGGCGAGGCGAAAGCATTTCAGAAGACAGTGAACCACAAAGTACACAGGCCCAGTAGTGCCACCTACTCCGCTCAGAGAACAAACGGTTCCCAGGCAGTGCGCTCCCTCCTCGAATGGAGAGTGCAGGTTAGTGTGTTCAAGGAACAGTCATGCTCGAGAGCGCTGCAGGAGGGCACTCTCCAAAGTTAATGAGAAGCTGCCCTCTCTCGAGTGGGTAGCGGCCGAGTGGCCAGGAAATCGTTTCCCTGTGTGTAAGAGGAGCAAAGAGAAAGGGCATCTCTCCAAAAAGAAAAGGAACCTATGGAGCTGCAAAAGAACGACAGCAGTTTTCAAGGACGGCCCGCTCAGTGCATCGGACCTAACACCATGAATCGCTGTGCCTGGCAAACTTGTAGACGTCCTGCCAAATATTGGGGGGTGGGGTGTGGGGGGTGTTCTCAGGAGACCTTCCGGAAGCCTTCGGTTCAGACGCCAAAGGAAGGCGAACTCGCTGCCAGCAGCCTGCCTGAGGCTTCCTCGCTCCACGAGTATGCGTTGTCCCCAGGAGGGAGCTTGAACGTTGACAAGCCCCCGTTACTTTCAGGGCTCTGGAATGTAGGCGAAATGAAGGACGCACGAAGGCAATGGCACAGTTCATGGCTTAGCCTAGGAAACAAGTCCTAAAGCAGCGCATTTCTTTCTGGGCTGGAAGACATCTGTGAACTCTGTGGCAAGGCCACTTTTGGACCGAGACGTCCCTGAGCTCTTTGGACTAGGCCTCTACAGCTGCGCTCATTTCTCTGTGGCGTATGCCAAGCAGTAAGCGAGCCTCGTCCGTCACAGCAGGAGCCTGTTGCCCCGGCTTTAGAAAGCATAGCTAACGGTGAGGGAAAACGAAAGAGATGTGCTACAAGACAGTGCTGTCTGCAAACGTTACAGGAAACCCTGCGTTGGGCTCCCTCGGTTAGGAGAGTGGCAGGAGCTCTGTCCACAAACCGTTTGCAGCGATGCAGCCCCAGCCGGGTAGCAGGCTGCGTTCAGAGGGGATGTGGCAGCAGTACGTCTGTGACGCCTGTGAAGGCTTTGGAATACTGACGTGTGGACGCCGGGGTCAGAGCGTGCACTTGTGGTTAGGCACTTTGCACCGGGGACGAGGGCAGGTAAAGTCGTTAGTTGAGAGAAGCAGAAGGCCGTACTATTTGCACAGGCTACGCTGAGTGTATCCTCAAAGCAGCTTCTCAAAGAGCAGGGAGGCAGAGGGCATCTCGACCAGCATCACCAGGAGCGTCCTGTCGCGAAATGTGCCACTTGCAAGCAGGCTACCAACGCGCAGCTTTCGCGGAAGGTACCTCCTCGCCAAGAGAGTGATACCTTGAGCGTGATCTGGGCAGCGATGTGTTCCCCCCCCACCCCCGGAGAGTGATTCTAGCACATATAGGTGCTAAGTGAGCTTAGCGGCACGACGTATGCCCCACAATGGCGAGGCAGAAGCATTTCAAAAGGCAGTGAACAGGCGCCAGTGCTTCCTCTCAGAGAACAAAGAGTTCCCATGCCGTGCGTTCCCTCCTCGAAATGAAAGTGCAGTGTAGTGTGTTCAAAGAACAGTCATGATCGAGAGCGCTGCAGGGGTACACTCTGAAAAGTTAATGGGAAGATGCCCTCCCACGAGTGGCTATAGGCCGAACGCCGTGGAGTCCTTTCTCCTGCGTGCCAAAGGAGAAAACAAAAAGGCCATCTTTTCGAAAAGAAAAGGGACCTACGGTGCTCCAAAACAACGACAGTATTTTGCAAGTACGGCCCTTTCACAGTATGGGACTTAACACCACGACTCGCTGCACCTGGCGTACTTGTAGAGGTCCTGCCGAAGAATTGTGCGGTTTCCTGGAGAGCTACCGGATGCCTTCGTTTCAGAAGCCAAAGGAACATGAACTTGACGCAAGCAGCCCGGCTTAGGCTGCCTCGCTCCACAAGTGTGTGTGGTCCGCAGGAAGGGACTTTGAACGTTGAATGAATGGCCCCCGTTACTTTTAGGGGTCTGGGGTGTAAGAGAAATGAAGGAACCGCAGAGGCGTTTTCAACAGACTGCCCTCTCAAACTAAAATTCTCCCTGGTGGCGGTGAGACTCTCTGGAGATCACGGTAGTGACTTGGCCTGTAACTAACACCTCCTCCAACAGGCCCTAGGCTCTGGAGGCTCCCTGTGCAGTCAAGACTGTTGTATCTGGCAACCAAGGCCATGTTTTGGCCCCAGTTTGCACGCCAGACGTGACGGGCATACCCAATATAATCCCTTCATGAGCTCCTTGGGTGAGCCAGGGTAATGTTAAGGTGAGCTGGCCTCCACAAAACAGAACCAAGGAGACTGCTGGGGAAAGGCTTTGAGATGGCAACGGTCAGCACGAGCTTGACAACTGCAAGGCCAGAAATCATTTCTTATCCTAGGAAACATCTCCTTCGCGGCGAATTCTTTCCTGCGCTGGAAGATACTATGACCTCTGCAGCTAGCCAAATGTTGGACTGAGACGTCGTTGAGCTCTTTTGACTAGTCCTCTACGGCTGCACGCATTTCTCTGTGGCGTATGGCAAGCAGGAAGCAGACCCCGTCCACCGCAGCAGAAGACTGTTCCCCCAGCTTAGAAAGCACAGACAAGGGTGAGGGACGAGAAAAAGAGGGGAGCACCAGAAAGTGCTCTCTGCAAACGTGCCAGGAAACCCTGCGTTGGACTCTCTCGCTTAGGAGAGTGGTAGGAGCTCTGTCCACAAACCGTTTGCAGAGATGCAGCCCCAGCCAGGTGGCAGGCTGCGTCCAGAGGGGAAGTGGAAGCAGTACGCCTGTGAAGGCTTTGGAATATTGACGTGTGGACGTCGGGCTCAGAGCGCGCAATCGTGGTGAGGCGCTTTGCCCCGAGGACGAGGGCAGGTAAAGCCGTGAGTTGAGAGAAACAGAAGGCTGAACTTCGCACAGGCTACGCTGAGCGTATCCTCAAGGCAGTCTTCTCAACGAGCAGAGAAGCCGGCGGCCGTGTCGATCAGCGTGACCTAGAGCGTTCACGTCAAGAGAGGAGCCCCTTCAAACAGGCTACCAATGCACAGCTTTCGAGGAAGGTACCTCCACGCCAAGAAAGTGATACCTTGAGGGTGATCCGGGCACCGATGTGTTCCCCCGGAAGGTAATTCTACCACTTGTAACTCCTAAGGGAGCTGAGCCGCACAATGTATGCCCCACAATGGCGAGGCGAAAGCATTTCAGAAGACAGTGAACCACAAAGTACACAGGCCCAGTAGTGCCACCTACTCCGCTCAGAGAACAAACGGTTCCCAGGCAGTGCGCTCCCTCCTCGAATGGAGAGTGCAGGTTAGTGTGTTCAAGGAACAGTCATGCTCGAGAGCGCTGCAGGAGGGCACTCTCCAAAGTTAATGAGAAGCTGCCCTCTCTCGAGTGGGTAGCGGCCGAGTGGCCAGGAAATCGTTTCCCTGTGTGTAAGAGTAGCAAAGAGAAAGGGCATCTCTCCAAAAAGAAAAGGAACCTATGGAGCTGCAAAAGAACGACAGCAGTTTTCAAGGACGGCCCGCTCAGTGCATCGGACCTAACACCATGAATCGCTGTGCCTGGCAAACTTGTAGACGTCCTGCCAAATATTGGGGTGGGGGTGGGGGTGGTTCTCAGGAGACCTTCCGGAAGCCTTCGGTTCAGACGCCAAAGGAAGGCGAACTCGCTGCCAGCAGCCTGCCTGAGGCTTCCTCGCTCCACGAGTATGCGTTGTCCCCAGGAGGGAGCTTGAACGTTGACAAGCCCCCGTTACTTTCAGGGCTCTGGAATGTAGGCGAAATGAAGGACGCACGAAGGCAATGGCACAGTTCATGGCTTAGCCTAGGAAACAAGTCCTAAAGCAGCGCGTTCCTTCCTGGGCTGGAAGACATCTGTGAACTCTGTGGCAAGGCCACTTTTGGACCGAGACGTCCCTGAGCTCTTTGGACTAGGCCTCTACAGCTGCGCTCATTTCTCTGTGGCGTATGCCAAGCAGTAAGCGAGCCTCGTCCGTCACAGCAGGAGCCTGTTGCCCCGGCTTTAGAAAGTATAGCTAACGGTGAGGGAAAACGAAAGAGATGTGCTACAAGACAGTGCTGTCTGCAAACGTTACAGGAAACCCTGCGTTGGGCTCCCTCGGTTAGGAGAGTGGCAGGAGCTCTGTCCACAAACCGTTTGCAGCGATGCAGCCCCAGCCGGGTAGCAGGCTGCGTTCAGAGGGGATGTGGCAGCAGTACGTCTGTGACGCCTGTGAAGGCTTTGGAATACTGACGTGTGGACGCCGGGGTCAGAGCGTGCACTTGTGGTTAGGCACTTTGCACCGGGGACGAGGGCAGGTAAAGTCGTTAGTTGAGAGAAGCAGAAGGCCGTACTATTTGCACAGGCTACGCTGAGTGTATCCTCAAAGCAGCTTCTCAAAGAGCAGGGAGGCAGAGGGCATCTCGACCAGCATCACCAGGAGCGTCCTGTCGCGAAATGTGCCACTTGCAAGCAGGCTACCAACGCGCAGCTTTCGCGGAAGGTACCTCCTCGCCAAGAGAGTGATACCTTGAGCGTGATCTGGGCAGCGATGTGTTCCCCCCCGCCCCCCCGGAGAGTGATTCTAGCACATATAGGTGCTAAGTGAGCTTAGCGGCACGACGTATGCCCCACAATGGCGAGGCAGAAGCATTTCAAAAGGCAGTGAACAGGCGCCAGTGCTTCCTCTCAGAGAACAAAGAGTTCCCATGCCGTGCGTTCCCTCCTCGAAATGAAAGTGCAGTGTAGTGTGTTCAAAGAACAGTCATGATCGAGAGCGCTGCAGGGGTACACTCTCAAAAGTTAATGGGAAGATGCCCTCCCACGAGTGGCTATAGGCCGAACGCCGTGGAGTCCTTTCTCCTGCGTGCCAAAGGAGAAAACAAAAAGGCCATCTTTTCGAAAAGAAAAGGGACCTACGGTGCTCCAAAACAACGACAGTATTTTGCAAGTACGGCCCTTTCACAGTATGGGACTTAACACCACGACTCGCTGCACCTGGCGTACTTGTAGAGGTCCTGCCGAAGAATTGTGCGGTTTCCTGGAGAGCTACCGGATGCCTTCGTTTCAGAAGCCAAAGGAACATGAACTTGACGCAAGCAGCCCGGCTTAGGCTGCCTCGCTCCACAAGTGTGTGTGGTCCGCAGGAAGGGACTTTGAACGTTGAATGAATGGCCCCCGTTACTTTTAGGGGTCTGGGGTGTAAGAGAAATGAAGGAACCGCAGAGGCGTTTTCAACAGACTGCCCTCTCAAACTAAAATTCTCCCTGGTGGCGGTGAGACTCTCTGGAGATCACGGTAGTGACTTGGCCTGTAACTAACACCTCCTCCAACAGGCCCTAGGCTCTGGAGGCTCCCTGTGCAGTCAAGACTGTTGTATCTGGCAACCAAGGCCATGTTTTGGCCCCAGTTTGCACGCCAGACGTGACGGGCATACCCAATATAATCCCTTCATGAGCTCCTTGGGTGAGCCAGGGTAATGTTAAGGTGAGCTGGCCTCCACAAAACAGAACCAAGGAGACTGCTGGGGAAAGGCTTTGAGATGGCAACGGTCAGCACGAGCTTGACAACTGCAAGGCCAGAAATCATTTCTTATCCTAGGAAACATCTCCTTCGCGGCGAATTCTTTCCTGCGCTGGAAGATACTATGACCTCTGCAGCTAGCCAAATGTTGGACTGAGACGTCGTTGAGCTCTTTTGACTAGTCCTCTACGGCTGCACGCATTTCTCTGTGGCGTATGGCAAGCAGGAAGCAGACCCCGTCCACCGCAGCAGAAGACTGTTCCCCCA
Source organism: Orcinus orca (assembly GCF_937001465.1). NCBI lineage: Eukaryota > Metazoa > Chordata > Mammalia > Artiodactyla > Delphinidae > Orcinus > Orcinus orca. The sequence goes on along the minus strand of NC_064561.1, from coordinate 18,412,777 downwards.
GCTTAGAAAGCACAGACAAGGGTGAGGGACGAGAAAAAGAGGGGAGCACCAGAAAGTGCTCTCTGCAAACGTGCCAGGAAACCCTGCGTTGGACTCTCTCGCTTAGGAGAGTGGTAGGAGCTCTGTCCACAAACCGTTTGCAGAGATGCAGCCCCAGCCAGGTGGCAGGCTGCGTCCAGAGGGGAAGTGGAAGCAGTACGCCTGTGAAGGCTTTGGAATATTGACGTGTGGACGTCGGGCTCAGAGCGCGCAATCGTGGTGAGGCGCTTTGCCCCGAGGACGAGGGCAGGTAAAGCCGTGAGTTGAGAGAAACAGAAGGCTGAACTTCGCACAGGCTACGCTGAGCGTATCCTCAAGGCAGTCTTCTCAACGAGCAGAGAAGCCGGCGGCCGTGTCGATCAGCGTGACCTAGAGCGTTCACGTCAAGAGAGGAGCCCCTTCAAACAGGCTACCAATGCACAGCTTTCGAGGAAGGTACCTCCACGCCAAGAAAGTGATACCTTGAGGGTGATCCGGGCACCGATGTGTTCCCCCGGAAGGTAATTCTACCACTTGTAACTCCTAAGGGAGCTGAGCCGCACAATGTATGCCCCACAATGGCGAGGCGAAAGCATTTCAGAAGACAGTGAACCACAAAGTACACAGGCCCAGTAGTGCCACCTACTCCGCTCAGAGAACAAACGGTTCCCAGGCAGTGCGCTCCCTCCTCGAATGGAGAGTGCAGGTTAGTGTGTTCAAGGAACAGTCATGCTCGAGAGCGCTGCAGGAGGGCACTCTCCAAAGTTAATGAGAAGCTGCCCTCTCTCGAGTGGGTAGCGGCCGAGTGGCCAGGAAATCGTTTCCCTGTGTGTAAGAGTAGCAAAGAGAAAGGGCATCTCTCCAAAAAGAAAAGGAACCTATGGAGCTGCAAAAGAACGACAGCAGTTTTCAAGGACGGCCCGCTCAGTGCATCGGACCTAACACCATGAATCGCTGTGCCTGGCAAACTTGTAGACGTCCTGCCAAATATTGGGGTGGGGGTGGGGGTGGTTCTCAGGAGACCTTCCGGAAGCCTTCGGTTCAGACGCCAAAGGAAGGCGAACTCGCTGCCAGCAGCCTGCCTGAGGCTTCCTCGCTCCACGAGTATGCGTTGTCCCCAGGAGGGAGCTTGAACGTTGACAAGCCCCCGTTACTTTCAGGGCTCTGGAATGTAGGCGAAATGAAGGACGCACGAAGGCAATGGCACAGTTCATGGCTTAGCCTAGGAAACAAGTCCTAAAGCAGCGCGTTCCTTCCTGGGCTGGAAGACATCTGTGAACTCTGTGGCAAGGCCACTTTTGGACCGAGACGTCCCTGAGCTCTTTGGACTAGGCCTCTACAGCTGCGCTCATTTCTCTGTGGCGTATGCCAAGCAGTAAGCGAGCCTCGTCCGTCACAGCAGGAGCCTGTTGCCCCGGCTTTAGAAAGTATAGCTAACGGTGAGGGAAAACGAAAGAGATGTGCTACAAGACAGTGCTGTCTGCAAACGTTACAGGAAACCCTGCGTTGGGCTCCCTCGGTTAGGAGAGTGGCAGGAGCTCTGTCCACAAACCGTTTGCAGCGATGCAGCCCCAGCCGGGTAGCAGGCTGCGTTCAGAGGGGATGTGGCAGCAGTACGTCTGTGACGCCTGTGAAGGCTTTGGAATACTGACGTGTGGACGCCGGGGTCAGAGCGTGCACTTGTGGTTAGGCACTTTGCACCGGGGACGAGGGCAGGTAAAGTCGTTAGTTGAGAGAAGCAGAAGGCCGTACTATTTGCACAGGCTACGCTGAGTGTATCCTCAAAGCAGCTTCTCAAAGAGCAGGGAGGCAGAGGGCATCTCGACCAGCATCACCAGGAGCGTCCTGTCGCGAAATGTGCCACTTGCAAGCAGGCTACCAACGCGCAGCTTTCGCGGAAGGTACCTCCTCGCCAAGAGAGTGATACCTTGAGCGTGATCTGGGCAGCGATGTGTTCCCCCCCCACCCCCGGAGAGTGATTCTAGCACATATAGGTGCTAAGTGAGCTTAGCGGCACGACGTATGCCCCACAATGGCGAGGCAGAAGCATTTCAAAAGGCAGTGAACAGGCGCCAGTGCTTCCTCTCAGAGAACAAAGAGTTCCCATGCCGTGCGTTCCCTCCTCGAAATGAAAGTGCAGTGTAGTGTGTTCAAAGAACAGTCATGATCGAGAGCGCTGCAGGGGTACACTCTCAAAAGTTAATGGGAAGATGCCCTCCCACGAGTGGCTATAGGCCGAACGCCGTGGAGTCCTTTCTCCTGCGTGCCAAAGGAGAAAACAAAAAGGCCATCTTTTCGAAAAGAAAAGGGACCTACGGTGCTCCAAAACAACGACAGTATTTTGCAAGTACGGCCCTTTCACAGTATGGGACTTAACACCACGACTCGCTGCACCTGGCGTACTTGTAGAGGTCCTGCCGAAGAATTGTGCGGTTTCCTGGAGAGCTACCGGATGCCTTCGTTTCAGAAGCCAAAGGAACATGAACTTGACGCAAGCAGCCCGGCTTAGGCTGCCTCGCTCCACAAGTGTGTGTGGTCCGCAGGAAGGGACTTTGAACGTTGAATGAATGGCCCCCGTTACTTTTAGGGGTCTGGGGTGTAAGAGAAATGAAGGAACCGCAGAGGCGTTTTCAACAGACTGCCCTCTCAAACTAAAATTCTCCCTGGTGGCGGTGAGACTCTCTGGAGATCACGGTAGTGACTTGGCCTGTAACTAACACCTCCTCCAACAGGCCCTAGGCTCTGGAGGCTCCCTGTGCAGTCAAGACTGTTGTATCTGGCAACCAAGGCCATGTTTTGGCCCCAGTTTGCACGCCAGACGTGACGGGCATACCCAATATAATCCCTTCATGAGCTCCTTGGGTGAGCCAGGGTAATGTTAAGGTGAGCTGGCCTCCACAAAACAGAACCAAGGAGACTGCTGGGGAAAGGCTTTGAGATGGCAACGGTCAGCACGAGCTTGACAACTGCAAGGCCAGAAATCATTTCTTATCCTAGGAAACATCTCCTTCGCGGCGAATTCTTTCCTGCGCTGGAAGATACTATGACCTCTGCAGCTAGCCAAATGTTGGACTGAGACGTCGTTGAGCTCTTTTGACTAGTCCTCTACGGCTGCACGCATTTCTCTGTGGCGTATGGCAAGCAGGAAGCAGACCCCGTCCACCGCAGCAGAAGACTGTTCCCCCAGCTTAGAAAGCACAGACAAGGGTGAGGGACGAGAAAAAGAGGGGAGCACCAGAAAGTGCTCTCTGCAAACGTGCCAGGAAACCCTGCGTTGGACTCTCTCGCTTAGGAGAGTGGTAGGAGCTCTGTCCACAAACCGTTTGCAGAGATGCAGCCCCAGCCAGGTGGCAGGCTGCGTCCAGAGGGGAAGTGGAAGCAGTACGCCTGTGAAGGCTTTGGAATATTGACGTGTGGACGTCGGGCTCAGAGCGCGCAATCGTGGTGAGGCGCTTTGCCCCGAGGACGAGGGCAGGTAAAGCCGTGAGTTGAGAGAAACAGAAGGCTGAACTTCGCACAGGCTACGCTGAGCGTATCCTCAAGGCAGTCTTCTCAACGAGCAGAGAAGCCGGCGGCCGTGTCGATCAGCGTGACCTAGAGCGTTCACGTCAAGAGAGGAGCCCCTTCAAACAGGCTACCAATGCACAGCTTTCGAGGAAGGTACCTCCACGCCAAGAAAGTGATACCTTGAGGGTGATCCGGGCACCGATGTGTTCCCCCGGAAGGTAATTCTACCACTTGTAACTCCTAAGGGAGCTGAGCCGCACAATGTATGCCCCACAATGGCGAGGCGAAAGCATTTCAGAAGACAGTGAACCACAAAGTACACAGGCCCAGTAGTGCCACCTACTCCGCTCAGAGAACAAACGGTTCCCAGGCAGTGCGCTCCCTCCTCGAATGGAGAGTGCAGGTTAGTGTGTTCAAGGAACAGTCATGCTCGAGAGCGCTGCAGGAGGGCACTCTCCAAAGTTAATGAGAAGCTGCCCTCTCTCGAGTGGGTAGCGGCCGAGTGGCCAGGAAATCGTTTCCCTGTGTGTAAGAGTAGCAAAGAGAAAGGGCATCTCTCCAAAAAGAAAAGGAACCTATGGAGCTGCAAAAGAACGACAGCAGTTTTCAAGGACGGCCCGCTCAGTGCATCGGACCTAACACCATGAATCGCTGTGCCTGGCAAACTTGTAGACGTCCTGCCAAATATTGGGGTGGGGGTGGGGGTGGTTCTCAGGAGACCTTCCGGAAGCCTTCGGTTCAGACGCCAAAGGAAGGCGAACTCGCTGCCAGCAGCCTGCCTGAGGCTTCCTCGCTCCACGAGTATGCGTTGTCCCCAGGAGGGAGCTTGAACGTTGACAAGCCCCCGTTACTTTCAGGGCTCTGGAATGTAGGCGAAATGAAGGACGCACGAAGGCAATGGCACAGTTCATGGCTTAGCCTAGGAAACAAGTCCTAAAGCAGCGCGTTCCTTCCTGGGCTGGAAGACATCTGTGAACTCTGTGGCAAGGCCACTTTTGGACCGAGACGTCCCTGAGCTCTTTGGACTAGGCCTCTACAGCTGCGCTCATTTCTCTGTGGCGTATGCCAAGCAGTAAGCGAGCCTCGTCCGTCACAGCAGGAGCCTGTTGCCCCGGCTTTAGAAAGTATAGCTAACGGTGAGGGAAAACGAAAGAGATGTGCTACAAGACAGTGCTGTCTGCAAACGTTACAGGAAACCCTGCGTTGGGCTCCCTCGGTTAGGAGAGTGGCAGGAGCTCTGTCCACAAACCGTTTGCAGCGATGCAGCCCCAGCCGGGTAGCAGGCTGCGTTCAGAGGGGATGTGGCAGCAGTACGTCTGTGACGCCTGTGAAGGCTTTGGAATACTGACGTGTGGACGCCGGGGTCAGAGCGTGCACTTGTGGTTAGGCACTTTGCACCGGGGACGAGGGCAGGTAAAGTCGTTAGTTGAGAGAAGCAGAAGGCCGTACTATTTGCACAGGCTACGCTGAGTGTATCCTCAAAGCAGCTTCTCAAAGAGCAGGGAGGCAGAGGGCATCTCGACCAGCATCACCAGGAGCGTCCTGTCGCGAAATGTGCCACTTGCAAGCAGGCTACCAACGCGCAGCTTTCGCGGAAGGTACCTCCTCGCCAAGAGAGTGATACCTTGAGCGTGATCTGGGCAGCGATGTGTTCCCCCCCCACCCCCGGAGAGTGATTCTAGCACATATAGGTGCTAAGTGAGCTTAGCGGCACGACGTATGCCCCACAATGGCGAGGCAGAAGCATTTCAAAAGGCAGTGAACAGGCGCCAGTGCTTCCTCTCAGAGAACAAAGAGTTCCCATGCCGTGCGTTCCCTCCTCGAAATGAAAGTGCAGTGTAGTGTGTTCAAAGAACAGTCATGATCGAGAGCGCTGCAGGGGTACACTCTGAAAAGTTAATGGGAAGATGCCCTCCCACGAGTGGCTATAGGCCGAACGCCGTGGAGTCCTTTCTCCTGCGTGCCAAAGGAGAAAACAAAAAGGCCATCTTTTCGAAAAGAAAAGGGACCTACGGTGCTCCAAAACAACGACAGTATTTTGCAAGTACGGCCCTTTCACAGTATGGGACTTAACACCACGACTCGCTGCACCTGGCGTACTTGTAGAGGTCCTGCCGAAGAATTGTGCGGTTTCCTGGAGAGCTACCGGATGCCTTCGTTTCAGAAGCCAAAGGAACATGAACTTGACGCAAGCAGCCCGGCTTAGGCTGCCTCGCTCCACAAGTGTGTGTGGTCCGCAGGAAGGGACTTTGAACGTTGAATGAATGGCCCCCGTTACTTTTAGGGGTCTGGGGTGTAAGAGAAATGAAGGAACCGCAGAGGCGTTTTCAACAGACTGCCCTCTCAAACTAAAATTCTCCCTGGTGGCGGTGAGACTCTCTGGAGATCACGGTAGTGACTTGGCCTGTAACTAACACCTCCTCCAACAGGCCCTAGGCTCTGGAGGCTCCCTGTGCAGTCAAGACTGTTGTATCTGGCAACCAAGGCCATGTTTTGGCCCCAGTTTGCACGCCAGACGTGACGGGCATACCCAATATAATCCCTTCATGAGCTCCTTGGGTGAGCCAGGGTAATGTTAAGGTGAGCTGGCCTCCACAAAACAGAACCAAGGAGACTGCTGGGGAAAGGCTTTGAGATGGCAACGGTCAGCACGAGCTTGACAACTGCAAGGCCAGAAATCATTTCTTATCCTAGGAAACATCTCCTTCGCGGCGAATTCTTTCCTGCGCTGGAAGATACTATGACCTCTGCAGCTAGCCAAATGTTGGACTGAGACGTCGTTGAGCTCTTTTGACTAGTCCTCTACGGCTGCACGCATTTCTCTGTGGCGTATGGCAAGCAGGAAGCAGACCCCGTCCACCGCAGCAGAAGACTGTTCCCCCAGCTTAGAAAGCACAGACAAGGGTGAGGGACGAGAAAAAGAGGGGAGCACCAGAAAGTGCTCTCTGCAAACGTGCCAGGAAACCCTGCGTTGGACTCTCTCGCTTAGGAGAGTGGTAGGAGCTCTGTCCACAAACCGTTTGCAGAGATGCAGCCCCAGCCAGGTGGCAGGCTGCGTCCAGAGGGGAAGTGGAAGCAGTACGCCTGTGAAGGCTTTGGAATATTGACGTGTGGACGTCGGGCTCAGAGCGCGCAATCGTGGTGAGGCGCTTTGCCCCGAGGACGAGGGCAGGTAAAGCCGTGAGTTGAGAGAAACAGAAGGCTGAACTTCGCACAGGCTACGCTGAGCGTATCCTCAAGGCAGGCTTCTCAACGAGCAGAGAAGCCGGCGGCCGTGTCGATCAGCGTGACCTAGAGCGTTCACGTCAAGAGAGGAGCCCCTTCAAACAGGCTACCAATGCACAGCTTTCGAGGAAGGTACCTCCACGCCAAGAAAGTGATACCTTGAGGGTGATCCGGGCACCGATGTGTTCCCCCGGAAGGTAATTCTACCACTTGTAACTCCTAAGGGAGCTGAGCCGCACAATGTATGCCCCACAATGGCGAGGCGAAAGCATTTCAGAAGACAGTGAACCACAAAGTACACAGGCCCAGTAGTGCCACCTACTCCGCTCAGAGAACAAACGGTTCCCAGGCAGTGCGCTCCCTCCTCGAATGGAGAGTGCAGGTTAGTGTGTTCAAGGAACAGTCATGCTCGAGAGCGCTGCAGGAGGGCACTCTCCAAAGTTAATGAGAAGCTGCCCTCTCTCGAGTGGGTAGCGGCCGAGTGGCCAGGAAATCGTTTCCCTGTGTGTAAGAGTAGCAAAGAGAAAGGGCATCTCTCCAAAAAGAAAAGGAACCTATGGAGCTGCAAAAGAACGACAGCAGTTTTCAAGGACGGCCCGCTCAGTGCATCGGACCTAACACCATGAATCGCTGTGCCTGGCAAACTTGTAGACGTCCTGCCAAATATTGGGGTGGGGGTGGGGGTGGTTCTCAGGAGACCTTCCGGAAGCCTTCGGTTCAGACGCCAAAGGAAGGCGAACTCGCTGCCAGCAGCCTGCCTGAGGCTTCCTCGCTCCACGAGTATGCGTTGTCCCCAGGAGGGAGCTTGAACGTTGACAAGCCCCCGTTACTTTCAGGGCTCTGGAATGTAGGCGAAATGAAGGACGCACGAAGGCAATGGCACAGTTCATGGCTTAGCCTAGGAAACAAGTCCTAAAGCAGCGCGTTCCTTCCTGGGCTGGAAGACATCTGTGAACTCTGTGGCAAGGCCACTTTTGGACCGAGACGTCCCTGAGCTCTTTGGACTAGGCCTCTACAGCTGCGCTCATTTCTCTGTGGCGTATGCCAAGCAGTAAGCGAGCCTCGTCCGTCACAGCAGGAGCCTGTTGCCCCGGCTTTAGAAAGTATAGCTAACGGTGAGGGAAAACGAAAGAGATGTGCTACAAGACAGTGCTGTCTGCAAACGTTACAGGAAACCCTGCGTTGGGCTCCCTCGGTTAGGAGAGTGGCAGGAGCTCTGTCCACAAACCGTTTGCAGCGATGCAGCCCCAGCCGGGTAGCAGGCTGCGTTCAGAGGGGATGTGGCAGCAGTACGTCTGTGACGCCTGTGAAGGCTTTGGAATACTGACGTGTGGACGCCGGGGTCAGAGCGTGCACTTGTGGTTAGGCACTTTGCACCGGGGACGAGGGCAGGTAAAGTCGTTAGTTGAGAGAAGCAGAAGGCCGTACTATTTGCACAGGCTACGCTGAGTGTATCCTCAAAGCAGCTTCTCAAAGAGCAGGGAGGCAGAGGGCATCTCGACCAGCATCACCAGGAGCGTCCTGTCGCGAAATGTGCCACTTGCAAGCAGGCTACCAACGCGCAGCTTTCGCGGAAGGTACCTCCTCGCCAAGAGAGTGATACCTTGAGCGTGATCTGGGCAGCGATGTGTTCCCCCCCCACCCCCGGAGAGTGATTCTAGCACATATAGGTGCTAAGTGAGCTTAGCGGCACGACGTATGCCCCACAATGGCGAGGCAGAAGCATTTCAAAAGGCAGTGAACAGGCGCCAGTGCTTCCTCTCAGAGAACAAAGAGTTCCCATGCCGTGCGTTCCCTCCTCGAAATGAAAGTGCAGTGTAGTGTGTTCAAAGAACAGTCATGATCGAGAGCGCTGCAGGGGTACACTCTGAAAAGTTAATGGGAAGATGCCCTCCCACGAGTGGCTATAGGCCGAACGCCGTGGAGTCCTTTCTCCTGCGTGCCAAAGGAGAAAACAAAAAGGCCATCTTTTCGAAAAGAAAAGGGACCTACGGTGCTCCAAAACAACGACAGTATTTTGCAAGTACGGCCCTTTCACAGTATGGGACTTAACACCACGACTCGCTGCACCTGGCGTACTTGTAGAGGTCCTGCCGAAGAATTGTGCGGTTTCCTGGAGAGCTACCGGATGCCTTCGTTTCAGAAGCCAAAGGAACATGAACTTGACGCAAGCAGCCCGGCTTAGGCTGCCTCGCTCCACAAGTGTGTGTGGTCCGCAGGAAGGGACTTTGAACGTTGAATGAATGGCCCCCGTTACTTTTAGGGGTCTGGGGTGTAAGAGAAATGAAGGAACCGCAGAGGCGTTTTCAACAGACTGCCCTCTCAAACTAAAATTCTCCCTGGTGGCGGTGAGACTCTCTGGAGATCACGGTAGTGACTTGGCCTGTAACTAACACCTCCTCCAACAGGCCCTAGGCTCTGGAGGCTCCCTGTGCAGTCAAGACTGTTGTATCTGGCAACCAAGGCCATGTTTTGGCCCCAGTTTGCACGCCAGACGTGACGGGCATACCCAATATAATCCCTTCATGAGCTCCTTGGGTGAGCCAGGGTAATGTTAAGGTGAGCTGGCCTCCACAAAACAGAACCAAGGAGACTGTTGGGGAAAGGCTTTGAGATGGCAACGGTCAGCACGAGCTTGACAACTGCAAGGCCAGAAATCATTTCTTATCCTAGGAAACATCTCCTTCGCGGCGAATTCTTTCCTGCGCTGGAAGATACTATGACCTCTGCAGCTAGCCAAATGTTGGACTGAGACGTCGTTGAGCTCTTTTGACTAGTCCTCTACGGCTGCACGCATTTCTCTGTGGCGTATGGCAAGCAGGAAGCAGACCCCGTCCACCGCAGCAGAAGACTGTTCCCCCAGCTTAGAAAGCACAGACAAGGGTGAGGGACGAGAAAAAGAGGGGAGCACCAGAAAGTGCTCTCTGCAAACGTGCCAGGAAACCCTGCGTTGGACTCTCTCGCTTAGGAGAGTGGTAGGAGCTCTGTCCACAAACCGTTTGCAGAGATGCAGCCCCAGCCAGGTGGCAGGCTGCGTCCAGAGGGGAAGTGGAAGCAGTACGCCTGTGAAGGCTTTGGAATATTGACGTGTGGACGTCGGGCTCAGAGCGCGCAATCGTGGTGAGGCGCTTTGCCCCGAGGACGAGGGCAGGTAAAGCCGTGAGTTGAGAGAAACAGAAGGCTGAACTTCGCACAGGCTACGCTGAGCGTATCCTCAAGGCAGTCTTCTCAACGAGCAGAGAAGCCGGCGGCCGTGTCGATCAGCGTGACCTAGAGCGTTCACGTCAAGAGAGGAGCCCCTTCAAACAGGCTACCAATGCACAGCTTTCGAGGAAGGTACCTCCACGCCAAGAAAGTGATACCTTGAGGGTGATCCGGGCACCGATGTGTTCCCCCGGAAGGTAATTCTACCACTTGTAACTCCTAAGGGAGCTGAGCCGCACAATGTATGCCCCACAATGGCGAGGCGAAAGCATTTCAGAAGACAGTGAACCACAAAGTACACAGGCCCAGTAGTGCCACCTACTCCGCTCAGAGAACAAACGGTTCCCAGGCAGTGCACTCCCTCCTCGAATGGAGAGTGCAGGTTAGTGTGTTCAAGGAACAGTCATGCTCGAGAGCGCTGCAGGAGGGCACTCTCCAAAGTTAATGAGAAGCTGCCCTCTCTCGAGTGGGTAGCGGCCGAGTGGCCAGGAAATCGTTTCCCTGTGTGTAAGAGTAGCAAAGAGAAAGGGCATCTCTCCAAAAAGAAAAGGAACCTATGGAGCTGCAAAAGAACGACAGCAGTTTTCAAGGACGGCCCGCTCAGTGCATCGGACCTAACACCATGAATCGCTGTGCCTGGCAAACTTGTAGACGTCCTGCCAAATATTGGGGTGGGGGTGGGGGTGGTTCTCAGGAGACCTTCCGGAAGCCTTCGGTTCAGACGCCAAAGGAAGGCGAACTCGCTGCCAGCAGCCTGCCTGAGGCTTCCTCGCTCCACGAGTATGCGTTGTCCCCAGGAGGGAGCTTGAACGTTGACAAGCCCCCGTTACTTTCAGGGCTCTGGAATGTAGGCGAAATGAAGGACGCACGAAGGCAATGGCACAATTCATGGCTTAGCCTAGGAAACAAGTCCTAAAGCAGCGCATTTCTTCCTGGGCTGGAAGACATCTGTGAACTCTGTGGCAAGGCCACTTTTGGACCGAGACGTCCCTGAGCTCTTTGGACTAGGCCTCTACAGCTGCGCTCATTTCTCTGTGGCGTATGCCAAGCAGTAAGCGAGCCTCGTCCGTCACAGCAGGAGCCTGTTGCCCCGGCTTTAGAAAGTATAGCTAACGGTGAGGGAAAACGAAAGAGATGTGCTACAAGACAGTGCTGTCTGCAAACGTTACAGGAAACCCTGCGTTGGGCTCCCTCGGTTAGGAGAGTGGCAGGAGCTCTGTCCACAAACCGTTTGCAGCGATGCAGCCCCAGCCGGGTAGCAGGCTGCGTTCAGAGGGGATGTGGCAGCAGTACGTCTGTGACGCCTGTGAAGGCTTTGGAATACTGACGTGTGGACGCCGGGGTCAGAGCGTGCACTTGTGGTTAGGCACTTTGCACCGGGGACGAGGGCAGGTAAAGTCGTTAGTTGAGAGAAGCAGAAGGCCGTACTATTTGCACAGGCTACGCTGAGTGTATCCTCAAAGCAGCTTCTCAAAGAGCAGGGAGGCAGAGGGCATCTCGACCAGCATCACCAGGAGCGTCCTGTCGCGAAATGTGCCACTTGCAAGCAGGCTACCAACGCGCAGCTTTCGCGGAAGGTACCTCCTCGCCAAGAGAGTGATACCTTGAGCGTGATCTGGGCAGCGATGTGTTCCCCCCCCACCCCCGGAGAGTGATTCTAGCACATATAGGTGCTAAGTGAGCTTAGCGGCACGACGTATGCCCCACAATGGCGAGGCAGAAGCATTTCAAAAGGCAGTGAACAGGCGCCAGTGCTTCCTCTCAGAGAACAAAGAGTTCCCATGCCGTGCGTTCCCTCCTCGAAATGAAAGTGCAGTGTAGTGTGTTCAAAGAACAGTCATGATCGAGAGCGCTGCAGGGGTACACTCTGAAAAGTTAATGGGAAGATGCCCTCCCACGAGTGGCTATAGGCCGAACGCCGTGGAGTCCTTTCTCCTGCGTGCCAAAGGAGAAAACAAAAAGGCCATCTTTTCGAAAAGAAAAGGGACCTACGGTGCTCCAAAACAACGACAGTATTTTGCAAGTACGGCCCTTTCACAGTATGGGACTTAACACCACGACTCGCTGCACCTGGCGTACTTGTAGAGGTCCTGCCGAAGAATTGTGCGGTTTCCTGGAGAGCTACCGGATGCCTTCGTTTCAGAAGCCAAAGGAACATGAACTTGACGCAAGCAGCCCGGCTTAGGCTGCCTCGCTCCACAAGTGTGTGTGGTCCGCAGGAAGGGACTTTGAACGTTGAATGAATGGCCCCCGTTACTTTTAGGGGTCTGGGGTGTAAGAGAAATGAAGGAACCGCAGAGGCGTTTTCAACAGACTGCCCTCTCAAACTAAAATTCTCCCTGGTGGCGGTGAGACTCTCTGGAGATCACGGTAGTGACTTGGCCTGTAACTAACACCTCCTCCAACAGGCCCTAGGCTCTGGAGGCTCCCTGTGCAGTCAAGACTGTTGTATCTGGCAACCAAGGCCATGTTTTGGCCCCAGTTTGCACGCCAGACGTGACGGGCATACCCAATATAATCCCTTCATGAGCTCCTTGGGTGAGCCAGGGTAATGTTAAGGTGAGCTGGCCTCCACAAAACAGAACCAAGGAGACTGCTGGGGAAAGGCTTTGAGATGGCAACGGTCAGCACGAGCTTGACAACTGCAAGGCCAGAAATCATTTCTTATCCTAGGAAACATCTCCTTCGCGGCGAATTCTTTCCTGCGCTGGAAGATACTATGACCTCTGCAGCTAGCCAAATGTTGGACTGAGACGTCGTTGAGCTCTTTTGACTAGTCCTCTACGGCTGCACGCATTTCTCTGTGGCGTATGGCAAGCAGGAAGCAGACCCCGTCCACCGCAGCAGAAGACTGTTCCCCCAGCTTAGAAAGCACAGACAAGGGTGAGGGACGAGAAAAAGAGGGGAGCACCAGAAAGTGCTCTCTGCAAACGTGCCAGGAAACCCTGCGTTGGACTCTCTCGCTTAGGAGAGTGGTAGGAGCTCTGTCCACAAACCGTTTGCAGAGATGCAGCCCCAGCCAGGTGGCAGGCTGCGTCCAGAGGGGAAGTGGAAGCAGTACGCCTGTGAAGGCTTTGGAATATTGACGTGTGGACGTCGGGCTCAGAGCGCGCAATCGTGGTGAGGCGCTTTGCCCCGGGGACGAGGGCAGGTAAAGCCGTGAGTTGAGAGAAACAGAAGGCTGAACTTCGCACAGGCTACGCTGAGCGTATCCTCAAGGCAGGCTTCTCAACGAGCAGAGAAGCCGGCGGCCGTGTCGATCAGCGTGACCTAGAGCGTTCACATCAAGAGAGGAGCCCCTTCAAACAGGCTACCAATTGCACAGCTTTCGAGGAAGGTACCTCCACGCCAAGAAAGTGATACCTTGAGGGTGATCCGGGCACCGATGTGTTCCCCCGGAAGGTAATTCTACCACTTGTAACTCCTAAGGGAGCTGAGCCGCACAATGTATGCCCCACAATGGCGAGGCGAAAGCATTTCAGAAGACAGTGAACCACAAAGTACACAGGCCCAGTAGTGCCACCTACTCCGCTCAGAGAACAAACGGTTCCCAGGCAGTGCGCTCCCTCCTCGAATGGAGAGTGCAGGTTAGTGTGTTCAAGGAACAGTCATGCTCGAGAGCGCTGCAGGAGGGCACTCTCCAAAGTTAATGAGAAGCTGCCCTCTCTCGAGTGGGTAACGGCCGAATGGCCAGGAAATCGTTTCCCTGTGTGTAAGAGGAGCAAAGAGAAAGGGCATCTCTCCAAAAAGAAAAGGAACCTATGGAGCTGCAAAAGAACGACAGCAGTTTTCAAGGACGGCCCGCACAGTGCATCGGACCTAACACCATGAATCGCTGTGCCTGGCAAACTTGTAGACGTCCTGCCAAATATTGGGGGGTGGGGTGTGGGGGGTGTTCTCAGGAGACCTTCCGGAAGCCTTCGGTTCAGACGCCAAAGGAAGGCGAACTCGCTGCCAGCAGCCTGCCTGAGGCTTCCTCGCTCCACGAGTATGCGTTGTCCCCAGGAGGGAGCTTGAACGTTGACAAGCCCCCGTTACTCTCAGGGGTCTGGAATGTAGGCGAAATGAAGGACGCACGAAGGCAATGGCACAGTTCATGGCTTAGCCTAGGAAACAAGTCCTAAAGCAGCGCATTTCTTTCTGGGCTGGAAGACATCTGTGAACTCTGTGGCAAGGCCACTTTTGGACCGAGACGTCCCTGAGCTCTTTGGACTAGGCCTCTACAGCTGCGCTCATTTCTCTGTGGCGTATGCCAAGCAGTAAGCGAGCCTCGTCCGTCACAGCAGGAGCCTGTTGCCCCGGCTTTAGAAAGTATAGCTAACGGTGAGGGAAAACGAAAGAGATGTGCTACAAGACAGTGCTGTCTGCAAACGTTACAGGAAACCCTGCGTTGGGCTCCCTCGGTTAGGAGAGTGGCAGGAGCTCTGTCCACAAACCGTTTGCAGCGATGCAGCCCCAGCCGGGTAGCAGGCTGCGTTCAGAGGGGATGTGGCAGCAGTACGTCTGTGACGCCTGTGAAGGCTTTGGAATACTGACGTGTGGACGCCGGGGTCAGAGCGTGCACTTGTGGTTAGGCACTTTGCACCGGGGACGAGGGCAGGTAAAGTCGTTAGTTGAGAGAAGCAGAAGGCCGTACTATTTGCACAGGCTACGCTGAGTGTATCCTCAAAGCAGCTTCTCAAAGAGCAGGGAGGCAGAGGGCATCTCGACCAGCATCACCAGGAGCGTCCTGTCGCGAAATGTGCCACTTGCAAGCAGGCTACCAACGCGCAGCTTTCGCGGAAGGTACCTCCTCGCCAAGAGAGTGATACCTTGAGCGTGATCTGGGCAGCGATGTGTTCCCCCCCCACCCCCGGAGAGTGATTCTAGCACATATAGGTGCTAAGTGAGCTTAGCGGCACGACGTATGCCCCACAATGGCGAGGCAGAAGCATTTCAAAAGGCAGTGAACAGGCGCCAGTGCTTCCTCTCAGAGAACAAAGAGTTCCCATGCCGTGCGTTCCCTCCTCGAAATGAAAGTGCAGTGTAGTGTGTTCAAAGAACAGTCATGATCGAGAGCGCTGCAGGGGTACACTCTGAAAAGTTAATGGGAAGATGCCCTCCCACGAGTGGCTATAGGCCGAACGCCGTGGAGTCCTTTCTCCTGCGTGCCAAAGGAGAAAACAAAAAGGCCATCTTTTCGAAAAGAAAAGGGACCTACGGTGCTCCAAAACAACGACAGTATTTTGCAAGTACGGCCCTTTCACAGTATGGGACTTAACACCACGACTCGCTGCACCTGGCGTACTTGTAGAGGTCCTGCCGAAGAATTGTGCGGTTTCCTGGAGAGCTACCGGATGCCTTCGTTTCAGAAGCCAAAGGAACATGAACTTGACGCAAGCAGCCCGGCTTAGGCTGCCTCGCTCCACAAGTGTGTGTGGTCCGCAGGAAGGGACTTTGAACGTTGAATGAATGGCCCCCGTTACTTTTAGGGGTCTGGGGTGTAAGAGAAATGAAGGAACCGCAGAGGCGTTTTCAACAGACTGCCCTCTCAAACTAAAATTCTCCCTGGTGGCGGTGAGACTCTCTGGAGATCACGGTAGTGACTTGGCCTGTAACTAACACCTCCTCCAACAGGCCCTAGGCTCTGGAGGCTCCCTGTGCAGTCAAGACTGTTGTATCTGGCAACCAAGGCCATGTTTTGGCCCCAGTTTGCACGCCAGACGTGACGGGCATACCCAATATAATCCCTTCATGAGCTCCTTGGGTGAGCCAGGGTAATGTTAAGGTGAGCTGGCCTCCACAAAACAGAACCAAGGAGACTGCTGGGGAAAGGCTTTGAGATGGCAACGGTCAGCACGAGCTTGACAACTGCAAGGCCAGAAATCATTTCTTATCCTAGGAAACATCTCCTTCGCGGCGAATTCTTTCCTGCGCTGGAAGATACTATGACCTCTGCAGCTAGCCAAATGTTGGACTGAGACGTCGTTGAGCTCTTTTGACTAGTCCTCTACGGCTGCACGCATTTCTCTGTGGCGTATGGCAAGCAGGAAGCAGACCCCGTCCACCGCAGCAGAAGACTGTTCCCCCAGCTTAGAAAGCACAGACAAGGGTGAGGGACGAGAAAAAGAGGGGAGCACCAGAAAGTGCTCTCTGCAAACGTGCCAGGAAACCCTGCGTTGGACTCTCTCGCTTAGGAGAGTGGTAGGAGCTCTGTCCACAAACCGTTTGCAGAGATGCAGCCCCAGCCAGGTGGCAGGCTGCGTCCAGAGGGGAAGTGGAAGCAGTACGCCTGTGAAGGCTTTGGAATATTGACGTGTGGACGTCGGGCTCAGAGCGCGCAATCGTGGTGAGGCGCTTTGCCCCGGGGACGAGGGCAGGTAAAGCCGTGAGTTGAGAGAAACAGAAGGCTGAACTTCGCACAGGCTACGCTGAGCGTATCCTCAAGGCAGGCTTCTCAACGAGCAGAGAAGCCGGCGGCCGTGTCGATCAGCGTGACCTAGAGCGTTCACGTCAAGAGAGGAGCCCCTTCAAACAGGCTACCAATAGCACAGCTTTCGAGGAAGGTACCTCCACGCCAAGAAAGTGATACCTTGAGGGTGATCCGGGCACCGATGTGTTCCCCCGGAAGGTAATTCTACCACTTGTAACTCCTAAGGGAGCTGAGCCGCACAATGTATGCCCCACAATGGCGAGGCGAAAGCATTTCAGAAGACAGTGAACCACAAAGTACACAGGCCCAGTAGTGCCACCTACTCCGCTCAGAGAACAAACGGTTCCCAGGCAGTGCGCTCCCTCCTCGAATGGAGAGTGCAGGTTAGTGTGTTCAAGGAACAGTCATGCTCGAGAGCGCTGCAGGAGGGCACTCTTCAACGTTAATGAGAAGCTGCCCTCTCTCGAGTGGGTAACGGCCGAATGGCCAGGAAATCGTTTCCCTGTGTGTAAGAGGAGCAAAGAGAAAGGGCATCTCTCCAAAAAGAAAAGGAACCTATGGAGCTCCAAAAGAACGACAGCAGTTTTCAAGGACGGCCCGCTCAGTGCATCGGACCTAACACCATGAATCGCTGTGCCTGGCAAACTTGTAGACGTCCTGCCAAATATTGGGGGGTGGGGTGTGGGGGGTGTTCTCAGGAGACCTTCCGGAAGCCTTCGGTTCAGACGCCAAAGGAAGGCGAACTCGCTGCCAGCAGCCTGCCTGAGGCTTCCTCGCTCCACGAGTATGCGTTGTCCCCAGGAGGGAGCTTGAACGTTGACAAGCCCCCGTTACTTTCAGGGGTCTGGAATGTAGGCGAAATGAAGGACGCACGAAGGCAATGGCACAGTTCAAGGCTTAGCCTAGGAAACAAGTCCTAAAGCAGCGCGTTCCTTCCTGGGCTGGAAGACATCTGTGAACTCTGTGGCAAGGCCACTTTTGGACCGAGACGTCCCTGAGCTCTTTGGACTAGGCCTCTACAGCTGCGCTCATTTCTCTGTGGCGTATGCCAAGCAGTAAGCGAGCCTCGTCCGTCACAGCAGGAGCCTGTTGCCCCGGCTTTAGAAAGTATAGCTAACGGTGAGGGAAAACGAAAGAGATGTGCTACAAGACAGTGCTGTCTGCAAACGTTACAGGAAACCCTGCGTTGGGCTCCCTCGGTTAGGAGAGTGGCAGGAGCTCTGTCCACAAACCGTTTGCAGCGATGCAGCCCCAGCCGGGTAGCAGGCTGCGTTCAGAGGGGATGTGGCAGCAGTACGTCTGTGACGCCTGTGAAGGCTTTGGAATACTGACGTGTGGACGCCGGGGTCAGAGCGTGCACTTGTGGTTAGGCACTTTGCACCGGGGACGAGGGCAGGTAAAGTCGTTAGTTGAGAGAAGCAGAAGGCCGTACTATTTGCACAGGCTACGCTGAGTGTATCCTCAAAGCAGCTTCTCAAAGAGCAGGGAGGCAGAGGGCATCTCGACCAGCATCACCAGGAGCGTCCTGTCGCGAAATGTGCCACTTGCAAGCAGGCTTCCAACGCGCAGCTTTCGCGGAAGGTACCTCCTCGCCAAGAGAGTGATACCTTGAGCGTGATCTGGGCAGCGATGTGTTCCCCCCCGCCCCCCCGGAGAGTGATTCTAGCACATATAGGTGCTAAGTGAACTTAGCGGCACGACGTATGCCCCACAATGGCGAGGCAGAAGCATTTCAAAAGGCAGTGAACAGGCGCCAGTGCTTCCTCTCAGAGAACAAAGAGTTCCCATGCCATGCGTTCCCTCCTCGAAATGAAAGTGCAGTGTAGTGTGTTCAAAGAACAGTCATGATCGAGAGCGCTGCAGGGGTACACTCTGAAAAGTTAATGGGAAGATGCCCTCCCACGAGTGGCTATAGGCCGAACGCCGTGGAGTCCTTTCTCCTGCGTGCCAAAGGAGAAAACAAAAAGGCCATCTTTTCGAAAAGAAAAGGGACCTACGGTGCTCCAAAACAACGACAGTATTTTGCAAGTACGGCCCTTTCACAGTATGGGACTTAACACCACGACTCGCTGCACCTGGCGTACTTGTAGAGGTCCTGCCGAAGAATTGTGCGGTTTCCTGGAGAGCTACCGGATGCCTTCGTTTCAGAAGCCAAAGGAACATGAACTTGACGCAAGCAGCCCGGCTTAGGCTGCCTCGCTCCACAAGTGTGTGTGGTCCGCAGGAAGGGACTTTGAACGTTGAATGAATGGCCCCCGTTACTTTTAGGGGTCTGGGGTGTAAGAGAAATGAAGGAACCGCAGAGGCGTTTTCAACAGACTGCCCTCTCAAACTAAAATTCTCCCTGGTGGCGGTGAGACTCTCTGGAGATCACGGTAGTGACTTGGCCTGTAACTAACACCTCCTCCAACAGGCCCTAGGCTCTGGAGGCTCCCTGTGCAGTCAAGACTGTTGTATCTGGCAACCAAGGCCATGTTTTGGCCCCAGTTTGCACGCCAGACGTGACGGGCATACCCAATATAATCCCTTCATGAGCTCCTTGGGTGAGCCAGGGTAATGTTAAGGTGAGCTGGCCTCCACAAAACAGAACCAAGGAGACTGTTGGGGAAAGGCTTTGAGATGGCAACGGTCAGCACGAGCTTGACAACTGCAAGGCCAGAAATCATTTCTTATCCTAGGAAACATCTCCTTCGCGGCGAATTCTTTCCTGCGCTGGAAGATACTATGACCTCTGCAGCTAGCCAAATGTTGGACTGAGACGTCGTTGAGCTCTTTTGACTAGTCCTCTACGGCTGCACGCATTTCTCTGTGGCGTATGGCAAGCAGGAAGCAGACCCCGTCCACCGCAGCAGAAGACTGTTCCCCCAGCTTAGAAAGCACAGACAAGGGTGAGGGACGAGAAAAAGAGGGGAGCACCAGAAAGTGCTCTCTGCAAACGTGCCAGGAAACCCTGCGTTGGACTCTCTCGCTTAGGAGAGTGGTAGGAGCTCTGTCCACAAACCGTTTGCAGAGATGCAGCCCCAGCCAGGTGGCAGGCTGCGTCCAGAGGGGAAGTGGAAGCAGTACGCCTGTGAAGGCTTTGGAATATTGACGTGTGGACGTCGGGCTCAGAGCGCGCAATCGTGGTGAGGCGCTTTGCCCCGGGGACGAGGGCAGGTAAAGCCGTGAGTTGAGAGAAACAGAAGGCTGAACTTCGCACAGGCTACGCTGAGAGTATCCTCAAGGCAGGCTTCTCAACGAGCAGAGAAGCCGGCGGCCGTGTCGATCAGCGTGACCTAGAGCGTTCACGTCAAGAGAGGAGCCCCTTCAAACAGGCTACCAATAGCACAGCTTTCGAGGAAGGTACCTCCACGCCAAGAAAGTGATACCTTGAGGGTGATCCGGGCACCGATGTGTTCCCCCGGAAGGTAATTCTACCACTTGTAACTCCTAAGGGAGCTGAGCCGCACAATGTATGCCCCACAATGGCGAGGCGAAAGCATTTCAGAAGACAGTGAACCACAAAGTACACAGGCCCAGTAGTGCCACCTACTCCGCTCAGAGAACAAACGGTTCCCAGGCAGTGCGCTCCCTCCTCGAATGGAGAGTGCAGGTTAGTGTGTTCAAGGAACAGTCATGCTCGAGAGCGCTGCAGGAGGGCACTCTCCAACGTTAATGAGAAGCTGCCCTCTCTCGAGGGGGTAGCTGCCGAATGGCCAGGAAATCGTTTCCCTGTGTGTAAGAGGAGCAAAGAGAAAGGGCATCTCTCCAAAAAGAAAAGGAACCTATGGAGCTCCAAAAGAACGACAGCAGTTTTCAAGGACGGCCCGCACAGTGCATCGGACCTAACACCATGAATCGCTGTGCCTGGCAAACTTGTAGACGTCCTGCCAAATATTGGGGGGTGGGGTGTGGGGGGTGTTCTCAGGAGACCTTCCGGAAGCCTTCGGTTCAGACGCCAAAGGAAGGCGAACTCGCTGCCAGCAGCCTGCCTGAGGCTTCCTCGCTCCACGAGTAGGCGTTGTCCCCAGGAGGGAGCTTGAACGTTGACAAGCCCCCGTTACTTTCAGGGCTCTGGAATGTAGGCGAAATGAAGGACGCACGAAGGCAATGGCACAATTCATGGCTTAGCCTAGGAAACAAGTCCTAAAGCAGCGCGTTCCTTCCTGGGCTGGAAGACATCTGTGAACTCTGTGGCAAGGCCACTTTTGGACCGAGACGTCCCTGAGCTCTTTGGACTAGGCCTCTACAGCTGCGCTCATTTCTCTGTGGCGTATGCCAAGCAGTAAGCGAGCCTCGTCCGTCACAGCAGGAGCCTGTTGCCCCGGCTTTAGAAAGTATAGCTAACGGTGAGGGAAAACGAAAGAGATGTGCTACAAGACAGTGCTGTCTGCAAACGTTACAGGAAACCCTGCGTTGGGCTCCCTCGGTTAGGAGAGTGGCAGGAGCTCTGTCCACAAACCGTTTGCAGCGATGCAGCCCCAGCCGGGTAGCAGGCTGCGTTCAGAGGGGATGTGGCAGCAGTACGTCTGTGACGCCTGTGAAGGCTTTGGAATACTGACGTGTGGACGCCGGGGTCAGAGCGTGCACTTGTGGTTAGGCACTTTGCACCGGGGACGAGGGCAGGTAAAGTCGTTAGTTGAGAGAAGCAGAAGGCCGTACTATTTGCACAGGCTACGCTGAGTGTATCCTCAAAGCAGCTTCTCAAAGAGCAGGGAGGCAGAGGGCATCTCGACCAGCATCACCAGGAGCGTCCTGTCGCGAAATGTGCCACTTGCAAGCAGGCTACCAACGCGCAGCTTTCGCGGAAGGTACCTCCTCGCCAAGAGAGTGATACCTTGAGCGTGATCTGGGCAGCGATGTGTTCCCCCCCCACCCCCGGAGAGTGATTCTAGCACATACAGGTGCTAAGTGAGCTTAGCGGCACGACGTATGCCCCACAATGGCGAGGCAGAAGCATTTCAAAAGGCAGTGAACAGGCGCCAGTGCTTCCTCTCAGAGAACAAAGAGTTCCCATGCCATGCGCTCCCTCCTCGAAATGAAAGTGCAGTGTAGTGTGTTCAAAGAACAGTCATGATCGAGAGCGCTGCAGGGGTACACTCTGAAAAGTTAATGGGAAGATGCCCTCCCACGAGTGGCTATAGGCCGAACGCCGTGGAGTCCTTTCTCCTGCGTGCCAAAGGAGAAAACAAAAAGGCCATCTTTTCGAAAAGAAAAGGGACCTACGGTGCTCCAAAACAACGACAGTATTTTGCAAGTACGGCCCTTTCACAGTATGGGACTTAACACCACGACTCGCTGCACCTGGCGTACTTGTAGAGGTCCTGCCGAAGAATTGTGCGGTTTCCTGGAGAGCTACCGGATGCCTTCGTTTCAGAAGCCAAAGGAACATGAACTTGACGCAAGCAGCCCGGCTTAGGCTGCCTCGCTCCACAAGTGTGTGTGGTCCGCAGGAAGGGACTTTGAACGTTGAATGAATGGCCCCCGTTACTTTTAGGGGTCTGGGGTGTAAGAGAAATGAAGGAACCGCAGAGGCGTTTTCAACAGACTGCCCTCTCAAACTAAAATTCTCCCTGGTGGCGGTGAGACTCTCTGGAGATCACGGTAGTGACTTGGCCTGTAACTAACACCTCCTCCAACAGGCCCTAGGCTCTGGAGGCTCCCTGTGCAGTCAAGACTGTTGTATCTGGCAACCAAGGCCATGTTTTGGCCCCAGTTTGCACGCCAGACGTGACGGGCATACCCAATATAATCCCTTCATGAGCTCCTTGGGTGAGCCAGGGTAATGTTAAGGTGAGCTGGCCTCCACAAAACAGAACCAAGGAGACTGTTGGGGAAAGGCTTTGAGATGGCAACGGTCAGCACGAGCTTGACAACTGCAAGGCCAGAAATCATTTCTTATCCTAGGAAACATCTCCTTCGCGGCGAATTCTTTCCTGCGCTGGAAGATACTATGACCTCTGCAGCTAGCCAAATGTTGGACTGAGACGTCGTTGAGCTCTTTTGACTAGTCCTCTACGGCTGCACGCATTTCTCTGTGGCGTATGGCAAGCAGGAAGCAGACCCCGTCCACCGCAGCAGAAGACTGTTCCCCCAGCTTAGAAAGCACAGACAAGGGTGAGGGACGAGAAAAAGAGGGGAGCACCAGAAAGTGCTCTCTGCAAACGTGCCAGGAAACCCTGCGTTGGACTCTCTCGCTTAGGAGAGTGGTAGGAGCTCTGTCCACAAACCGTTTGCAGAGATGCAGCCCCAGCCAGGTGGCAGGCTGCGTCCAGAGGGGAAGTGGAAGCAGTACGCCTGTGAAGGCTTTGGAATATTGACGTGTGGACGTCGGGCTCAGAGCGCGCAATCGTGGTGAGGCGCTTTGCCCCGGGGACGAGGGCAGGTAAAGCCGTGAGTTGAGAGAAACAGAAGGCTGAACTTCGCACAGGCTACGCTGAGCGTATCCTCAAGGCAGGCTTCTCAACGAGCAGAGAAGCCGGCGGCCGTGTCGATCAGCGTGACCTAGAGCGTTCACGTCAAGAGAGGAGCCCCTTCAAACAGGCTACCAATAGCACAGCTTTCGAGGAAGGTACCTCCACGCCAAGAAAGTGATACCTTGAGGGTGATCCGGGCACCGATGTGTTCCCCCGGAAGGTAATTCTACCACTTGTAACTCCTAAGGGAGCTGAGCCGCACAATGTATGCCCCACAATGGCGAGGCGAAAGCATTTCAGAAGACAGTGAACCACAAAGTACACAGGCCCAGTAGTGCCACCTACTCCGCTCAGAGAACAAACGGTTCCCAGGCAGTGCGCTCCCTCCTCGAATGGAGAGTGCAGGTTAGTGTGTTCAAGGAACAGTCATGCTCGAGAGCGCTGCAGGAGGGCACTCTTCAACGTTAATGAGAAGCTGCCCTCTCTCGAGTGGGTAACGGCCGAATGGCCAGGAAATCGTTTCCCTGTGTGTAAGAGGAGCAAAGAGAAAGGGCATCTCTCCAAAAAGAAAAGGAACCTATGGAGCTCCAAAAGAACGACAGCAGTTTTCAAGGACGGCCCGCTCAGTGCATCGGACCTAACACCATGAATCGCTGTGCCTGGCAAACTTGTAGACGTCCTGCCAAATATTGGGGGGTGGGGTGTGGGGGGTGTTCTCAGGAGACCTTCCGGAAGCCTTCGGTTCAGACGCCAAAGGAAGGCGAACTCGCTGCCAGCAGCCTGCCTGAGGCTTCCTCGCTCCACGAGTATGCGTTGTCCCCAGGAGGGAGCTTGAACGTTGACAAGCCCCCGTTACTTTCAGGGGTCTGGAATGTAGGCGAAATGAAGGACGCACGAAGGCAATGGCACAGTTCAAGGCTTAGCCTAGGAAACAAGTCCTAAAGCAGCGCGTTCCTTCCTGGGCTGGAAGACATCTGTGAACTCTGTGGCAAGGCCACTTTTGGACCGAGACGTCCCTGAGCTCTTTGGACTAGGCCTCTACAGCTGCGCTCATTTCTCTGTGGCGTATGCCAAGCAGTAAGCGAGCCTCGTCCGTCACAGCAGGAGCCTGTTGCCCCGGCTTTAGAAAGTATAGCTAACGGTGAGGGAAAACGAAAGAGATGTGCTACAAGACAGTGCTGTCTGCAAACGTTACAGGAAACCCTGCGTTGGGCTCCCTCGGTTAGGAGAGTGGCAGGAGCTCTGTCCACAAACCGTTTGCAGCGATGCAGCCCCAGCCGGGTAGCAGGCTGCGTTCAGAGGGGATGTGGCAGCAGTACGTCTGTGACGCCTGTGAAGGCTTTGGAATACTGACGTGTGGACGCCGGGGTCAGAGCGTGCACTTGTGGTTAGGCACTTTGCACCGGGGACGAGGGCAGGTAAAGTCGTTAGTTGAGAGAAGCAGAAGGCCGTACTATTTGCACAGGCTACGCTGAGTGTATCCTCAAAGCAGCTTCTCAAAGAGCAGGGAGGCAGAGGGCATCTCGACCAGCATCACCAGGAGCGTCCTGTCGCGAAATGTGCCACTTGCAAGCAGGCTTCCAACGCGCAGCTTTCGCGGAAGGTACCTCCTCGCCAAGAGAGTGATACCTTGAGCGTGATCTGGGCAGCGATGTGTTCCCCCCCGCCCCCCCGGAGAGTGATTCTAGCACATATAGGTGCTAAGTGAACTTAGCGGCACGACGTATGCCCCACAATGGCGAGGCAGAAGCATTTCAAAAGGCAGTGAACAGGCGCCAGTGCTTCCTCTCAGAGAACAAAGAGTTCCCATGCCATGCGTTCCCTCCTCGAAATGAAAGTGCAGTGTAGTGTGTTCAAAGAACAGTCATGATCGAGAGCGCTGCAGGGGTACACTCTGAAAAGTTAATGGGAAGATGCCCTCCCACGAGTGGCTATAGGCCGAACGCCGTGGAGTCCTTTCTCCTGCGTGCCAAAGGAGAAAACAAAAAGGCCATCTTTTCGAAAAGAAAAGGGACCTACGGTGCTCCAAAACAACGACAGTATTTTGCAAGTACGGCCCTTTCACAGTATGGGACTTAACACCACGACTCGCTGCACCTGGCGTACTTGTAGAGGTCCTGCCGAAGAATTGTGCGGTTTCCTGGAGAGCTACCGGATGCCTTCGTTTCAGAAGCCAAAGGAACATGAACTTGACGCAAGCAGCCCGGCTTAGGCTGCCTCGCTCCACAAGTGTGTGTGGTCCGCAGGAAGGGACTTTGAACGTTGAATGAATGGCCCCCGTTACTTTTAGGGGTCTGGGGTGTAAGAGAAATGAAGGAACCGCAGAGGCGTTTTCAACAGACTGCCCTCTCAAACTAAAATTCTCCCTGGTGGCGGTGAGACTCTCTGGAGATCACGGTAGTGACTTGGCCTGTAACTAACACCTCCTCCAACAGGCCCTAGGCTCTGGAGGCTCCCTGTGCAGTCAAGACTGTTGTATCTGGCAACCAAGGCCATGTTTTGGCCCCAGTTTGCACGCCAGACGTGACGGGCATACCCAATATAATCCCTTCATGAGCTCCTTGGGTGAGCCAGGGTAATGTTAAGGTGAGCTGGCCTCCACAAAACAGAACCAAGGAGACTGTTGGGGAAAGGCTTTGAGATGGCAACGGTCAGCACGAGCTTGACAACTGCAAGGCCAGAAATCATTTCTTATCCTAGGAAACATCTCCTTCGCGGCGAATTCTTTCCTGCGCTGGAAGATACTATGACCTCTGCAGCTAGCCAAATGTTGGACTGAGACGTCGTTGAGCTCTTTTGACTAGTCCTCTACGGCTGCACGCATTTCTCTGTGGCGTATGGCAAGCAAGAAGCAGACCCCGTCCACCGCAGCAGAAGACTGTTCCCCCAGCTTAGAAAGCACAGACAAGGGTGAGGGACGAGAAAAAGAGGGGAGCACCAGAAAGTGCTCTCTGCAAACGTGCCAGGAAACCCTGCGTTGGACTCTCTCGCTTAGGAGAGTGGTAGGAGCTCTGTCCACAAACCGTTTGCAGAGATGCAGCCCCAGCCAGGTGGCAGGCTGCGTCCAGAGGGGAAGTGGAAGCAGTACGCCTGTGAAGGCTTTGGAATATTGACGTGTGGACGTCGGGCTCAGAGCGCGCAATCGTGGTGAGGCGCTTTGCCCCGGGGACGAGGGCAGGTAAAGCCGTGAGTTGAGAGAAACAGAAGGCTGAACTTCGCACAGGCTACGCTGAGCGTATCCTCAAGGCAGGCTTCTCAACGAGCAGAGAAGCCGGCGGCCGTGTCGATCAGCGTGACCTAGAGCGTTCACGTCAAGAGAGGAGCCCCTTCAAACAGGCTACCAATAGCACAGCTTTCGAGGAAGGTACCTCCACGCCAAGAAAGTGATACCTTGAGGGTGATCCGGGCACCGATGTGTTCCCCCGGAAGGTAATTCTACCACTTGTAACTCCTAAGGGAGCTGAGCCGCACAATGTATGCCCCACAATGGCGAGGCGAAAGCATTTCAGAAGACAGTGAACCACAAAGTACACAGGCCCAGTAGTGCCACCTACTCCGCTCAGAGAACAAACGGTTCCCAGGCAGTGCGCTCCCTCCTCGAATGGAGAGTGCAGGTTAGTGTGTTCAAGGAACAGTCATGCTCGAGAGCGCTGCAGGAGGGCACTCTTCAACGTTAATGAGAAGCTGCCCTCTCTCGAGTGGGTAGCGGCCGAATGGCCAGGAAATCGTTTCCCTGTGTGTAAGAGGAGCAAAGAGAAAGGGCATCTCTCCAAAAAGAAAAGGAACCTATGGAGCTCCAAAAGAACGACAGCAGTTTTCAAGGACGGCCCGCACAGTGCATCGGACCTAACACCATGAATCGCTGTGCCTGGCAAACTTGTAGACGTCCTGCCAAATATTGGGGGGTGGGGTGTGGGGGGTGTTCTCAGGAGACCTTCCGGAAGCCTTCGGTTCAGACGCCAAAGGAAGGCGAACTCGCTGCCAGCAGCCTGCCTGAGGCTTCCTCGCTCCACGAGTATGCGTTGTCCCCAGGAGGGAGCTTGAACGTTGACAAGCCCCCGTTACTCTCAGGGGTCTGGAATGTAGGCGAAATGAAGGACGCACGAAGGCAATGGCACAGTTCATGGCTTAGCCTAGGAAACAAGTCCTAAAGCAGCGCGTTCCTTCCTGGGCTGGAAGACATCTGTGAACTCTGTGGCAAGGCCACTTTTGGACCGAGACGTCCCTGAGCTCTTTGGACTAGGCCTCTACAGCTGCGCTCATTTCTCTGTGGCGTATGCCAAGCAGTAAGCGAGCCTCGTCCGTCACAGCAGGAGCCTGTTGCCCCGGCTTTAGAAAGTATAGCTAACGGTGAGGGAAAACGAAAGAGATGTGCTACAAGACAGTGCTGTCTGCAAACGTTACAGGAAACCCTGCGTTGGGCTCCCTCGGTTAGGAGAGTGGCAGGAGCTCTGTCCACAAACCGTTTGCAGCGATGCAGCCCCAGCCGGGTAGCAGGCTGCGTTCAGAGGGGATGTGGCAGCAGTACGTCTGTGACGCCTGTGAAGGCTTTGGAATACTGACGTGTGGACGCCGGGGTCAGAGCGTGCACTTGTGGTTAGGCACTTTGCACCGGGGACGAGGGCAGGTAAAGTCGTTAGTTGAGAGAAGCAGAAGGCCGTACTATTTGCACAGGCTACGCTGAGTGTATCCTCAAAGCAGCTTCTCAAAGAGCAGGGAGGCAGAGGGCATCTCGACCAGCATCACCAGGAGCGTCCTGTCGCGAAATGTGCCACTTGCAAGCAGGCTACCAACGCGCAGCTTTCGCGGAAGGTACCTCCTCGCCAAGAGAGTGATACCTTGAGCGTGATCTGGGCAGCGATGTGTTCCCCCCCCACCCCCGGAGAGTGATTCTAGCACATATAGGTGCTAAGTGAGCTTAGCGGCACGACGTATGCCCCACAATGGCGAGGCAGAAGCATTTCAAAAGGCAGTGAACAGGCGCCAGTGCTTCCTCTCAGAGAACAAAGAGTTCCCATGCCGTGCGTTCCCTCCTCGAAATGAAAGTGCAGTGTAGTGTGTTCAAAGAACAGTCATGATCGAGAGCGCTGCAGGGGTACACTCTGAAAAGTTAATGGGAAGATGCCCTCCCACGAGTGGCTATAGGCCGAACGCCGTGGAGTCCTTTCTCCTGCGTGCCAAAGGAGAAAACAAAAAGGCCATCTTTTCGAAAAGAAAAGGGACCTACGGTGCTCCAAAACAACGACAGTATTTTGCAAGTACGGCCCTTTCACAGTATGGGACTTAACACCACGACTCGCTGCACCTGGCGTACTTGTAGAGGTCCTGCCGAAGAATTGTGCGGTTTCCTGGAGAGCTACCGGATGCCTTCGTTTCAGAAGCCAAAGGAACATGAACTTGACGCAAGCAGCCCGGCTTAGGCTGCCTCGCTCCACAAGTGTGTGTGGTCCGCAGGAAGGGACTTTGAACGTTGAATGAATGGCCCCCGTTACTTTTAGGGGTCTGGGGTGTAAGAGAAATGAAGGAACCGCAGAGGCGTTTTCAACAGACTGCCCTCTC
This sequence comes from Orcinus orca, assembly GCF_937001465.1. NCBI lineage: Eukaryota > Metazoa > Chordata > Mammalia > Artiodactyla > Delphinidae > Orcinus > Orcinus orca. The sequence goes on along the minus strand of NC_064561.1, from coordinate 18,384,457 downwards.
AAACTAAAATTCTCCCTGGTGGCGGTGAGACTCTCTGGAGATCACGGTAGTGACTTGGCCTGTAACTAACACCTCCTCCAACAGGCCCTAGGCTCTGGAGGCTCCCTGTGCAGTCAAGACTGTTGTATCTGGCAACCAAGGCCATGTTTTGGCCCCAGTTTGCACGCCAGACGTGACGGGCATACCCAATATAATCCCTTCATGAGCTCCTTGGGTGAGCCAGGGTAATGTTAAGGTGAGCTGGCCTCCACAAAACAGAACCAAGGAGACTGTTGGGGAAAGGCTTTGAGATGGCAACGGTCAGCACGAGCTTGACAACTGCAAGGCCAGAAATCATTTCTTATCCTAGGAAACATCTCCTTCGCGGCGAATTCTTTCCTGCGCTGGAAGATACTATGACCTCTGCAGCTAGCCAAATGTTGGACTGAGACGTCGTTGAGCTCTTTTGACTAGTCCTCTACGGCTGCACGCATTTCTCTGTGGCGTATGGCAAGCAGGAAGCAGACCCCGTCCACCGCAGCAGAAGACTGTTCCCCCAGCTTAGAAAGCACAGACAAGGGTGAGGGACGAGAAAAAGAGGGGAGCACCAGAAAGTGCTCTCTGCAAACGTGCCAGGAAACCCTGCGTTGGACTCTCTCGCTTAGGAGAGTGGTAGGAGCTCTGTCCACAAACCGTTTGCAGAGATGCAGCCCCAGCCAGGTGGCAGGCTGCGTCCAGAGGGGAAGTGGAAGCAGTACGCCTGTGAAGGCTTTGGAATATTGACGTGTGGACGTCGGGCTCAGAGCGCGCAATCGTGGTGAGGCGCTTTGCCCCGAGGACGAGGGCAGGTAAAGCCGTGAGTTGAGAGAAACAGAAGGCTGAACTTCGCACAGGCTACGCTGAGCGTATCCTCAAGGCAGTCTTCTCAACGAGCAGAGAAGCCGGCGGCCGTGTCGATCAGCGTGACCTAGAGCGTTCACGTCAAGAGAGGAGCCCCTTCAAACAGGCTACCAATGCACAGCTTTCGAGGAAGGTACCTCCACGCCAAGAAAGTGATACCTTGAGGGTGATCCGGGCACCGATGTGTTCCCCCGGAAGGTAATTCTACCACTTGTAACTCCTAAGGGAGCTGAGCCGCACAATGTATGCCCCACAATGGCGAGGCGAAAGCATTTCAGAAGACAGTGAACCACAAAGTACACAGGCCCAGTAGTGCCACCTACTCCGCTCAGAGAACAAACGGTTCCCAGGCAGTGCGCTCCCTCCTCGAATGGAGAGTGCAGGTTAGTGTGTTCAAGGAACAGTCATGCTCGAGAGCGCTGCAGGAGGGCACTCTCCAACGTTAATGAGAAGCTGCCCTCTCTCGAGTGGGTAGCGGCCGAATGGCCAGGAAATCGTTTCCCTGTGTGTAAGAGGAGCAAAGAGAAAGGGCATCTCTCCAAAAAGAAAAGGAACCTATGGAGCTGCAAAAGAACGACAGCAGTTTTCAAGGACGGCCCGCACAGTGCATCGGACCTAACACCATGAATCGCTGTGCCTGGCAAACTTGTAGACGTCCTGCCAAATATTGGGGTGTGGGGTGTGGGGGGTGTTCTCAGGAGACCTTCCGGAAGCCTTCGGTTCAGACGCCAAAGGAAGGCGAACTCGCTGCCAGCAGCCTGCCTGAGGCTTCCTCGCTCCACGAGTATGCGTTGTCCCCAGGAGGGAGCTTGAACGTTGACAAGCCCCCGTTACTCTCAGGGGTCTGGAATGTAGGCGAAATGAAGGATGCACGAAGGCAATGGCACAGTTCATGGCTTAGCCTAGGAAACAAGTCCTAAAGCAGCGCGTTCCTTCCTGGGCTGGAAGACATCTGTGAACTCTGTGGCAAGGCCACTTTTGGACCGAGACGTCCCTGAGCTCTTTGGACTAGGCCTCTACAGCTGCGCTCATTTCTCTGTGGCGTATGCCAAGCAGTAAGCGAGCCTCGTCCGTCACAGCAGGAGCCTGTTGCCCCGGCTTTAGAAAGTATAGCTAACGGTGAGGGAAAACGAAAGAGATGTGCTACAAGACAGTGCTGTCTGCAAACGTTACAGGAAACCCTGCGTTGGGCTCCCTCGGTTAGGAGAGTGGCAGGAGCTCTGTCCACAAACCGTTTGCAGCGATGCAGCCCCAGCCGGGTAGCAGGCTGCGTTCAGAGGGGATGTGGCAGCAGTACGTCTGTGACGCCTGTGAAGGCTTTGGAATACTGACGTGTGGACGCCGGGGTCAGAGCGTGCACTTGTGGTTAGGCACTTTGCACCGGGGACGAGGGCAGGTAAAGTCGTTAGTTGAGAGAAGCAGAAGGCCGTACTATTTGCACAGGCTACGCTGAGTGTATCCTCAAAGCAGCTTCTCAAAGAGCAGGGAGGCAGAGGGCATCTCGACCAGCATCACCAGGAGCGTCCTGTCGCGAAATGTGCCACTTGCAAGCAGGCTACCAACGCGCAGCTTTCGCGGAAGGTACCTCCTCGCCAAGAGAGTGATACCTTGAGCGTGATCTGGGCAGCGATGTGTTCCCCCCCCACCCCCGGAGAGTGATTCTAGCACATACAGGTGCTAAGTGAGCTTAGCGGCACGACGTATGCCCCACAATGGCGAGGCAGAAGCATTTCAAAAGGCAGTGAACAGGCGCCAGTGCTTCCTCTCAGAGAACAAAGAGTTCCCATGCCGTGCGTTCCCTCCTCGAAATGAAAGTGCAGTGTAGTGTGTTCAAAGAACAGTCATGATCGAGAGCGCTGCAGGGGTACACTCTGAAAAGTTAATGGGAAGATGCCCTCCCACGAGTGGCTATAGGCCGAACGCCGTGGAGTCCTTTCTCCTGCGTGCCAAAGGAGAAAACAAAAAGGCCATCTTTTCGAAAAGAAAAGGGACCTACGGTGCTCCAAAACAACGACAGTATTTTGCAAGTACGGCCCTTTCACAGTATGGGACTTAACACCACGACTCGCTGCACCTGGCGTACTTGTAGAGGTCCTGCCGAAGAATTGTGCGGTTTCCTGGAGAGCTACCGGATGCCTTCGTTTCAGAAGCCAAAGGAACATGAACTTGACGCAAGCAGCCCGGCTTAGGCTGCCTCGCTCCACAAGTGTGTGTGGTCCGCAGGAAGGGACTTTGAACGTTGAATGAATGGCCCCCGTTACTTTTAGGGGTCTGGGGTGTAAGAGAAATGAAGGAACCGCAGAGGCGTTTTCAACAGACTGCCCTCTCAAACTAAAATTCTCCCTGGTGGCGGTGAGACTCTCTGGAGATCACGGTAGTGACTTGGCCTGTAACTAACACCTCCTCCAACAGGCCCTAGGCTCTGGAGGCTCCCTGTGCAGTCAAGACTGTTGTATCTGGCAACCAAGGCCATGTTTTGGCCCCAGTTTGCACGCCAGACGTGACGGGCATACCCAATATAATCCCTTCATGAGCTCCTTGGGTGAGCCAGGGTAATGTTAAGGTGAGCTGGCCTCCACAAAACAGAACCAAGGAGACTGCTGGGGAAAGGCTTTGAGATGGCAACGGTCAGCACGAGCTTGACAACTGCAAGGCCAGAAATCATTTCTTATCCTAGGAAACATCTCCTTCGCGGCGAATTCTTTCCTGCGCTGGAAGATACTATGACCTCTGCAGCTAGCCAAATGTTGGACTGAGACGTCGTTGAGCTCTTTTGACTAGTCCTCTACGGCTGCACGCATTTCTCTGTGGCGTATGGCAAGCAGGAAGCAGACCCCGTCCACCGCAGCAGAAGACTGTTCCCCCAGCTTAGAAAGCACAGACAAGGGTGAGGGACGAGAAAAAGAGGGGAGCACCAGAAAGTGCTCTCTGCAAACGTGCCAGGAAACCCTGCGTTGGACTCTCTCGCTTAGGAGAGTGGTAGGAGCTCTGTCCACAAACCGTTTGCAGAGATGCAGCCCCAGCCAGGTGGCAGGCTGCGTCCAGAGGGGAAGTGGAAGCAGTACGCCTGTGAAGGCTTTGGAATATTGACGTGTGGACGTCGGGCTCAGAGCGCGCAATCGTGGTGAGGCGCTTTGCCCCGAGGACGAGGGCAGGTAAAGCCGTGAGTTGAGAGAAACAGAAGGCTGAACTTCGCACAGGCTACGCTGAGCGTATCCTCAAGGCAGGCTTCTCAACGAGCAGAGAAGCCGGCGGCCGTGTCGATCAGCGTGACCTAGAGCGTTCACGTCAAGAGAGGAGCCCCTTCAAACAGGCTACCAATGCACAGCTTTCGAGGAAGGTACCTCCACGCCAAGAAAGTGATACCTTGAGGGTGATCCGGGCACCGATGTGTTCCCCCGGAAGGTAATTCTACCACTTGTAACTCCTAAGGGAGCTGAGCCGCACAATGTATGCCCCACAATGGCGAGGCGAAAGCATTTCAGAAGACAGTGAACCACAAAGTACACAGGCCCAGTAGTGCCACCTACTCCGCTCAGAGAACAAACGGTTCCCAGGCAGTGCGCTCCCTCCTCGAATGGAGAGTGCAGGTTAGTGTGTTCAAGGAACAGTCATGCTCGAGAGCGCTGCAGGAGGGCACTCTCCAAAGTTAATGAGAAGCTGCCCTCTCTCGAGTGGGTAGCGGCCGAGTGGCCAGGAAATCGTTTCCCTGTGTGTAAGAGTAGCAAAGAGAAAGGGCATCTCTCCAAAAAGAAAAGGAACCTATGGAGCTGCAAAAGAACGACAGCAGTTTTCAAGGACGGCCCGCTCAGTGCATCGGACCTAACACCATGAATCGCTGTGCCTGGCAAACTTGTAGACGTCCTGCCAAATATTGGGGTGGGGGTGGGGGTGGTTCTCAGGAGACCTTCCGGAAGCCTTCGGTTCAGACGCCAAAGGAAGGCGAACTCGCTGCCAGCAGCCTGCCTGAGGCTTCCTCGCTCCACGAGTATGCGTTGTCCCCAGGAGGGAGCTTGAACGTTGACAAGCCCCCGTTACTTTCAGGGCTCTGGAATGTAGGCGAAATGAAGGACGCACGAAGGCAATGGCACAGTTCATGGCTTAGCCTAGGAAACAAGTCCTAAAGCAGCGCGTTCCTTCCTGGGCTGGAAGACATCTGTGAACTCTGTGGCAAGGCCACTTTTGGACCGAGACGTCCCTGAGCTCTTTGGACTAGGCCTCTACAGCTGCGCTCATTTCTCTGTGGCGTATGCCAAGCAGTAAGCGAGCCTCGTCCGTCACAGCAGGAGCCTGTTGCCCCGGCTTTAGAAAGTATAGCTAACGGTGAGGGAAAACGAAAGAGATGTGCTACAAGACAGTGCTGTCTGCAAACGTTACAGGAAACCCTGCGTTGGGCTCCCTCGGTTAGGAGAGTGGCAGGAGCTCTGTCCACAAACCGTTTGCAGCGATGCAGCCCCAGCCGGGTAGCAGGCTGCGTTCAGAGGGGATGTGGCAGCAGTACGTCTGTGACGCCTGTGAAGGCTTTGGAATACTGACGTGTGGACGCCGGGGTCAGAGCGTGCACTTGTGGTTAGGCACTTTGCACCGGGGACGAGGGCAGGTAAAGTCGTTAGTTGAGAGAAGCAGAAGGCCGTACTATTTGCACAGGCTACGCTGAGTGTATCCTCAAAGCAGCTTCTCAAAGAGCAGGGAGGCAGAGGGCATCTCGACCAGCATCACCAGGAGCGTCCTGTCGCGAAATGTGCCACTTGCAAGCAGGCTACCAACGCGCAGCTTTCGCGGAAGGTACCTCCTCGCCAAGAGAGTGATACCTTGAGCGTGATCTGGGCAGCGATGTGTTCCCCCCCCACCCCCGGAGAGTGATTCTAGCACATATAGGTGCTAAGTGAGCTTAGCGGCACGACGTATGCCCCACAATGGCGAGGCAGAAGCATTTCAAAAGGCAGTGAACAGGCGCCAGTGCTTCCTCTCAGAGAACAAAGAGTTCCCATGCCGTGCGTTCCCTCCTCGAAATGAAAGTGCAGTGTAGTGTGTTCAAAGAACAGTCATGATCGAGAGCGCTGCAGGGGTACACTCTGAAAAGTTAATGGGAAGATGCCCTCCCACGAGTGGCTATAGGCCGAACGCCGTGGAGTCCTTTCTCCTGCGTGCCAAAGGAGAAAACAAAAAGGCCATCTTTTCGAAAAGAAAAGGGACCTACGGTGCTCCAAAACAACGACAGTATTTTGCAAGTACGGCCCTTTCACAGTATGGGACTTAACACCACGACTCGCTGCACCTGGCGTACTTGTAGAGGTCCTGCCGAAGAATTGTGCGGTTTCCTGGAGAGCTACCGGATGCCTTCGTTTCAGAAGCCAAAGGAACATGAACTTGACGCAAGCAGCCCGGCTTAGGCTGCCTCGCTCCACAAGTGTGTGTGGTCCGCAGGAAGGGACTTTGAACGTTGAATGAATGGCCCCCGTTACTTTTAGGGGTCTGGGGTGTAAGAGAAATGAAGGAACCGCAGAGGCGTTTTCAACAGACTGCCCTCTCAAACTAAAATTCTCCCTGGTGGCGGTGAGACTCTCTGGAGATCACGGTAGTGACTTGGCCTGTAACTAACACCTCCTCCAACAGGCCCTAGGCTCTGGAGGCTCCCTGTGCAGTCAAGACTGTTGTATCTGGCAACCAAGGCCATGTTTTGGCCCCAGTTTGCACGCCAGACGTGACGGGCATACCCAATATAATCCCTTCATGAGCTCCTTGGGTGAGCCAGGGTAATGTTAAGGTGAGCTGGCCTCCACAAAACAGAACCAAGGAGACTGTTGGGGAAAGGCTTTGAGATGGCAACGGTCAGCACGAGCTTGACAACTGCAAGGCCAGAAATCATTTCTTATCCTAGGAAACATCTCCTTCGCGGCGAATTCTTTCCTGCGCTGGAAGATACTATGACCTCTGCAGCTAGCCAAATGTTGGACTGAGACGTCGTTGAGCTCTTTTGACTAGTCCTCTACGGCTGCACGCATTTCTCTGTGGCGTATGGCAAGCAGGAAGCAGACCCCGTCCACCGCAGCAGAAGACTGTTCCCCCAGCTTAGAAAGCACAGACAAGGGTGAGGGACGAGAAAAAGAGGGGAGCACCAGAAAGTGCTCTCTGCAAACGTGCCAGGAAACCCTGCGTTGGACTCTCTCGCTTAGGAGAGTGGTAGGAGCTCTGTCCACAAACCGTTTGCAGAGATGCAGCCCCAGCCAGGTGGCAGGCTGCGTCCAGAGGGGAAGTGGAAGCAGTACGCCTGTGAAGGCTTTGGAATATTGACGTGTGGACGTCGGGCTCAGAGCGCGCAATCGTGGTGAGGCGCTTTGCCCCGAGGACGAGGGCAGGTAAAGCCGTGAGTTGAGAGAAACAGAAGGCTGAACTTCGCACAGGCTACGCTGAGCGTATCCTCAAGGCAGTCTTCTCAACGAGCAGAGAAGCCGGCGGCCGTGTCGATCAGCGTGACCTAGAGCGTTCACGTCAAGAGAGGAGCCCCTTCAAACAGGCTACCAATGCACAGCTTTCGAGGAAGGTACCTCCACGCCAAGAAAGTGATACCTTGAGGGTGATCCGGGCACCGATGTGTTCCCCCGGAAGGTAATTCTACCACTTGTAACTCCTAAGGGAGCTGAGCCGCACAATGTATGCCCCACAATGGCGAGGCGAAAGCATTTCAGAAGACAGTGAACCACAAAGTACACAGGCCCAGTAGTGCCACCTACTCCGCTCAGAGAACAAACGGTTCCCAGGCAGTGCACTCCCTCCTCGAATGGAGAGTGCAGGTTAGTGTGTTCAAGGAACAGTCATGCTCGAGAGCGCTGCAGGAGGGCACTCTCCAAAGTTAATGAGAAGCTGCCCTCTCTCGAGTGGGTAGCGGCCGAGTGGCCAGGAAATCGTTTCCCTGTGTGTAAGAGTAGCAAAGAGAAAGGGCATCTCTCCAAAAAGAAAAGGAACCTATGGAGCTGCAAAAGAACGACAGCAGTTTTCAAGGACGGCCCGCTCAGTGCATCGGACCTAACACCATGAATCGCTGTGCCTGGCAAACTTGTAGACGTCCTGCCAAATATTGGGGTGGGGGTGGGGGTGGTTCTCAGGAGACCTTCCGGAAGCCTTCGGTTCAGACGCCAAAGGAAGGCGAACTCGCTGCCAGCAGCCTGCCTGAGGCTTCCTCGCTCCACGAGTATGCGTTGTCCCCAGGAGGGAGCTTGAACGTTGACAAGCCCCCGTTACTTTCAGGGCTCTGGAATGTAGGCGAAATGAAGGACGCACGAAGGCAATGGCACAATTCATGGCTTAGCCTAGGAAACAAGTCCTAAAGCAGCGCATTTCTTCCTGGGCTGGAAGACATCTGTGAACTCTGTGGCAAGGCCACTTTTGGACCGAGACGTCCCTGAGCTCTTTGGACTAGGCCTCTACAGCTGCGCTCATTTCTCTGTGGCGTATGCCAAGCAGTAAGCGAGCCTCGTCCGTCACAGCAGGAGCCTGTTGCCCCGGCTTTAGAAAGTATAGCTAACGGTGAGGGAAAACGAAAGAGATGTGCTACAAGACAGTGCTGTCTGCAAACGTTACAGGAAACCCTGCGTTGGGCTCCCTCGGTTAGGAGAGTGGCAGGAGCTCTGTCCACAAACCGTTTGCAGCGATGCAGCCCCAGCCGGGTAGCAGGCTGCGTTCAGAGGGGATGTGGCAGCAGTACGTCTGTGACGCCTGTGAAGGCTTTGGAATACTGACGTGTGGACGCCGGGGTCAGAGCGTGCACTTGTGGTTAGGCACTTTGCACCGGGGACGAGGGCAGGTAAAGTCGTTAGTTGAGAGAAGCAGAAGGCCGTACTATTTGCACAGGCTACGCTGAGTGTATCCTCAAAGCAGCTTCTCAAAGAGCAGGGAGGCAGAGGGCATCTCGACCAGCATCACCAGGAGCGTCCTGTCGCGAAATGTGCCACTTGCAAGCAGGCTACCAACGCGCAGCTTTCGCGGAAGGTACCTCCTCGCCAAGAGAGTGATACCTTGAGCGTGATCTGGGCAGCGATGTGTTCCCCCCCCACCCCCGGAGAGTGATTCTAGCACATATAGGTGCTAAGTGAGCTTAGCGGCACGACGTATGCCCCACAATGGCGAGGCAGAAGCATTTCAAAAGGCAGTGAACAGGCGCCAGTGCTTCCTCTCAGAGAACAAAGAGTTCCCATGCCGTGCGTTCCCTCCTCGAAATGAAAGTGCAGTGTAGTGTGTTCAAAGAACAGTCATGATCGAGAGCGCTGCAGGGGTACACTCTGAAAAGTTAATGGGAAGATGCCCTCCCACGAGTGGCTATAGGCCGAACGCCGTGGAGTCCTTTCTCCTGCGTGCCAAAGGAGAAAACAAAAAGGCCATCTTTTCGAAAAGAAAAGGGACCTACGGTGCTCCAAAACAACGACAGTATTTTGCAAGTACGGCCCTTTCACAGTATGGGACTTAACACCACGACTCGCTGCACCTGGCGTACTTGTAGAGGTCCTGCCGAAGAATTGTGCGGTTTCCTGGAGAGCTACCGGATGCCTTCGTTTCAGAAGCCAAAGGAACATGAACTTGACGCAAGCAGCCCGGCTTAGGCTGCCTCGCTCCACAAGTGTGTGTGGTCCGCAGGAAGGGACTTTGAACGTTGAATGAATGGCCCCCGTTACTTTTAGGGGTCTGGGGTGTAAGAGAAATGAAGGAACCGCAGAGGCGTTTTCAACAGACTGCCCTCTCAAACTAAAATTCTCCCTGGTGGCGGTGAGACTCTCTGGAGATCACGGTAGTGACTTGGCCTGTAACTAACACCTCCTCCAACAGGCCCTAGGCTCTGGAGGCTCCCTGTGCAGTCAAGACTGTTGTATCTGGCAACCAAGGCCATGTTTTGGCCCCAGTTTGCACGCCAGACGTGACGGGCATACCCAATATAATCCCTTCATGAGCTCCTTGGGTGAGCCAGGGTAATGTTAAGGTGAGCTGGCCTCCACAAAACAGAACCAAGGAGACTGCTGGGGAAAGGCTTTGAGATGGCAACGGTCAGCACGAGCTTGACAACTGCAAGGCCAGAAATCATTTCTTATCCTAGGAAACATCTCCTTCGCGGCGAATTCTTTCCTGCGCTGGAAGATACTATGACCTCTGCAGCTAGCCAAATGTTGGACTGAGACGTCGTTGAGCTCTTTTGACTAGTCCTCTACGGCTGCACGCATTTCTCTGTGGCGTATGGCAAGCAGGAAGCAGACCCCGTCCACCGCAGCAGAAGACTGTTCCCCCAGCTTAGAAAGCACAGACAAGGGTGAGGGACGAGAAAAAGAGGGGAGCACCAGAAAGTGCTCTCTGCAAACGTGCCAGGAAACCCTGCGTTGGACTCTCTCGCTTAGGAGAGTGGTAGGAGCTCTGTCCACAAACCGTTTGCAGAGATGCAGCCCCAGCCAGGTGGCAGGCTGCGTCCAGAGGGGAAGTGGAAGCAGTACGCCTGTGAAGGCTTTGGAATATTGACGTGTGGACGTCGGGCTCAGAGCGCGCAATCGTGGTGAGGCGCTTTGCCCCGGGGACGAGGGCAGGTAAAGCCGTGAGTTGAGAGAAACAGAAGGCTGAACTTCGCACAGGCTACGCTGAGCGTATCCTCAAGGCAGGCTTCTCAACGAGCAGAGAAGCCGGCGGCCGTGTCGATCAGCGTGACCTAGAGCGTTCACATCAAGAGAGGAGCCCCTTCAAACAGGCTACCAATTGCACAGCTTTCGAGGAAGGTACCTCCACGCCAAGAAAGTGATACCTTGAGGGTGATCCGGGCACCGATGTGTTCCCCCGGAAGGTAATTCTACCACTTGTAACTCCTAAGGGAGCTGAGCCGCACAATGTATGCCCCACAATGGCGAGGCGAAAGCATTTCAGAAGACAGTGAACCACAAAGTACACAGGCCCAGTAGTGCCACCTACTCCGCTCAGAGAACAAACGGTTCCCAGGCAGTGCGCTCCCTCCTCGAATGGAGAGTGCAGGTTAGTGTGTTCAAGGAACAGTCATGCTCGAGAGCGCTGCAGGAGGGCACTCTCCAAAGTTAATGAGAAGCTGCCCTCTCTCGAGTGGGTAACGGCCGAATGGCCAGGAAATCGTTTCCCTGTGTGTAAGAGGAGCAAAGAGAAAGGGCATCTCTCCAAAAAGAAAAGGAACCTATGGAGCTGCAAAAGAACGACAGCAGTTTTCAAGGACGGCCCGCACAGTGCATCGGACCTAACACCATGAATCGCTGTGCCTGGCAAACTTGTAGACGTCCTGCCAAATATTGGGGGGTGGGGTGTGGGGGGTGTTCTCAGGAGACCTTCCGGAAGCCTTCGGTTCAGACGCCAAAGGAAGGCGAACTCGCTGCCAGCAGCCTGCCTGAGGCTTCCTCGCTCCACGAGTATGCGTTGTCCCCAGGAGGGAGCTTGAACGTTGACAAGCCCCCGTTACTCTCAGGGGTCTGGAATGTAGGCGAAATGAAGGACGCACGAAGGCAATGGCACAGTTCATGGCTTAGCCTAGGAAACAAGTCCTAAAGCAGCGCATTTCTTTCTGGGCTGGAAGACATCTGTGAACTCTGTGGCAAGGCCACTTTTGGACCGAGACGTCCCTGAGCTCTTTGGACTAGGCCTCTACAGCTGCGCTCATTTCTCTGTGGCGTATGCCAAGCAGTAAGCGAGCCTCGTCCGTCACAGCAGGAGCCTGTTGCCCCGGCTTTAGAAAGTATAGCTAACGGTGAGGGAAAACGAAAGAGATGTGCTACAAGACAGTGCTGTCTGCAAACGTTACAGGAAACCCTGCGTTGGGCTCCCTCGGTTAGGAGAGTGGCAGGAGCTCTGTCCACAAACCGTTTGCAGCGATGCAGCCCCAGCCGGGTAGCAGGCTGCGTTCAGAGGGGATGTGGCAGCAGTACGTCTGTGACGCCTGTGAAGGCTTTGGAATACTGACGTGTGGACGCCGGGGTCAGAGCGTGCACTTGTGGTTAGGCACTTTGCACCGGGGACGAGGGCAGGTAAAGTCGTTAGTTGAGAGAAGCAGAAGGCCGTACTATTTGCACAGGCTACGCTGAGTGTATCCTCAAAGCAGCTTCTCAAAGAGCAGGGAGGCAGAGGGCATCTCGACCAGCATCACCAGGAGCGTCCTGTCGCGAAATGTGCCACTTGCAAGCAGGCTACCAACGCGCAGCTTTCGCGGAAGGTACCTCCTCGCCAAGAGAGTGATACCTTGAGCGTGATCTGGGCAGCGATGTGTTCCCCCCCCACCCCCGGAGAGTGATTCTAGCACATATAGGTGCTAAGTGAGCTTAGCGGCACGACGTATGCCCCACAATGGCGAGGCAGAAGCATTTCAAAAGGCAGTGAACAGGCGCCAGTGCTTCCTCTCAGAGAACAAAGAGATCCCATGCCGTGCGTTCCCTCCTCGAAATGAAAGTGCAGTGTAGTGTGTTCAAAGAACAGTCATGATCGAGAGCGCTGCAGGGGTACACTCTGAAAAGTTAATGGGAAGATGCCCTCCCACGAGTGGCTATAGGCCGAACGCCGTGGAGTCCTTTCTCCTGCGTGCCAAAGGAGAAAACAAAAAGGCCATCTTTTCGAAAAGAAAAGGGACCTACGGTGCTCCAAAACAACGACAGTATTTTGCAAGTACGGCCCTTTCACAGTATGGGACTTAACACCACGACTCGCTGCACCTGGCGTACTTGTAGAGGTCCTGCCGAAGAATTGTGCGGTTTCCTGGAGAGCTACCGGATGCCTTCGTTTCAGAAGCCAAAGGAACATGAACTTGACGCAAGCAGCCCGGCTTAGGCTGCCTCGCTCCACAAGTGTGTGTGGTCCGCAGGAAGGGACTTTGAACGTTGAATGAATGGCCCCCGTTACTTTTAGGGGTCTGGGGTGTAAGAGAAATGAAGGAACCGCAGAGGCGTTTTCAACAGACTGCCCTCTCAAACTAAAATTCTCCCTGGTGGCGGTGAGACTCTCTGGAGATCACGGTAGTGACTTGGCCTGTAACTAACACCTCCTCCAACAGGCCCTAGGCTCTGGAGGCTCCCTGTGCAGTCAAGACTGTTGTATCTGGCAACCAAGGCCATGTTTTGGCCCCAGTTTGCACGCCAGACGTGACGGGCATACCCAATATAATCCCTTCATGAGCTCCTTGGGTGAGCCAGGGTAATGTTAAGGTGAGCTGGCCTCCACAAAACAGAACCAAGGAGACTGCTGGGGAAAGGCTTTGAGATGGCAACGGTCAGCACGAGCTTGACAACTGCAAGGCCAGAAATCATTTCTTATCCTAGGAAACATCTCCTTCGCGGCGAATTCTTTCCTGCGCTGGAAGATACTATGACCTCTGCAGCTAGCCAAATGTTGGACTGAGACGTCGTTGAGCTCTTTTGACTAGTCCTCTACGGCTGCACGCATTTCTCTGTGGCGTATGGCAAGCAGGAAGCAGACCCCGTCCACCGCAGCAGAAGACTGTTCCCCCAGCTTAGAAAGCACAGACAAGGGTGAGGGACGAGAAAAAGAGGGGAGCACCAGAAAGTGCTCTCTGCAAACGTGCCAGGAAACCCTGCGTTGGACTCTCTCGCTTAGGAGAGTGGTAGGAGCTCTGTCCACAAACCGTTTGCAGAGATGCAGCCCCAGCCAGGTGGCAGGCTGCGTCCAGAGGGGAAGTGGAAGCAGTACGCCTGTGAAGGCTTTGGAATATTGACGTGTGGACGTCGGGCTCAGAGCGCGCAATCGTGGTGAGGCGCTTTGCCCCGGGGACGAGGGCAGGTAAAGCCGTGAGTTGAGAGAAACAGAAGGCTGAACTTCGCACAGGCTACGCTGAGCGTATCCTCAAGGCAGGCTTCTCAACGAGCAGAGAAGCCGGCGGCCGTGTCGATCAGCGTGACCTAGAGCGTTCACGTCAAGAGAGGAGCCCCTTCAAACAGGCTACCAATAGCACAGCTTTCGAGGAAGGTACCTCCACGCCAAGAAAGTGATACCTTGAGGGTGATCCGGGCACCGATGTGTTCCCCCGGAAGGTAATTCTACCACTTGTAACTCCTAAGGGAGCTGAGCCGCACAATGTATGCCCCACAATGGCGAGGCGAAAGCATTTCAGAAGACAGTGAACCACAAAGTACACAGGCCCAGTAGTGCCACCTACTCCGCTCAGAGAACAAACGGTTCCCAGGCAGTGCGCTCCCTCCTCGAATGGAGAGTGCAGGTTAGTGTGTTCAAGGAACAGTCATGCTCGAGAGCGCTGCAGGAGGGCACTCTTCAACGTTAATGAGAAGCTGCCCTCTCTCGAGTGGGTAACGGCCGAATGGCCAGGAAATCGTTTCCCTGTGTGTAAGAGGAGCAAAGAGAAAGGGCATCTCTCCAAAAAGAAAAGGAACCTATGGAGCTCCAAAAGAACGACAGCAGTTTTCAAGGACGGCCCGCTCAGTGCATCGGACCTAACACCATGAATCGCTGTGCCTGGCAAACTTGTAGACGTCCTGCCAAATATTGGGGGGTGGGGTGTGGGGGGTGTTCTCAGGAGACCTTCCGGAAGCCTTCGGTTCAGACGCCAAAGGAAGGCGAACTCGCTGCCAGCAGCCTGCCTGAGGCTTCCTCGCTCCACGAGTATGCGTTGTCCCCAGGAGGGAGCTTGAACGTTGACAAGCCCCCGTTACTTTCAGGGGTCTGGAATGTAGGCGAAATGAAGGACGCACGAAGGCAATGGCACAGTTCAAGGCTTAGCCTAGGAAACAAGTCCTAAAGCAGCGCGTTCCTTCCTGGGCTGGAAGACATCTGTGAACTCTGTGGCAAGGCCACTTTTGGACCGAGACGTCCCTGAGCTCTTTGGACTAGGCCTCTACAGCTGCGCTCATTTCTCTGTGGCGTATGCCAAGCAGTAAGCGAGCCTCGTCCGTCACAGCAGGAGCCTGTTGCCCCGGCTTTAGAAAGTATAGCTAACGGTGAGGGAAAACGAAAGAGATGTGCTACAAGACAGTGCTGTCTGCAAACGTTACAGGAAACCCTGCGTTGGGCTCCCTCGGTTAGGAGAGTGGCAGGAGCTCTGTCCACAAACCGTTTGCAGCGATGCAGCCCCAGCCGGGTAGCAGGCTGCGTTCAGAGGGGATGTGGCAGCAGTACGTCTGTGACGCCTGTGAAGGCTTTGGAATACTGACGTGTGGACGCCGGGGTCAGAGCGTGCACTTGTGGTTAGGCACTTTGCACCGGGGACGAGGGCAGGTAAAGTCGTTAGTTGAGAGAAGCAGAAGGCCGTACTATTTGCACAGGCTACGCTGAGTGTATCCTCAAAGCAGCTTCTCAAAGAGCAGGGAGGCAGAGGGCATCTCGACCAGCATCACCAGGAGCGTCCTGTCGCGAAATGTGCCACTTGCAAGCAGGCTTCCAACGCGCAGCTTTCGCGGAAGGTACCTCCTCGCCAAGAGAGTGATACCTTGAGCGTGATCTGGGCAGCGATGTGTTCCCCCCCGCCCCCCCGGAGAGTGATTCTAGCACATATAGGTGCTAAGTGAACTTAGCGGCACGACGTATGCCCCACAATGGCGAGGCAGAAGCATTTCAAAAGGCAGTGAACAGGCGCCAGTGCTTCCTCTCAGAGAACAAAGAGTTCCCATGCCATGCGTTCCCTCCTCGAAATGAAAGTGCAGTGTAGTGTGTTCAAAGAACAGTCATGATCGAGAGCGCTGCAGGGGTACACTCTGAAAAGTTAATGGGAAGATGCCCTCCCACGAGTGGCTATAGGCCGAACGCCGTGGAGTCCTTTCTCCTGCGTGCCAAAGGAGAAAACAAAAAGGCCATCTTTTCGAAAAGAAAAGGGACCTACGGTGCTCCAAAACAACGACAGTATTTTGCAAGTACGGCCCTTTCACAGTATGGGACTTAACACCACGACTCGCTGCACCTGGCGTACTTGTAGAGGTCCTGCCGAAGAATTGTGCGGTTTCCTGGAGAGCTACCGGATGCCTTCGTTTCAGAAGCCAAAGGAACATGAACTTGACGCAAGCAGCCCGGCTTAGGCTGCCTCGCTCCACAAGTGTGTGTGGTCCGCAGGAAGGGACTTTGAACGTTGAATGAATGGCCCCCGTTACTTTTAGGGGTCTGGGGTGTAAGAGAAATGAAGGAACCGCAGAGGCGTTTTCAACAGACTGCCCTCTCAAACTAAAATTCTCCCTGGTGGCGGTGAGACTCTCTGGAGATCACGGTAGTGACTTGGCCTGTAACTAACACCTCCTCCAACAGGCCCTAGGCTCTGGAGGCTCCCTGTGCAGTCAAGACTGTTGTATCTGGCAACCAAGGCCATGTTTTGGCCCCAGTTTGCACGCCAGACGTGACGGGCATACCCAATATAATCCCTTCATGAGCTCCTTGGGTGAGCCAGGGTAATGTTAAGGTGAGCTGGCCTCCACAAAACAGAACCAAGGAGACTGTTGGGGAAAGGCTTTGAGATGGCAACGGTCAGCACGAGCTTGACAACTGCAAGGCCAGAAATCATTTCTTATCCTAGGAAACATCTCCTTCGCGGCGAATTCTTTCCTGCGCTGGAAGATACTATGACCTCTGCAGCTAGCCAAATGTTGGACTGAGACGTCGTTGAGCTCTTTTGACTAGTCCTCTACGGCTGCACGCATTTCTCTGTGGCGTATGGCAAGCAGGAAGCAGACCCCGTCCACCGCAGCAGAAGACTGTTCCCCCAGCTTAGAAAGCACAGACAAGGGTGAGGGACGAGAAAAAGAGGGGAGCACCAGAAAGTGCTCTCTGCAAACGTGCCAGGAAACCCTGCGTTGGACTCTCTCGCTTAGGAGAGTGGTAGGAGCTCTGTCCACAAACCGTTTGCAGAGATGCAGCCCCAGCCAGGTGGCAGGCTGCGTCCAGAGGGGAAGTGGAAGCAGTACGCCTGTGAAGGCTTTGGAATATTGACGTGTGGACGTCGGGCTCAGAGCGCGCAATCGTGGTGAGGCGCTTTGCCCCGGGGACGAGGGCAGGTAAAGCCGTGAGTTGAGAGAAACAGAAGGCTGAACTTCGCACAGGCTACGCTGAGAGTATCCTCAAGGCAGGCTTCTCAACGAGCAGAGAAGCCGGCGGCCGTGTCGATCAGCGTGACCTAGAGCGTTCACGTCAAGAGAGGAGCCCCTTCAAACAGGCTACCAATAGCACAGCTTTCGAGGAAGGTACCTCCACGCCAAGAAAGTGATACCTTGAGGGTGATCCGGGCACCGATGTGTTCCCCCGGAAGGTAATTCTACCACTTGTAACTCCTAAGGGAGCTGAGCCGCACAATGTATGCCCCACAATGGCGAGGCGAAAGCATTTCAGAAGACAGTGAACCACAAAGTACACAGGCCCAGTAGTGCCACCTACTCCGCTCAGAGAACAAACGGTTCCCAGGCAGTGCGCTCCCTCCTCGAATGGAGAGTGCAGGTTAGTGTGTTCAAGGAACAGTCATGCTCGAGAGCGCTGCAGGAGGGCACTCTCCAACGTTAATGAGAAGCTGCCCTCTCTCGAGGGGGTAGCTGCCGAATGGCCAGGAAATCGTTTCCCTGTGTGTAAGAGGAGCAAAGAGAAAGGGCATCTCTCCAAAAAGAAAAGGAACCTATGGAGCTCCAAAAGAACGACAGCAGTTTTCAAGGACGGCCCGCACAGTGCATCGGACCTAACACCATGAATCGCTGTGCCTGGCAAACTTGTAGACGTCCTGCCAAATATTGGGGGGTGGGGTGTGGGGGGTGTTCTCAGGAGACCTTCCGGAAGCCTTCGGTTCAGACGCCAAAGGAAGGCGAACTCGCTGCCAGCAGCCTGCCTGAGGCTTCCTCGCTCCACGAGTAGGCGTTGTCCCCAGGAGGGAGCTTGAACGTTGACAAGCCCCCGTTACTTTCAGGGCTCTGGAATGTAGGCGAAATGAAGGACGCACGAAGGCAATGGCACAATTCATGGCTTAGCCTAGGAAACAAGTCCTAAAGCAGCGCGTTCCTTCCTGGGCTGGAAGACATCTGTGAACTCTGTGGCAAGGCCACTTTTGGACCGAGACGTCCCTGAGCTCTTTGGACTAGGCCTCTACAGCTGCGCTCATTTCTCTGTGGCGTATGCCAAGCAGTAAGCGAGCCTCGTCCGTCACAGCAGGAGCCTGTTGCCCCGGCTTTAGAAAGTATAGCTAACGGTGAGGGAAAACGAAAGAGATGTGCTACAAGACAGTGCTGTCTGCAAACGTTACAGGAAACCCTGCGTTGGGCTCCCTCGGTTAGGAGAGTGGCAGGAGCTCTGTCCACAAACCGTTTGCAGCGATGCAGCCCCAGCCGGGTAGCAGGCTGCGTTCAGAGGGGATGTGGCAGCAGTACGTCTGTGACGCCTGTGAAGGCTTTGGAATACTGACGTGTGGACGCCGGGGTCAGAGCGTGCACTTGTGGTTAGGCACTTTGCACCGGGGACGAGGGCAGGTAAAGTCGTTAGTTGAGAGAAGCAGAAGGCCGTACTATTTGCACAGGCTACGCTGAGTGTATCCTCAAAGCAGCTTCTCAAAGAGCAGGGAGGCAGAGGGCATCTCGACCAGCATCACCAGGAGCGTCCTGTCGCGAAATGTGCCACTTGCAAGCAGGCTACCAACGCGCAGCTTTCGCGGAAGGTACCTCCTCGCCAAGAGAGTGATACCTTGAGCGTGATCTGGGCAGCGATGTGTTCCCCCCCCACCCCCGGAGAGTGATTCTAGCACATACAGGTGCTAAGTGAGCTTAGCGGCACGACGTATGCCCCACAATGGCGAGGCAGAAGCATTTCAAAAGGCAGTGAACAGGCGCCAGTGCTTCCTCTCAGAGAACAAAGAGTTCCCATGCCATGCGCTCCCTCCTCGAAATGAAAGTGCAGTGTAGTGTGTTCAAAGAACAGTCATGATCGAGAGCGCTGCAGGGGTACACTCTGAAAAGTTAATGGGAAGATGCCCTCCCACGAGTGGCTATAGGCCGAACGCCGTGGAGTCCTTTCTCCTGCGTGCCAAAGGAGAAAACAAAAAGGCCATCTTTTCGAAAAGAAAAGGGACCTACGGTGCTCCAAAACAACGACAGTATTTTGCAAGTACGGCCCTTTCACAGTATGGGACTTAACACCACGACTCGCTGCACCTGGCGTACTTGTAGAGGTCCTGCCGAAGAATTGTGCGGTTTCCTGGAGAGCTACCGGATGCCTTCGTTTCAGAAGCCAAAGGAACATGAACTTGACGCAAGCAGCCCGGCTTAGGCTGCCTCGCTCCACAAGTGTGTGTGGTCCGCAGGAAGGGACTTTGAACGTTGAATGAATGGCCCCCGTTACTTTTAGGGGTCTGGGGTGTAAGAGAAATGAAGGAACCGCAGAGGCGTTTTCAACAGACTGCCCTCTCAAACTAAAATTCTCCCTGGTGGCGGTGAGACTCTCTGGAGATCACGGTAGTGACTTGGCCTGTAACTAACACCTCCTCCAACAGGCCCTAGGCTCTGGAGGCTCCCTGTGCAGTCAAGACTGTTGTATCTGGCAACCAAGGCCATGTTTTGGCCCCAGTTTGCACGCCAGACGTGACGGGCATACCCAATATAATCCCTTCATGAGCTCCTTGGGTGAGCCAGGGTAATGTTAAGGTGAGCTGGCCTCCACAAAACAGAACCAAGGAGACTGTTGGGGAAAGGCTTTGAGATGGCAACGGTCAGCACGAGCTTGACAACTGCAAGGCCAGAAATCATTTCTTATCCTAGGAAACATCTCCTTCGCGGCGAATTCTTTCCTGCGCTGGAAGATACTATGACCTCTGCAGCTAGCCAAATGTTGGACTGAGACGTCGTTGAGCTCTTTTGACTAGTCCTCTACGGCTGCACGCATTTCTCTGTGGCGTATGGCAAGCAGGAAGCAGACCCCGTCCACCGCAGCAGAAGACTGTTCCCCCAGCTTAGAAAGCACAGACAAGGGTGAGGGACGAGAAAAAGAGGGGAGCACCAGAAAGTGCTCTCTGCAAACGTGCCAGGAAACCCTGCGTTGGACTCTCTCGCTTAGGAGAGTGGTAGGAGCTCTGTCCACAAACCGTTTGCAGAGATGCAGCCCCAGCCAGGTGGCAGGCTGCGTCCAGAGGGGAAGTGGAAGCAGTACGCCTGTGAAGGCTTTGGAATATTGACGTGTGGACGTCGGGCTCAGAGCGCGCAATCGTGGTGAGGCGCTTTGCCCCGGGGACGAGGGCAGGTAAAGCCGTGAGTTGAGAGAAACAGAAGGCTGAACTTCGCACAGGCTACGCTGAGCGTATCCTCAAGGCAGGCTTCTCAACGAGCAGAGAAGCCGGCGGCCGTGTCGATCAGCGTGACCTAGAGCGTTCACGTCAAGAGAGGAGCCCCTTCAAACAGGCTACCAATAGCACAGCTTTCGAGGAAGGTACCTCCACGCCAAGAAAGTGATACCTTGAGGGTGATCCGGGCACCGATGTGTTCCCCCGGAAGGTAATTCTACCACTTGTAACTCCTAAGGGAGCTGAGCCGCACAATGTATGCCCCACAATGGCGAGGCGAAAGCATTTCAGAAGACAGTGAACCACAAAGTACACAGGCCCAGTAGTGCCACCTACTCCGCTCAGAGAACAAACGGTTCCCAGGCAGTGCGCTCCCTCCTCGAATGGAGAGTGCAGGTTAGTGTGTTCAAGGAACAGTCATGCTCGAGAGCGCTGCAGGAGGGCACTCTTCAACGTTAATGAGAAGCTGCCCTCTCTCGAGTGGGTAACGGCCGAATGGCCAGGAAATCGTTTCCCTGTGTGTAAGAGGAGCAAAGAGAAAGGGCATCTCTCCAAAAAGAAAAGGAACCTATGGAGCTCCAAAAGAACGACAGCAGTTTTCAAGGACGGCCCGCTCAGTGCATCGGACCTAACACCATGAATCGCTGTGCCTGGCAAACTTGTAGACGTCCTGCCAAATATTGGGGGGTGGGGTGTGGGGGGTGTTCTCAGGAGACCTTCCGGAAGCCTTCGGTTCAGACGCCAAAGGAAGGCGAACTCGCTGCCAGCAGCCTGCCTGAGGCTTCCTCGCTCCACGAGTATGCGTTGTCCCCAGGAGGGAGCTTGAACGTTGACAAGCCCCCGTTACTTTCAGGGGTCTGGAATGTAGGCGAAATGAAGGACGCACGAAGGCAATGGCACAGTTCAAGGCTTAGCCTAGGAAACAAGTCCTAAAGCAGCGCGTTCCTTCCTGGGCTGGAAGACATCTGTGAACTCTGTGGCAAGGCCACTTTTGGACCGAGACGTCCCTGAGCTCTTTGGACTAGGCCTCTACAGCTGCGCTCATTTCTCTGTGGCGTATGCCAAGCAGTAAGCGAGCCTCGTCCGTCACAGCAGGAGCCTGTTGCCCCGGCTTTAGAAAGTATAGCTAACGGTGAGGGAAAACGAAAGAGATGTGCTACAAGACAGTGCTGTCTGCAAACGTTACAGGAAACCCTGCGTTGGGCTCCCTCGGTTAGGAGAGTGGCAGGAGCTCTGTCCACAAACCGTTTGCAGCGATGCAGCCCCAGCCGGGTAGCAGGCTGCGTTCAGAGGGGATGTGGCAGCAGTACGTCTGTGACGCCTGTGAAGGCTTTGGAATACTGACGTGTGGACGCCGGGGTCAGAGCGTGCACTTGTGGTTAGGCACTTTGCACCGGGGACGAGGGCAGGTAAAGTCGTTAGTTGAGAGAAGCAGAAGGCCGTACTATTTGCACAGGCTACGCTGAGTGTATCCTCAAAGCAGCTTCTCAAAGAGCAGGGAGGCAGAGGGCATCTCGACCAGCATCACCAGGAGCGTCCTGTCGCGAAATGTGCCACTTGCAAGCAGGCTTCCAACGCGCAGCTTTCGCGGAAGGTACCTCCTCGCCAAGAGAGTGATACCTTGAGCGTGATCTGGGCAGCGATGTGTTCCCCCCCGCCCCCCCGGAGAGTGATTCTAGCACATATAGGTGCTAAGTGAACTTAGCGGCACGACGTATGCCCCACAATGGCGAGGCAGAAGCATTTCAAAAGGCAGTGAACAGGCGCCAGTGCTTCCTCTCAGAGAACAAAGAGTTCCCATGCCATGCGTTCCCTCCTCGAAATGAAAGTGCAGTGTAGTGTGTTCAAAGAACAGTCATGATCGAGAGCGCTGCAGGGGTACACTCTGAAAAGTTAATGGGAAGATGCCCTCCCACGAGTGGCTATAGGCCGAACGCCGTGGAGTCCTTTCTCCTGCGTGCCAAAGGAGAAAACAAAAAGGCCATCTTTTCGAAAAGAAAAGGGACCTACGGTGCTCCAAAACAACGACAGTATTTTGCAAGTACGGCCCTTTCACAGTATGGGACTTAACACCACGACTCGCTGCACCTGGCGTACTTGTAGAGGTCCTGCCGAAGAATTGTGCGGTTTCCTGGAGAGCTACCGGATGCCTTCGTTTCAGAAGCCAAAGGAACATGAACTTGACGCAAGCAGCCCGGCTTAGGCTGCCTCGCTCCACAAGTGTGTGTGGTCCGCAGGAAGGGACTTTGAACGTTGAATGAATGGCCCCCGTTACTTTTAGGGGTCTGGGGTGTAAGAGAAATGAAGGAACCGCAGAGGCGTTTTCAACAGACTGCCCTCTCAAACTAAAATTCTCCCTGGTGGCGGTGAGACTCTCTGGAGATCACGGTAGTGACTTGGCCTGTAACTAACACCTCCTCCAACAGGCCCTAGGCTCTGGAGGCTCCCTGTGCAGTCAAGACTGTTGTATCTGGCAACCAAGGCCATGTTTTGGCCCCAGTTTGCACGCCAGACGTGACGGGCATACCCAATATAATCCCTTCATGAGCTCCTTGGGTGAGCCAGGGTAATGTTAAGGTGAGCTGGCCTCCACAAAACAGAACCAAGGAGACTGTTGGGGAAAGGCTTTGAGATGGCAACGGTCAGCACGAGCTTGACAACTGCAAGGCCAGAAATCATTTCTTATCCTAGGAAACATCTCCTTCGCGGCGAATTCTTTCCTGCGCTGGAAGATACTATGACCTCTGCAGCTAGCCAAATGTTGGACTGAGACGTCGTTGAGCTCTTTTGACTAGTCCTCTACGGCTGCACGCATTTCTCTGTGGCGTATGGCAAGCAAGAAGCAGACCCCGTCCACCGCAGCAGAAGACTGTTCCCCCAGCTTAGAAAGCACAGACAAGGGTGAGGGACGAGAAAAAGAGGGGAGCACCAGAAAGTGCTCTCTGCAAACGTGCCAGGAAACCCTGCGTTGGACTCTCTCGCTTAGGAGAGTGGTAGGAGCTCTGTCCACAAACCGTTTGCAGAGATGCAGCCCCAGCCAGGTGGCAGGCTGCGTCCAGAGGGGAAGTGGAAGCAGTACGCCTGTGAAGGCTTTGGAATATTGACGTGTGGACGTCGGGCTCAGAGCGCGCAATCGTGGTGAGGCGCTTTGCCCCGGGGACGAGGGCAGGTAAAGCCGTGAGTTGAGAGAAACAGAAGGCTGAACTTCGCACAGGCTACGCTGAGCGTATCCTCAAGGCAGGCTTCTCAACGAGCAGAGAAGCCGGCGGCCGTGTCGATCAGCGTGACCTAGAGCGTTCACGTCAAGAGAGGAGCCCCTTCAAACAGGCTACCAATAGCACAGCTTTCGAGGAAGGTACCTCCACGCCAAGAAAGTGATACCTTGAGGGTGATCCGGGCACCGATGTGTTCCCCCGGAAGGTAATTCTACCACTTGTAACTCCTAAGGGAGCTGAGCCGCACAATGTATGCCCCACAATGGCGAGGCGAAAGCATTTCAGAAGACAGTGAACCACAAAGTACACAGGCCCAGTAGTGCCACCTACTCCGCTCAGAGAACAAACGGTTCCCAGGCAGTGCGCTCCCTCCTCGAATGGAGAGTGCAGGTTAGTGTGTTCAAGGAACAGTCATGCTCGAGAGCGCTGCAGGAGGGCACTCTTCAACGTTAATGAGAAGCTGCCCTCTCTCGAGTGGGTAGCGGCCGAATGGCCAGGAAATCGTTTCCCTGTGTGTAAGAGGAGCAAAGAGAAAGGGCATCTCTCCAAAAAGAAAAGGAACCTATGGAGCTCCAAAAGAACGACAGCAGTTTTCAAGGACGGCCCGCACAGTGCATCGGACCTAACACCATGAATCGCTGTGCCTGGCAAACTTGTAGACGTCCTGCCAAATATTGGGGGGTGGGGTGTGGGGGGTGTTCTCAGGAGACCTTCCGGAAGCCTTCGGTTCAGACGCCAAAGGAAGGCGAACTCGCTGCCAGCAGCCTGCCTGAGGCTTCCTCGCTCCACGAGTATGCGTTGTCCCCAGGAGGGAGCTTGAACGTTGACAAGCCCCCGTTACTCTCAGGGGTCTGGAATGTAGGCGAAATGAAGGACGCACGAAGGCAATGGCACAGTTCATGGCTTAGCCTAGGAAACAAGTCCTAAAGCAGCGCGTTCCTTCCTGGGCTGGAAGACATCTGTGAACTCTGTGGCAAGGCCACTTTTGGACCGAGACGTCCCTGAGCTCTTTGGACTAGGCCTCTACAGCTGCGCTCATTTCTCTGTGGCGTATGCCAAGCAGTAAGCGAGCCTCGTCCGTCACAGCAGGAGCCTGTTGCCCCGGCTTTAGAAAGTATAGCTAACGGTGAGGGAAAACGAAAGAGATGTGCTACAAGACAGTGCTGTCTGCAAACGTTACAGGAAACCCTGCGTTGGGCTCCCTCGGTTAGGAGAGTGGCAGGAGCTCTGTCCACAAACCGTTTGCAGCGATGCAGCCCCAGCCGGGTAGCAGGCTGCGTTCAGAGGGGATGTGGCAGCAGTACGTCTGTGACGCCTGTGAAGGCTTTGGAATACTGACGTGTGGACGCCGGGGTCAGAGCGTGCACTTGTGGTTAGGCACTTTGCACCGGGGACGAGGGCAGGTAAAGTCGTTAGTTGAGAGAAGCAGAAGGCCGTACTATTTGCACAGGCTACGCTGAGTGTATCCTCAAAGCAGCTTCTCAAAGAGCAGGGAGGCAGAGGGCATCTCGACCAGCATCACCAGGAGCGTCCTGTCGCGAAATGTGCCACTTGCAAGCAGGCTACCAACGCGCAGCTTTCGCGGAAGGTACCTCCTCGCCAAGAGAGTGATACCTTGAGCGTGATCTGGGCAGCGATGTGTTCCCCCCCCACCCCCGGAGAGTGATTCTAGCACATATAGGTGCTAAGTGAGCTTAGCGGCACGACGTATGCCCCACAATGGCGAGGCAGAAGCATTTCAAAAGGCAGTGAACAGGCGCCAGTGCTTCCTCTCAGAGAACAAAGAGTTCCCATGCCGTGCGTTCCCTCCTCGAAATGAAAGTGCAGTGTAGTGTGTTCAAAGAACAGTCATGATCGAGAGCGCTGCAGGGGTACACTCTGAAAAGTTAATGGGAAGATGCCCTCCCACGAGTGGCTATAGGCCGAACGCCGTGGAGTCCTTTCTCCTGCGTGCCAAAGGAGAAAACAAAAAGGCCATCTTTTCGAAAAGAAAAGGGACCTACGGTGCTCCAAAACAACGACAGTATTTTGCAAGTACGGCCCTTTCACAGTATGGGACTTAACACCACGACTCGCTGCACCTGGCGTACTTGTAGAGGTCCTGCCGAAGAATTGTGCGGTTTCCTGGAGAGCTACCGGATGCCTTCGTTTCAGAAGCCAAAGGAACATGAACTTGACGCAAGCAGCCCGGCTTAGGCTGCCTCGCTCCACAAGTGTGTGTGGTCCGCAGGAAGGGACTTTGAACGTTGAATGAATGGCCCCCGTTACTTTTAGGGGTCTGGGGTGTAAGAGAAATGAAGGAACCGCAGAGGCGTTTTCAACAGACTGCCCTCTCAAACTAAAATTCTCCCTGGTGGCGGTGAGACTCTCTGGAGATCACGGTAGTGACTTGGCCTGTAACTAACACCTCCTCCAACAGGCCCTAGGCTCTGGAGGCTCCCTGTGCAGTCAAGACTGTTGTATCTGGCAACCAAGGCCATGTTTTGGCCCCAGTTTGCACGCCAGACGTGACGGGCATACCCAATATAATCCCTTCATGAGCTCCTTGGGTGAGCCAGGGTAATGTTAAGGTGAGCTGGCCTCCACAAAACAGAACCAAGGAGACTGTTGGGGAAAGGCTTTGAGATGGCAACGGTCAGCACGAGCTTGACAACTGCAAGGCCAGAAATCATTTCTTATCCTAGGAAACATCTCCTTCGCGGCGAATTCTTTCCTGCGCTGGAAGATACTATGACCTCTGCAGCTAGCCAAATGTTGGACTGAGACGTCGTTGAGCTCTTTTGACTAGTCCTCTACGGCTGCACGCATTTCTCTGTGGCGTATGGCAAGCAGGAAGCAGACCCCGTCCACCGCAGCAGAAGACTGTTCCCCCAGCTTAGAAAGCACAGACAAGGGTGAGGGACGAGAAAAAGAGGGGAGCACCAGAAAGTGCTCTCTGCAAACGTGCCAGGAAACCCTGCGTTGGACTCTCTCGCTTAGGAGAGTGGTAGGAGCTCTGTCCACAAACCGTTTGCAGAGATGCAGCCCCAGCCAGGTGGCAGGCTGCGTCCAGAGGGGAAGTGGAAGCAGTACGCCTGTGAAGGCTTTGGAATATTGACGTGTGGACGTCGGGCTCAGAGCGCGCAATCGTGGTGAGGCGCTTTGCCCCGAGGACGAGGGCAGGTAAAGCCGTGAGTTGAGAGAAACAGAAGGCTGAACTTCGCACAGGCTACGCTGAGCGTATCCTCAAGGCAGTCTTCTCAACGAGCAGAGAAGCCGGCGGCCGTGTCGATCAGCGTGACCTAGAGCGTTCACGTCAAGAGAGGAGCCCCTTCAAACAGGCTACCAATTGCACAGCTTTCGAGGAAGGTACCTCCACGCCAAGAAAGTGATACCTTGAGGGTGATCCGGGCACCGATGTGTTCCCCCGGAAGGTAATTCTACCACTTGTAACTCCTAAGGGAGCTGAGCCGCACAATGTATGCCCCACAATGGCGAGGCGAAAGCATTTCAGAAGACAGTGAACCACAAAGTACACAGGCCCAGTAGTGCCACCTACTCCGCTCAGAGAACAAACGGTTCCCAGGCAGTGCGCTCCCTCCTCGAATGGAGAGTGCAGGTTAGTGTGTTCAAGGAACAGTCATGCTCGAGAGCGCTGCAGGAGGGCACTCTCCAACGTTAATGAGAAGCTGCCCTCTCTCGAGTGGGTAGCGGCCGAATGGCCAGGAAATCGTTTCCCTGTGTGTAAGAGGAGCAAAGAGAAAGGGCATCTCTCCAAAAAGAAAAGGAACCTATGGAGCTGCAAAAGAACGACAGCAGTTTTCAAGGACGGCCCGCACAGTGCATCGGACCTAACACCATGAATCGCTGTGCCTGGCAAACTTGTAGACGTCCTGCCAAATATTGGGGTGTGGGGTGTGGGGGGTGTTCTCAGGAGACCTTCCGGAAGCCTTCGGTTCAGACGCCAAAGGAAGGCGAACTCGCTGCCAGCAGCCTGCCTGAGGCTTCCTCGCTCCACGAGTATGCGTTGTCCCCAGGAGGGAGCTTGAACGTTGACAAGCCCCCGTTACTCTCAGGGGTCTGGAATGTAGGCGAAATGAAGGATGCACGAAGGCAATGGCACAGTTCATGGCTTAGCCTAGGAAACAAGTCCTAAAGCAGCGCGTTCCTTCCTGGGCTGGAAGACATCTGTGAACTCTGTGGCAAGGCCACTTTTGGACCGAGACGTCCCTGAGCTCTTTGGACTAGGCCTCTACAGCTGCGCTCATTTCTCTGTGGCGTATGCCAAGCAGTAAGCGAGCCTCGTCCGTCACAGCAGGAGCCTGTTGCCCCGGCTTTAGAAAGTATAGCTAACGGTGAGGGAAAACGAAAGAGATGTGCTACAAGACAGTGCTGTCTGCAAACGTTACAGGAAACCCTGCGTTGGGCTCCCTCGGTTAGGAGAGTGGCAGGAGCTCTGTCCACAAACCGTTTGCAGCGATGCAGCCCCAGCCGGGTAGCAGGCTGCGTTCAGAGGGGATGTGGCAGCAGTACGTCTGTGACGCCTGTGAAGGCTTTGGAATACTGACGTGTGGACGCCGGGGTCAGAGCGTGCACTTGTGGTTAGGCACTTTGCACCGGGGACGAGGGCAGGTAAAGTCGTTAGTTGAGAGAAGCAGAAGGCCGTACTATTTGCACAGGCTACGCTGAGTGTATCCTCAAAGCAGCTTCTCAAAGAGCAGGGAGGCAGAGGGCATCTCGACCAGCATCACCAGGAGCGTCCTGTCGCGAAATGTGCCACTTGCAAGCAGGCTACCAACGCGCAGCTTTCGCGGAAGGTACCTCCTCGCCAAGAGAGTGATACCTTGAGCGTGATCTGGGCAGCGATGTGTTCCCCCCCCACCCCCGGAGAGTGATTCTAGCACATACAGGTGCTAAGTGAGCTTAGCGGCACGACGTATGCCCCACAATGGCGAGGCAGAAGCATTTCAAAAGGCAGTGAACAGGCGCCAGTGCTTCCTCTCAGAGAACAAAGAGTTCCCATGCCGTGCGTTCCCTCCTCGAAATGAAAGTGCAGTGTAGTGTGTTCAAAGAACAGTCATGATCGAGAGCGCTGCAGGGGTACACTCTGAAAAGTTAATGGGAAGATGCCCTCCCACGAGTGGCTATAGGCCGAACGCCGTGGAGTCCTTTCTCCTGCGTGCCAAAGGAGAAAACAAAAAGGCCATCTTTTCGAAAAGGAAAGGGACCTACGGTGCTCCAAAACAACGACAGTATTTTGCAAGTACGGCCCTTTCACAGTATGGGACTTAACACCACGACTCGCTGCACCTGGCGTACTTGTAGAGGTCCTGCCGAAGAATTGTGCGGTTTCCTGGAGAGCTACCGGATGCCTTCGTTTCAGAAGCCAAAGGAACATGAACTTGACGCAAGCAGCCCGGCTTAGGCTGCCTCGCTCCACAAGTGTGTGTGGTCCGCAGG
Organism: Orcinus orca; assembly: GCF_937001465.1. Lineage (NCBI taxonomy): Eukaryota > Metazoa > Chordata > Mammalia > Artiodactyla > Delphinidae > Orcinus > Orcinus orca. Next base: position 18,355,696 of record NC_064561.1, on the reverse strand, counting down.
AAGGGACTTTGAACGTTGAATGAATGGCCCCCGTTACTTTTAGGGGTCTGGGGTGTAAGAGAAATGAAGGAACCGCAGAGGCGTTTTCAACAGACTGCCCTCTCAAACTAAAATTCTCCCTGGTGGCGGTGAGACTCTCTGGAGATCACGGTAGTGACTTGGCCTGTAACTAACACCTCCTCCAACAGGCCCTAGGCTCTGGAGGCTCCCTGTGCAGTCAAGACTGTTGTATCTGGCAACCAAGGCCATGTTTTGGCCCCAGTTTGCACGCCAGACGTGACGGGCATACCCAATATAATCCCTTCATGAGCTCCTTGGGTGAGCCAGGGTAATGTTAAGGTGAGCTGGCCTCCACAAAACAGAACCAAGGAGACTGTTGGGGAAAGGCTTTGAGATGGCAACGGTCAGCACGAGCTTGACAACTGCAAGGCCAGAAATCATTTCTTATCCTAGGAAACATCTCCTTCGCGGCGAATTCTTTCCTGCGCTGGAAGATACTATGACCTCTGCAGCTAGCCAAATGTTGGACTGAGACGTCGTTGAGCTCTTTTGACTAGTCCTCTACGGCTGCACGCATTTCTCTGTGGCGTATGGCAAGCAGGAAGCAGACCCCGTCCACCGCAGCAGAAGACTGTTCCCCCAGCTTAGAAAGCACAGACAAGGGTGAGGGACGAGAAAAAGAGGGGAGCACCAGAAAGTGCTCTCTGCAAACGTGCCAGGAAACCCTGCGTTGGACTCTCTCGCTTAGGAGAGTGGTAGGAGCTCTGTCCACAAACCGTTTGCAGAGATGCAGCCCCAGCCAGGTGGCAGGCTGCGTCCAGAGGGGAAGTGGAAGCAGTACGCCTGTGAAGGCTTTGGAATATTGACGTGTGGACGTCGGGCTCAGAGCGCGCAATCGTGGTGAGGCGCTTTGCCCCGGGGACGAGGGCAGGTAAAGCCGTGAGTTGAGAGAAACAGAAGGCTGAACTTCGCACAGGCTACGCTGAGCGTATCCTCAAGGCAGGCTTCTCAACGAGCAGAGAAGCCGGCGGCCGTGTCGATCAGCGTGACCTAGAGCGTTCACGTCAAGAGAGGAGCCCCTTCAAACAGGCTACCAATAGCACAGCTTTCGAGGAAGGTACCTCCACGCCAAGAAAGTGATACCTTGAGGGTGATCCGGGCACCGATGTGTTCCCCCGGAAGGTAATTCTACCACTTGTAACTCCTAAGGGAGCTGAGCCGCACAATGTATGCCCCACAATGGCGAGGCGAAAGCATTTCAGAAGACAGTGAACCACAAAGTACACAGGCCCAGTAGTGCCACCTACTCCGCTCAGAGAACAAACGGTTCCCAGGCAGTGCGCTCCCTCCTCGAATGGAGAGTGCAGGTTAGTGTGTTCAAGGAACAGTCATGCTCGAGAGCGCTGCAGGAGGGCACTCTTCAACGTTAATGAGAAGCTGCCCTCTCTCGAGTGGGTAACGGCCGAATGGCCAGGAAATCGTTTCCCTGTGTGTAAGAGGAGCAAAGAGAAAGGGCATCTCTCCAAAAAGAAAAGGAACCTATGGAGCTCCAAAAGAACGACAGCAGTTTTCAAGGACGGCCCGCTCAGTGCATCGGACCTAACACCATGAATCGCTGTGCCTGGCAAACTTGTAGACGTCCTGCCAAATATTGGGGGGTGGGGTGTGGGGGGTGTTCTCAGGAGACCTTCCGGAAGCCTTCGGTTCAGACGCCAAAGGAAGGCGAACTCGCTGCCAGCAGCCTGCCTGAGGCTTCCTCGCTCCACGAGTATGCGTTGTCCCCAGGAGGGAGCTTGAACGTTGACAAGCCCCCGTTACTTTCAGGGGTCTGGAATGTAGGCGAAATGAAGGACGCACGAAGGCAATGGCACAGTTCAAGGCTTAGCCTAGGAAACAAGTCCTAAAGCAGCGCGTTCCTTCCTGGGCTGGAAGACATCTGTGAACTCTGTGGCAAGGCCACTTTTGGACCGAGACGTCCCTGAGCTCTTTGGACTAGGCCTCTACAGCTGCGCTCATTTCTCTGTGGCGTATGCCAAGCAGTAAGCGAGCCTCGTCCGTCACAGCAGGAGCCTGTTGCCCCGGCTTTAGAAAGTATAGCTAACGGTGAGGGAAAACGAAAGAGATGTGCTACAAGACAGTGCTGTCTGCAAACGTTACAGGAAACCCTGCGTTGGGCTCCCTCGGTTAGGAGAGTGGCAGGAGCTCTGTCCACAAACCGTTTGCAGCGATGCAGCCCCAGCCGGGTAGCAGGCTGCGTTCAGAGGGGATGTGGCAGCAGTACGTCTGTGACGCCTGTGAAGGCTTTGGAATACTGACGTGTGGACGCCGGGGTCAGAGCGTGCACTTGTGGTTAGGCACTTTGCACCGGGGACGAGGGCAGGTAAAGTCGTTAGTTGAGAGAAGCAGAAGGCCGTACTATTTGCACAGGCTACGCTGAGTGTATCCTCAAAGCAGCTTCTCAAAGAGCAGGGAGGCAGAGGGCATCTCGACCAGCATCACCAGGAGCGTCCTGTCGCGAAATGTGCCACTTGCAAGCAGGCTTCCAACGCGCAGCTTTCGCGGAAGGTACCTCCTCGCCAAGAGAGTGATACCTTGAGCGTGATCTGGGCAGCGATGTGTTCCCCCCCGCCCCCCCGGAGAGTGATTCTAGCACATATAGGTGCTAAGTGAACTTAGCGGCACGACGTATGCCCCACAATGGCGAGGCAGAAGCATTTCAAAAGGCAGTGAACAGGCGCCAGTGCTTCCTCTCAGAGAACAAAGAGTTCCCATGCCATGCGTTCCCTCCTCGAAATGAAAGTGCAGTGTAGTGTGTTCAAAGAACAGTCATGATCGAGAGCGCTGCAGGGGTACACTCTGAAAAGTTAATGGGAAGATGCCCTCCCACGAGTGGCTATAGGCCGAACGCCGTGGAGTCCTTTCTCCTGCGTGCCAAAGGAGAAAACAAAAAGGCCATCTTTTCGAAAAGAAAAGGGACCTACGGTGCTCCAAAACAACGACAGTATTTTGCAAGTACGGCCCTTTCACAGTATGGGACTTAACACCACGACTCGCTGCACCTGGCGTACTTGTAGAGGTCCTGCCGAAGAATTGTGCGGTTTCCTGGAGAGCTACCGGATGCCTTCGTTTCAGAAGCCAAAGGAACATGAACTTGACGCAAGCAGCCCGGCTTAGGCTGCCTCGCTCCACAAGTGTGTGTGGTCCGCAGGAAGGGACTTTGAACGTTGAATGAATGGCCCCCGTTACTTTTAGGGGTCTGGGGTGTAAGAGAAATGAAGGAACCGCAGAGGCGTTTTCAACAGACTGCCCTCTCAAACTAAAATTCTCCCTGGTGGCGGTGAGACTCTCTGGAGATCACGGTAGTGACTTGGCCTGTAACTAACACCTCCTCCAACAGGCCCTAGGCTCTGGAGGCTCCCTGTGCAGTCAAGACTGTTGTATCTGGCAACCAAGGCCATGTTTTGGCCCCAGTTTGCACGCCAGACGTGACGGGCATACCCAATATAATCCCTTCATGAGCTCCTTGGGTGAGCCAGGGTAATGTTAAGGTGAGCTGGCCTCCACAAAACAGAACCAAGGAGACTGTTGGGGAAAGGCTTTGAGATGGCAACGGTCAGCACGAGCTTGACAACTGCAAGGCCAGAAATCATTTCTTATCCTAGGAAACATCTCCTTCGCGGCGAATTCTTTCCTGCGCTGGAAGATACTATGACCTCTGCAGCTAGCCAAATGTTGGACTGAGACGTCGTTGAGCTCTTTTGACTAGTCCTCTACGGCTGCACGCATTTCTCTGTGGCGTATGGCAAGCAGGAAGCAGACCCCGTCCACCGCAGCAGAAGACTGTTCCCCCAGCTTAGAAAGCACAGACAAGGGTGAGGGACGAGAAAAAGAGGGGAGCACCAGAAAGTGCTCTCTGCAAACGTGCCAGGAAACCCTGCGTTGGACTCTCTCGCTTAGGAGAGTGGTAGGAGCTCTGTCCACAAACCGTTTGCAGAGATGCAGCCCCAGCCAGGTGGCAGGCTGCGTCCAGAGGGGAAGTGGAAGCAGTACGCCTGTGAAGGCTTTGGAATATTGACGTGTGGACGTCGGGCTCAGAGCGCGCAATCGTGGTGAGGCGCTTTGCCCCGGGGACGAGGGCAGGTAAAGCCGTGAGTTGAGAGAAACAGAAGGCTGAACTTCGCACAGGCTACGCTGAGCGTATCCTCAAGGCAGGCTTCTCAACGAGCAGAGAAGCCGGCGGCCGTGTCGATCAGCGTGACCTAGAGCGTTCACGTCAAGAGAGGAGCCCCTTCAAACAGGCTACCAATAGCACAGCTTTCGAGGAAGGTACCTCCACGCCAAGAAAGTGATACCTTGAGGGTGATCCGGGCACCGATGTGTTCCCCCGGAAGGTAATTCTACCACTTGTAACTCCTAAGGGAGCTGAGCCGCACAATGTATGCCCCACAATGGCGAGGCGAAAGCATTTCAGAAGACAGTGAACCACAAAGTACACAGGCCCAGTAGTGCCACCTACTCCGCTCAGAGAACAAACGGTTCCCAGGCAGTGCGCTCCCTCCTCGAATGGAGAGTGCAGGTTAGTGTGTTCAAGGAACAGTCATGCTCGAGAGCGCTGCAGGAGGGCACTCTCCAAAGTTAATGAGAAGCTGCCCTCTCTCGAGTGGGTAGCGGCCGAATGGCCAGGAAATCGTTTCCCTGTGTGTAAGAGGAGCAAAGAGAAAGGGCATCTCTCCAAAAAGAAAAGGAACCTATGGAGCTCCAAAAGAACGACAGCAGTTTTCAAGGACGGCCCGCTCAGTGCATCGGACCTAACACCATGAATCGCTGTGCCTGGCAAACTTGTAGACGTCCTGCCAAATATTGGGGGGTGGGGTGTGGGGGGTGTTCTCAGGAGACCTTCCGGAAGCCTTCGGTTCAGACGCCAAAGGAAGGCGAACTCGCTGCCAGCAGCCTGCCTGAGGCTTCCTCGCTCCACGAGTATGCGTTGTCCCCAGGAGGGAGCTTGAACGTTGACAAGCCCCCGTTACTTTCAGGGGTCTGGAATGTAGGCGAAATGAAGGACGCACGAAGGCAATGGCACAGTTCAAGGCTTAGCCTAGGAAACAAGTCCTAAAGCAGCGCGTTCCTTCCTGCGCTGGAAGACATCTGTGAACTCTGTGGCAAGGCCACTTTTGGACCGAGACGTCCCTGAGCTCTTTGGACTAGGCCTCTACAGCTGCGCTCATTTCTCTGTGGCGTATGCCAAGCAGTAAGCGAGCCTCGTCCGTCACAGCAGGAGCCTGTTGCCCCGGCTTTAGAAAGTATAGCTAACGGTGAGGGAAAACGAAAGAGATGTGCTACAAGACAGTGCTGTCTGCAAACGTTACAGGAAACCCTGCGTTGGGCTCCCTCGGTTAGGAGAGTGGCAGGAGCTCTGTCCACAAACCGTTTGCAGCGATGCAGCCCCAGCCGGGTAGCAGGCTGCGTTCAGAGGGGATGTGGCAGCAGTACGTCTGTGACGCCTGTGAAGGCTTTGGAATACTGACGTGTGGACGCCGGGGTCAGAGCGTGCACTTGTGGTTAGGCACTTTGCACCGGGGACGAGGGCAGGTAAAGTCGTTAGTTGAGAGAAGCAGAAGGCCGTACTATTTGCACAGGCTACGCTGAGTGTATCCTCAAAGCAGCTTCTCAAAGAGCAGGGAGGCAGAGGGCATCTCGACCAGCATCACCAGGAGCGTCCTGTCGCGAAATGTGCCACTTGCAAGCAGGCTACCAACGCGCAGCTTTCGCGGAAGGTACCTCCTCGCCAAGAGAGTGATACCTTGAGCGTGATCTGGGCAGCGATGTGTTCCCCCCCGCCCCCCCGGAGAGTGATTCTAGCACATATAGGTGCTAAGTGAACTTAGCGGCACGACGTATGCCCCACAATGGCGAGGCAGAAGCATTTCAAAAGGCAGTGAACAGGCGCCAGTGCTTCCTCTCAGAGAACAAAGAGTTCCCATGCCATGCGTTCCCTCCTCGAAATGAAAGTGCAGTGTAGTGTGTTCAAAGAACAGTCATGATCGAGAGCGCTGCAGGGGTACACTCTCAAAAGTTAATGGGAAGATGCCCTCCCACGAGTGGCTATAGGCCGAACGCCGTGGAGTCCTTTCTCCTGCGTGCCAAAGGAGAAAACAAAAAGGCCATCTTTTCGAAAAGAAAAGGGACCTACGGTGCTCCAAAACAACGACAGTATTTTGCAAGTACGGCCCTTTCACAGTATGGGACTTAACACCACGACTCGCTGCACCTGGCGTACTTGTAGAGGTCCTGCCGAAGAATTGTGCGGTTTCCTGGAGAGCTACCGGATGCCTTCGTTTCAGAAGCCAAAGGAACATGAACTTGACGCAAGCAGCCCGGCTTAGGCTGCCTCGCTCCACAAGTGTGTGTGGTCCGCAGGAAGGGACTTTGAACGTTGAATGAATGGCCCCCGTTACTTTTAGGGGTCTGGGGTGTAAGAGAAATGAAGGAACCGCAGAGGCGTTTTCAACAGACTGCCCTCTCAAACTAAAATTCTCCCTGGTGGCGGTGAGACTCTCTGGAGATCACGGTAGTGACTTGGCCTGTAACTAACACCTCCTCCAACAGGCCCTAGGCTCTGGAGGCTCCCTGTGCAGTCAAGACTGTTGTATCTGGCAACCAAGGCCATGTTTTGGCCCCAGTTTGCACGCCAGACGTGACGGGCATACCCAATATAATCCCTTCATGAGCTCCTTGGGTGAGCCAGGGTAATGTTAAGGTGAGCTGGCCTCCACAAAACAGAACCAAGGAGACTGTTGGGGAAAGGCTTTGAGATGGCAACGGTCAGCACGAGCTTGACAACTGCAAGGCCAGAAATCATTTCTTATCCTAGGAAACATCTCCTTCGCGGCGAATTCTTTCCTGCGCTGGAAGATACTATGACCTCTGCAGCTAGCCAAATGTTGGACTGAGACGTCGTTGAGCTCTTTTGACTAGTCCTCTACGGCTGCACGCATTTCTCTGTGGCGTATGGCAAGCAGGAAGCAGACCCCGTCCACCGCAGCAGAAGACTGTTCCCCCAGCTTAGAAAGCACAGACAAGGGTGAGGGACGAGAAAAAGAGGGGAGCACCAGAAAGTGCTCTCTGCAAACGTGCCAGGAAACCCTGCGTTGGACTCTCTCGCTTAGGAGAGTGGTAGGAGCTCTGTCCACAAACCGTTTGCAGAGATGCAGCCCCAGCCAGGTGGCAGGCTGCGTCCAGAGGGGAAGTGGAAGCAGTACGCCTGTGAAGGCTTTGGAATATTGACGTGTGGACGTCGGGCTCAGAGCGCGCAATCGTGGTGAGGCGCTTTGCCCCGGGGACGAGGGCAGGTAAAGCCGTGAGTTGAGAGAAACAGAAGGCTGAACTTCGCACAGGCTACGCTGAGCGTATCCTCAAGGCAGGCTTCTCAACGAGCAGAGAAGCCGGCGGCCGTGTCGATCAGCGTGACCTAGAGCGTTCACGTCAAGAGAGGAGCCCCTTCAAACAGGCTACCAATAGCACAGCTTTCGAGGAAGGTACCTCCACGCCAAGAAAGTGATACCTTGAGGGTGATCCGGGCACCGATGTGTTCCCCCGGAAGGTAATTCTACCACTTGTAACTCCTAAGGGAGCTGAGCCGCACAATGTATGCCCCACAATGGCGAGGCGAAAGCATTTCAGAAGACAGTGAACCACAAAGTACACAGGCCCAGTAGTGCCACCTACTCCGCTCAGAGAACAAACGGTTCCCAGGCAGTGCGCTCCCTCCTCGAATGGAGAGTGCAGGTTAGTGTGTTCAAGGAACAGTCATGCTCGAGAGCGCTGCAGGAGGGCACTCTCCAAAGTTAATGAGAAGCTGCCCTCTCTCGAGTGGGTAGCGGCCGAATGGCCAGGAAATCGTTTCCCTGTGTGTAAGAGGAGCAAAGAGAAAGGGCATCTCTCCAAAAAGAAAAGGAACCTATGGAGCTCCAAAAGAACGACAGCAGTTTTCAAGGACGGCCCGCTCAGTGCATCGGACCTAACACCATGAATCGCTGTGCCTGGCAAACTTGTAGACGTCCTGCCAAATATTGGGGGGTGGGGTGTGGGGGGTGTTCTCAGGAGACCTTCCGGAAGCCTTCGGTTCAGACGCCAAAGGAAGGCGAACTCGCTGCCAGCAGCCTGCCTGAGGCTTCCTCGCTCCACGAGTATGCGTTGTCCCCAGGAGGGAGCTTGAACGTTGACAAGCCCCCGTTACTTTCAGGGGTCTGGAATGTAGGCGAAATGAAGGACGCACGAAGGCAATGGCACAGTTCAAGGCTTAGCCTAGGAAACAAGTCCTAAAGCAGCGCGTTCCTTCCTGCGCTGGAAGACATCTGTGAACTCTGTGGCAAGGCCACTTTTGGACCGAGACGTCCCTGAGCTCTTTGGACTAGGCCTCTACAGCTGCGCTCATTTCTCTGTGGCGTATGCCAAGCAGTAAGCGAGCCTCGTCCGTCACAGCAGGAGCCTGTTGCCCCGGCTTTAGAAAGTATAGCTAACGGTGAGGGAAAACGAAAGAGATGTGCTACAAGACAGTGCTGTCTGCAAACGTTACAGGAAACCCTGCGTTGGGCTCCCTCGGTTAGGAGAGTGGCAGGAGCTCTGTCCACAAACCGTTTGCAGCGATGCAGCCCCAGCCGGGTAGCAGGCTGCGTTCAGAGGGGATGTGGCAGCAGTACGTCTGTGACGCCTGTGAAGGCTTTGGAATACTGACGTGTGGACGCCGGGGTCAGAGCGTGCACTTGTGGTTAGGCACTTTGCACCGGGGACGAGGGCAGGTAAAGTCGTTAGTTGAGAGAAGCAGAAGGCCGTACTATTTGCACAGGCTACGCTGAGTGTATCCTCAAAGCAGCTTCTCAAAGAGCAGGGAGGCAGAGGGCATCTCGACCAGCATCACCAGGAGCGTCCTGTCGCGAAATGTGCCACTTGCAAGCAGGCTACCAACGCGCAGCTTTCGCGGAAGGTACCTCCTCGCCAAGAGAGTGATACCTTGAGCGTGATCTGGGCAGCGATGTGTTCCCCCCCGCCCCCCCGGAGAGTGATTCTAGCACATATAGGTGCTAAGTGAACTTAGCGGCACGACGTATGCCCCACAATGGCGAGGCAGAAGCATTTCAAAAGGCAGTGAACAGGCGCCAGTGCTTCCTCTCAGAGAACAAAGAGTTCCCATGCCGTGCGTTCCCTCCTCGAAATGAAAGTGCAGTGTAGTGTGTTCAAAGAACAGTCATGATCGAGAGCGCTGCAGGGGTACACTCTCAAAAGTTAATGGGAAGATGCCCTCCCACGAGTGGCTATAGGCCGAACGCCGTGGAGTCCTTTCTCCTGCGTGCCAAAGGAGAAAACAAAAAGGCCATCTTTTCGAAAAGAAAAGGGACCTACGGTGCTCCAAAACAACGACAGTATTTTGCAAGTACGGCCCTTTCACAGTATGGGACTTAACACCACGACTCGCTGCACCTGGCGTACTTGTAGAGGTCCTGCCGAAGAATTGTGCGGTTTCCTGGAGAGCTACCGGATGCCTTCGTTTCAGAAGCCAAAGGAACATGAACTTGACGCAAGCAGCCCGGCTTAGGCTGCCTCGCTCCACAAGTGTGTGTGGTCCGCAGGAAGGGACTTTGAACGTTGAATGAATGGCCCCCGTTACTTTTAGGGGTCTGGGGTGTAAGAGAAATGAAGGAACCGCAGAGGCGTTTTCAACAGACTGCCCTCTCAAACTAAAATTCTCCCTGGTGGCGGTGAGACTCTCTGGAGATCACGGTAGTGACTTGGCCTGTAACTAACACCTCCTCCAACAGGCCCTAGGCTCTGGAGGCTCCCTGTGCAGTCAAGACTGTTGTATCTGGCAACCAAGGCCATGTTTTGGCCCCAGTTTGCACACCAGACGTGACGGGCATACCCAATATAATCCCTTCATGAGCTCCTTGGGTGAGCCAGGGTAATGTTAAGGTGAGCTGGCCTCCACAAAACAGAACCAAGGAGACTGTTGGGGAAAGGCTTTGAGATGGCAACGGTCAGCACGAGCTTGACAACTGCAAGGCCAGAAATCATTTCTTATCCTAGGAAACATCTCCTTCGCGGCGAATTCTTTCCTGCGCTGGAAGATACTATGACCTCTGCAGCTAGCCAAATGTTGGACTGAGACGTCGTTGAGCTCTTTTGACTAGTCCTCTACGGCTGCACGCATTTCTCTGTGGCGTATGGCAAGCAGGAAGCAGACCCCGTCCACCGCAGCAGAAGACTGTTCCCCCAGCTTAGAAAGCACAGACAAGGGTGAGGGACGAGAAAAAGAGGGGAGCACCAGAAAGTGCTCTCTGCAAACGTGCCAGGAAACCCTGCGTTGGACTCTCTCGCTTAGGAGAGTGGTAGGAGCTCTGTCCACAAACCGTTTGCAGAGATGCAGCCCCAGCCAGGTGGCAGGCTGCGTCCAGAGGGGAAGTGGAAGCAGTACGCCTGTGAAGGCTTTGGAATATTGACGTGTGGACGTCGGGCTCAGAGCGCGCAATCGTGGTGAGGCGCTTTGCCCCGGGGACGAGGGCAGGTAAAGCCGTGAGTTGAGAGAAACAGAAGGCTGAACTTTGCACAGGCTACGCTGAGCGTATCCTCAAGGCAGGCTTCTCAACGAGCAGAGAAGCCGGCGGCCGTGTCGATCAGCGTGACCTAGAGCGTTCACGTCAAGAGAGGAGCCCCTTCAAACAGGCTACCAATAGCACAGCTTTCGAGGAAGGTACCTCCACGCCAAGAAAGTGATACCTTGAGGGTGATCCGGGCACCGATGTGTTCCCCCGGAAGGTAATTCTACCACTTGTAACTCCTAAGGGAGCTGAGCCGCACAATGTATGCCCCACAATGGCGAGGCGAAAGCATTTCAGAAGACAGTGAACCACAAAGTACACAGGCCCAGTAGTGCCACCTACTCCGCTCAGAGAACAAACGGTTCCCAGGCAGTGCGCTCCCTCCTCGAATGGAGAGTGCAGGTTAGTGTGTTCAAGGAACAGTCATGCTCGAGAGCGCTGCAGGAGGGCACTCTCCAAAGTTAATGAGAAGCTGCCCTCTCTCGATTGGGTAGCGGCCGAATGGCCAGGAAATCGTTTCCCTGTGTGTAAGAGGAGCAAAGAGAAAGGGCATCTCTCCAAAAAGAAAAGGAACCTATGGAGCTGCAAAAGAACGACAGCAGTTTTCAAGGACGGCCCGCTCAGTGCATCGGACCTAACACCATGAATCGCTGTGCCTGGCAAACTTGTAGACGTCCTGCCAAATATTGGGGGGTGGGGTGTGGGGGGTGTTCTCAGGAGACCTTCCGGAAGCCTTCGGTTCAGACGCCAAAGGAAGGCGAACTCGCTGCCAGCAGCCTGCCTGAGGCTTCCTCGCTCCACGAGTATGCGTTGTCCCCAGGAGGGAGCTTGAACGTTGACAAGCCCCCGTTACTTTCAGGGCTCTGGAATGTAGGCGAAATGAAGGACGCACGAAGGCAATGGCACAGTTCATGGCTTAGCCTAGGAAACAAGTCCTAAAGCAGCGCGTTCCTTCCTGGGCTGGAAGACATCTGTGAACTCTGTGGCAAGGCCACTTTTGGACCGAGACGTCCCTGAGCTCTTTGGACTAGGCCTCTACAGCTGCGCTCATTTCTCTGTGGCGTATGCCAAGCAGTAAGCGAGCCTCGTCCGTCACAGCAGGAGCCTGTTGCCCCGGCTTTAGAAAGTATAGCTAACGGTGAGGGAAAACGAAAGAGATGTGCTACAAGACAGTGCTGTCTGCAAACGTTATAGGAAACCCTGCGTTGGGCTCCCTCGGTTAGGAGAGTGGCAGGAGCTCTGTCCACAAACCGTTTGCAGCGATGCAGCCCCAGCCGGGTAGCAGGCTGCGTTCAGAGGGGATGTGGCAGCAGTACGTCTGTGACGCCTGTGAAGGCTTTGGAATACTGACGTGTGGACGCCGGGGTCAGAGCGTGCACTTGTGGTTAGGCACTTTGCACCGGGGACGAGGGCAGGTAAAGTCGTTAGTTGAGAGAAGCAGAAGGCCGTACTATTTGCACAGGCTACGCTGAGTGTATCCTCAAAGCAGCTTCTCAAAGAGCAGGGAGGCAGAGGGCATCTCGACCAGCATCACCAGGAGCGTCCTGTCGCGAAATGTGCCACTTGCAAGCAGGCTACCAACGCGCAGCTTTCGCGGAAGGTACCTCCTCGCCAAGAGAGTGATACCTTGAGCGTGATCTGGGCAGCGATGTGTTCCCCCCCCACCCCCGGAGAGTGATTCTAGCACATATAGGTGCTAAGTGAGCTTAGCGGCACGACGTATGCCCCACAATGGCGAGGCAGAAGCATTTCAAAAGGCAGTGAACAGGCGCCAGTGCTTCCTCTCAGAGAACAAAGAGTTCCCATGCCGTGCGTTCCCTCCTCGAAATGAAAGTGCAGTGTAGTGTGTTCAAAGAACAGTCATGATCGAGAGCGCTGCAGGGGTACACTCTGAAAAGTTAATGGGAAGATGCCCTCCCACGAGTGGCTATAGGCCGAACGCCGTGGAGTCCTTTCTCCTGCGTGCCAAAGGAGAAAACAAAAAGGCCATCTTTTCGAAAAGAAAAGGGACCTACGGTGCTCCAAAACAACGACAGTATTTTGCAAGTACGGCCCTTTCACAGTATGGGACTTAACACCACGACTCGCTGCACCTGGCGTACTTGTAGAGGTCCTGCCGAAGAATTGTGCGGTTTCCTGGAGAGCTACCGGATGCCTTCGTTTCAGAAGCCAAAGGAACATGAACTTGACGCAAGCAGCCCGGCTTAGGCTGCCTCGCTCCACAAGTGTGTGTGGTCCGCAGGAAGGGACTTTGAACGTTGAATGAATGGCCCCCGTTACTTTTAGGGGTCTGGGGTGTAAGAGAAATGAAGGAACCGCAGAGGCGTTTTCAACAGACTGCCCTCTCAAACTAAAATTCTCCCTGGTGGCGGTGAGACTCTCTGGAGATCACGGTAGTGACTTGGCCTGTAACTAACACCTCCTCCAACAGGCCCTAGGCTCTGGAGGCTCCCTGTGCAGTCAAGACTGTTGTATCTGGCAACCAAGGCCATGTTTTGGCCCCAGTTTGCACGCCAGACGTGACGGGCATACCCAATATAATCCCTTCATGAGCTCCTTGGGTGAGCCAGGGTAATGTTAAGGTGAGCTGGCCTCCACAAAACAGAACCAAGGAGACTGTTGGGGAAAGGCTTTGAGATGGCAACGGTCAGCACGAGCTTGACAACTGCAAGGCCAGAAATCATTTCTTATCCTAGGAAACATCTCCTTCGCGGCGAATTCTTTCCTGCGCTGGAAGATACTATGACCTCTGCAGCTAGCCAAATGTTGGACTGAGACGTCGTTGAGCTCTTTTGACTAGTCCTCTACGGCTGCACGCATTTCTCTGTGGCGTATGGCAAGCAGGAAGCAGACCCCGTCCACCGCAGCAGAAGACTGTTCCCCCAGCTTAGAAAGCACAGACAAGGGTGAGGGACGAGAAAAAGAGGGGAGCACCAGAAAGTGCTCTCTGCAAACGTGACAGGAAACCCTGCGTTGGACTCTCTCGCTTAGGAGAGTGGTAGGAGCTCTGTCCACAAACCGTTTGCAGAGATGCAGCCCCAGCCAGGTGGCAGGCTGCGTCCAGAGGGGAAGTGGAAGCAGTACGCCTGTGAAGGCTTTGGAATATTGACGTGTGGACGTCGGGCTCAGAGCGCGCAATCGTGGTGAGGCGCTTTGCCCCGGGGACGAGGGCAGGTAAAGCCGTGAGTTGAGAGAAACAGAAGGCTGAACTTCGCACAGGCTACGCTGAGCGTATCCTCAAGGCAGGCTTCTCAACGAGCAGAGAAGCCGGCGGCCGTGTCGATCAGCGTGACCTAGAGCGTTCACGTCAAGAGAGGAGCCCCTTCAAACAGGCTACCAATGCACAGCTTTCGAGGAAGGTACCTCCACGCCAAGAAAGTGATACCTTGAGGGTGATCCGGGCACCGATGTGTTCCCCCGGAAGGTAATTCTACCACTTGTAACTCCTAAGGGAGCTGAGCCGCACAATGTATGCCCCACAATGGCGAGGCGAAAGCATTTCAGAAGACAGTGAACCACAAAGTACACAGGCCCAATAGTGCCACCTACTCCGCTCAGAGAACAAACGGTTCCCAGGCAGTGCGCTCCCTCCTCGAATGGAGAGTGCAGGTTAGTGTGTTCAAGGAACAGTCATGCTCGAGAGCGCTGCAGGAGGGCACTCTCCAACGTTAATGAGAAGCTGCCCTCTCTCGAGTGAGTAACGGCCGAATGGCCAGGAAATCGTTTCCCTGTGTGTAAGAGTAGCAAAGAGAAAGGGCATCTCTCCAAAAAGAAAAGGAACCTATGGAGCTGCAAAAGAACGACAGCAGTTTTCAAGGACGGCCCGCTCAGTGCATCGGACCTAACACCATGAATCGCTGTGCCTGGCAAACTTGTAGACGTCCTGCCAAATATTGGGGGGTGGGGTGTGGGGGGTGTTCTCAGGAGACCTTCCGGAAGCCTTCGGTTCAGACGCCAAAGGAAGGCGAACTCGCTGCCAGCAGCCTGCCTGAGGCTTCCTCGCTCCACGAGTATGCGTTGTCCCCAGGAGGGAGCTTGAACGTTGACAAGCCCCCGTTACTTTCAGGGCTCTGGAATGTAGGCGAAATGAAGGACGCACGAAGGCAATGGCACAGTTCATGGCTTAGCCTAGGAAACAAGTCCTAAAGCAGCGCATTCCTTCCTGGGCTGGAAGACATCTGTGAACTCTGTGGCAAGGCCACTTTTGGACCGAGACGTCCCTGAGCTCTTTGGACTAGGCCTCTACAGCTGCGCTCATTTCTCTGTGGCGTATGCCAAGCAGTAAGCGAGCCTCGTCCGTCACAGCAGGAGCCTGTTGCCCCGGCTTTAGAAAGTATAGCTAACGGTGAGGGAAAACGAAAGAGATGTGCTACAAGACAGTGCTGTCTGCAAACGTTACAGAAACCCTGCGTTGGGCTCCCTCGGTTAGGAGAGTGGCAGGAGCTCTGTCCACAAACCGATTGCAGCGATGCAGCGCCAGCCGGGTAGCAGGCTGCGTTCAGAGGGGATGTGGCAGCAGTACGTCTGTGACGCCTGTGAAGGCTTTGGAATACTGACGTGTGGACGCCGGGGTCACTGTGGTTAGGCACTTTGCACCGGGGACGAGGGCAGGTAAAGTCGTTAGTTGAGAGAAGCAGAAGGCCGTACTATTTGCACAGGCTACGCTGAGTGTATCCTCAAAGCAGCTTCTCAAAGAGCAGGGAGGCAGAGGGCATCTCGACCAGCATCACCAGGAGCGTCCTGTCGCGAAATGTGCCACTTGCAAGCAGGCTACCAACGCGCAGCTTTCGTGGAAGGTACCTCCTCGCCAAGAGAGTGATACCTTGAGCGTGATCTGGGCAGCGATGTGTTCCCCCCCACCCCCGGAGAGTGATTCTAGCACATACAGGTGCTAAGTGAGCTTAGCGGCACGACGTATGCCCCACAATGGCGAGGCAGAAGCATTTCAAAAGGCAGTGAACAGGCGCCAGTGCTTCCTCTCAGAGAACAAAGAGTTCCCATGCCGTGCGCTCCCTCCTCGAAATGAAAGTGCAGTGTAGTGTGTTCAAAGAACAGTCATGATCGAGAGCGCTGCAGGGGTACACTCTGAAAAGTTAATGGGAAGATGCCCTCCCACGAGTGGCTATAGGCCGAACGCCGTGGAGTCCTTTCTCCTGCGTGCCAAAGGAGAAAACAAAAAGGCCATCTTTTCGAAAAGAAAAGGGACCTACGGTGCTCCAAAACAACGACAGTATTTTGCAAGTACGGCCCTTTCACAGTATGGGACTTAACACCACGACTCGCTGCACCTGGCGTACTTGTAGAGGTCCTGCCGAAGAATTGTGCGGTTTCCTGGAGAGCTACCGGATGCCTTCGTTTCAGAAGCCAAAGGAACATGAACTTGACGCAAGCAGCCCGGCTTAGGCTGCCTCGCTCCACAAGTGTGTGTGGTCCGCAGGAAGGGACTTTGAACGTTGAATGAATGGCCCCCGTTACTTTTAGGGGTCTGGGGTGTAAGAGAAATGAAGGAACCGCAGAGGCGTTTTCAACAGACTGCCCTCTCAAACTAAAATTCTCCCTGGTGGCGGTGAGACTCTCTGGAGATCACGGTAGTGACTTGGCCTGTAACTAACACCTCCTCCAACAGGCCCTAGGCTCTGGAGGCTCCCTGTGCAGTCAAGACTGTTGTATCTGGCAACCAAGGCCATGTTTTGGCCCCAGTTTGCACGCCAGACGTGACGGGCATACCCAATATAATCCCTTCATGAGCTCCTTGGGTGAGCCAGGGTAATGTTAAGGTGAGCTGGCCTCCACAAAACAGAACCAAGGAGACTGTTGGGGAAAGGCTTTGAGATGGCAACGGTCAGCACGAGCTTGACAACTGCAAGGCCAGAAATCATTTCTTATCCTAGGAAACATCTCCTTCGCGGCGAATTCTTTCCTGCGCTGGAAGATACTATGACCTCTGCAGCTAGCCAAATGTTGGACTGAGACGTCGTTGAGCTCTTTTGACTAGTCCTCTACGGCTGCACGCATTTCTCTGTGGCGTATGGCAAGCAGGAAGCAGACCCCGTCCACCGCAGCAGAAGACTGTTCCCCCAGCTTAGAAAGCACAGACAAGGGTGAGGGACGAGAAAAAGAGGGGAGCACCAGAAAGTGCTCTCTGCAAACGTGACAGGAAACCCTGCGTTGGACTCTCTCGCTTAGGAGAGTGGTAGGAGCTCTGTCCACAAACCGTTTGCAGAGATGCAGCCCCAGCCAGGTGGCAGGCTGCGTCCAGAGGGGAAGTGGAAGCAGTACGCCTGTGAAGGCTTTGGAATATTGACGTGTGGACGTCGGGCTCAGAGCGCGCAATCGTGGTGAGGCGCTTTGCCCCGGGGACGAGGGCAGGTAAAGCCGTGAGTTGAGAGAAACAGAAGGCTGAACTTTGCACAGGCTACGCTGAGCGTATCCTCAAGGCAGGCTTCTCAACGAGCAGAGAAGCCGGCGGCCGTGTCGATCAGCGTGACCTAGAGCGTTCACGTCAAGAGAGGAGCCCCTTCAAACAGGCTACCAATAGCACAGCTTTCGAGGAAGGTACCTCCACGCCAAGAAAGTGATACCTTGAGGGTGATCCGGGCACCGATGTGTTCCCCCGGAAGGTAATTCTACCACTTGTAACTCCTAAGGGAGCTGAGCCGCACAATGTATGCCCCACAATGGCGAGGCGAAAGCATTTCAGAAGACAGTGAACCACAAAGTACACAGGCCCAGTAGTGCCACCTACTCCGCTCAGAGAACAAACGGTTCCCAGGCAGTGCGCTCCCTCCTCGAATGGAGAGTGCAGGTTAGTGTGTTCAAGGAACAGTCATGCTCGAGAGCGCTGTAGGAGGGCACTCTCCAAAGTTAATGAGAAGCTGCCCTCTCTCGATTGGGTAGCGGCCGAATGGCCAGGAAATCGTTTCCCTGTGTGTAAGAGGAGCAAAGAGAAAGGGCATCTCTCCAAAAAGAAAAGGAACCTATGGAGCTGCAAAAGAACGACAGCAGTTTTCAAGGACGGCCCGCTCAGTGCATCGGACCTAACACCATGAATCGCTGTGCCTGGCAAACTTGTAGACGTCCTGCCAAATATTGGGGGGTGGTGTGTGGGGGGTGTTCTCAGGAGACCTTCCGGAAGCCTTCGGTTCAGACGCCAAAGGAAGGCGAACTCGCTGCCAGCAGCCTGCCTGAGGCTTCCTCGCTCCACGAGTATGCGTTGTCCCCAGGAGGGAGCTTGAACGTTGACAAGCCCCCGTTACTTTCAGGGCTCTGGAATGTAGGCGAAATGAAGGACGCACGAAGGCAATGGCACAGTTCATGGCTTAGCCTAGGAAACAAGTCCTAAAGCAGCGCGTTCCTTCCTGGGCTGGAAGACATCTGTGAACTCTGTGGCAAGGCCACTTTTGGACCGAGACGTCCCTGAGCTCTTTGGACTAGGCCTCTACAGCTGCGCTCATTTCTCTGTGGCGTATGCCAAGCAGTAAGCGAGCCTCGTCCGTCACAGCAGGAGCCTGTTGCCCCGGCTTTAGAAAGTATAGCTAACGGTGAGGGAAAACGAAAGAGATGTGCTACAAGACAGTGCTGTCTGCAAACGTTACAGGAAACCCTGCGTTGGGCTCCCTCGGTTAGGAGAGTGGCAGGAGCTCTGTCCACAAACCGTTTGCAGCGATGCAGCCCCAGCCGGGTAGCAGGCTGCGTTCAGAGGGGATGTGGCAGCAGTAAGTCTGTGACGCCTGTGAAGGCTTTGGAATACTGACGTGTGGACGCCGGGGTCAGAGCGTGCACTTGTGGTTAGGCACTTTGCACCGGGGACGAGGGCAGGTAAAGTCGTTAGTTGAGAGAAGCAGAAGGCCGTACTATTTGCACAGGCTACGCTGAGTGTATCCTCAAAGCAGCTTCTCAAAGAGCAGGGAGGCAGAGGGCATCTCGACCAGCACCACCAGGAGCGTCCTGTCGCGAAATGTGCCACTTGCAAGCAGGCTACCAATGCGCAGCTTTCGCGGAAGGTACTTCCTCGCCAAGAGAGTGATACCTTGAGCGTGATCTGGGCAGCGATGTGTTCCCCCCCACCCCCGGAGAGTGATTCTAGCACATATAGGTGCTAAGTGAGCTTAGCGGCACGACGTATGCCCCACAATGGCGAGGCAGAAGCATTTCAAAAGGCAGTGAACAGGCGCCAGTGCTTCCTCTCAGAGAACAAAGAGTTCCCATGCCGTGCGTTCCCTCCTCGAAATGAAAGTGCAGTGTAGTGTGTTCAAAGGACAGTCATGATCGAGAGCGCTGCAGGGGTACACTCTGAAAAGTTAATGGGAAGATGCCCTCCCACGAGTGGCTATAGGCCGAACGCCGTGGAGTCCTTTCTCCTGCGTGCCAAAGGAGAAAACAAAAAGGCCATCTTTTCGAAAAGAAAAGGGACCTACGGTGCTCCAAAACAACGACAGTATTTTGCAAGTACGGCCCTTTCACAGTATGGGACTTAACACCACGACTCGCTGCACCTGGCGTACTTGTAGAGGTCCTGCCGAAGAATTGTGCGGTTTCCTGGAGAGCTACCGGATGCCTTCGTTTCAGAAGCCAAAGGAACATGAACTTGACGCAAGCAGCCCGGCTTAGGCTGCCTCGCTCCACAAGTGTGTGTGGTCCGCAGGAAGGGACTTTGAACGTTGAATGAATGGCCCCCGTTACTTTTAGGGGTCTGGGGTGTAAGAGAAATGAAGGAACCGCAGAGGCGTTTTCAACAGACTGCCCTCTCAAACTAAAATTCTCCCTGGTGGCGGTGAGACTCTCTGGAGATCACGGTAGTGACTTGGCCTGTAACTAACACCTCCTCCAACAGGCCCTAGGCTCTGGAGGCTCCCTGTGCAGTCAAGACTGTTGTATCTGGCAACCAAGGCCATGTTTTGGCCCCAGTTTGCACGCCAGACGTGACGGGCATACCCAATATAATCCCTTCATGAGCTCCTTGGGTGAGCCAGGGTAATGTTAAGGTGAGCTGGCCTCCACAAAACAGAACCAAGGAGACTGTTGGGGAAAGGCTTTGAGATGGCAACGGTCAGCACGAGCTTGACAACTGCAAGGCCAGAAATCATTTCTTATCCTAGGAAACATCTCCTTCGCGGCGAATTCTTTCCTGCGCTGGAAGATACTATGACCTCTGCAGCTAGCCAAATGTTGGACTGAGACGTCGTTGAGCTCTTTTGACTAGTCCTCTACGGCTGCACGCATTTCTCTGTGGCGTATGGCAAGCAGGAAGCAGACCCCGTCCACCGCAGCAGAAGACTGTTCCCCCAGCTTAGAAAGCACAGACAAGGGTGAGGGACGAGAAAAAGAGGGGAGCACCAGAAAGTGCTCTCTGCAAACGTGACAGGAAACCCTGCGTTGGACTCTCTCGCTTAGGAGAGTGGTAGGAGCTCTGTCCACAAACCGTTTGCAGAGATGCAGCCCCAGCCAGGTGGCAGGCTGCGTCCAGAGGGGAAGTGGAAGCAGTACGCCTGTGAAGGCTTTGGAATATTGACGTGTGGACGTCGGGCTCAGAGCGCGCAATCGTGGTGAGGCGCTTTGCCCCGGGGACGAGGGCAGGTAAAGCCGTGAGTTGAGAGAAACAGAAGGCTGAACTTTGCACAGGCTACGCTGAGCGTATCCTCAAGGCAGGCTTCTCAACGAGCAGAGAAGCCGGCGGCCGTGTCGATCAGCGTGACCTAGAGCGTTCACGTCAAGAGAGGAGCCCCTTCAAACAGGCTACCAATAGCACAGCTTTCGAGGAAGGTACCTCCACGCCAAGAAAGTGATACCTTGAGGGTGATCCGGGCACCGATGTGTTCCCCCGGAAGGTAATTCTACCACTTGTAACTCCTAAGGGAGCTGAGCCGCACAATGTATGCCCCACAATGGCGAGGCGAAAGCATTTCAGAAGACAGTGAACCACAAAGTACACAGGCCCAGTAGTGCCACCTACTCTGCTCAGAGAACAAACGGTTCCCAGGCAGTGCGCTCCCTCCTCGAATGGAGAGTGCAGGTTAGTGTGTTCAAGGAACAGTCATGCTCGAGAGCGCTGCAGGAGGGCACTCTCCAAAGTTAATGAGAAGCTGCCCTCTCTCGATTGGGTAGCGGCCGAATGGCCAGGAAATCGTTTCCCTGTGTGTAAGAGGAGCAAAGAGAAAGGGCATCTCTCCAAAAAGAAAAGGAACCTATGGAGCTGCAAAAGAACGACAGCAGTTTTCAAGGACGGCCCGCTCAGTGCATCGGACCTAACACCATGAATCGCTGTGCCTGGCAAACTTGTAGACGTCCTGCCAAATATTGGGGGGTGGGGTGTGGGGGGTGTTCTCAGGAGACCTTCCGGAAGCCTTCGGTTCAGACGCCAAAGGAAGGCGAACTCGCTGCCAGCAGCCTGCCTGAGGCTTCCTCGCTCCACGAGTATGCGTTGTCCCCAGGAGGGAGCTTGAACGTTGACAAGCCCCCATTACTTTCAGGGCTCTGGAATGTAGGCGAAATGAAGGACGCACGAAGGCAATGGCACAGTTCATGGCTTAGCCTAGGAAACAAGTCCTAAAGCAGCGCGTTCCTTCCTGGGCTGGAAGACATCTGTGAACTCTGTGGCAAGGCCACTTTTGGACCGAGACGTCCCTGAGCTCTTTGGACTAGGCCTCTACAGCTGCGCTCATTTCTCTGTGGCGTATGCCAAGCAGTAAGCGAGCCTCGTCCGTCACAGCAGGAGCCTGTTGCCCCGGCTTTAGAAAGTATAGCTAACGGTGAGGGAAAACGAAAGAGATGTGCTACAAGACAGTGCTGTCTGCAAACGTTACAGGAAACCCTGCGTTGGGCTCCCTCGGTTAGGAGAGTGGCAGGAGCTCTGTCCACAAACCGTTTGCAGCGATGCAGCCCCAGCCGGGTAGCAGGCTGCGTTCAGAGGGGATGTGGCAGCAGTACGTCTGTGACGCCTGTGAAGGCTTTGGAATACTGACGTGTGGACGCCGGGGTCAGAGCGTGCACTTGTGGTTAGGCACTTTGCACCGGGGACGAGGGCAGGTAAAGTCGTTAGTTGAGAGAAGCAGAAGGCCGTACTATTTGCACAGGCTACGCTGAGTGTATCCTCAAAGCAGCTTCTCAAAGAGCAGGGAGGCAGAGGGCATCTCGACCAGCACCACCAGGAGCGTCCTGTCGCGAAATGTGCCACTTGCAAGCAGGCTACCAACGCGCAGCTTTCGCGGAAGGTACCTCCTCGCCAAGAGAGTGATACCTTGAGCGTGATCTGGGCAGCGATGTGTTCCCCCCCACCCCCGGAGAGTGATTCTAGCACATATAGGTGCTAAGTGAGCTTAGCGGCACGACGTATGCCCCACAATGGCGAGGCAGAAGCATTTCAAAAGGCAGTGAACAGGCGCCAGTGCTTCCTCTCAGAGAACAAAGAGTTCCCATGCCGTGCGTTCCCTCCTCGAAATGAAAGTGCAGTGTAGTGTGTTCAAAGAACAGTCATGATCGAGAGCGCTGCAGGGGTACACTCTGAAAAGTTAATGGGAAGATGCCCTCCCACGAGTGGCTATAGGCCGAACGCCGTGGAGTCCTTTCTCCTGCGTGCCAAAGGAGAAAACAAAAAGGCCATCTTTTCGAAAAGAAAAGGGACCTACGGTGCTCCAAAACAACGACAGTATTTTGCAAGTACGGCCCTTTCACAGTATGGGACTTAACACCACGACTCGCTGCACCTGGCGTACTTGTAGAGGTCCTGCCGAAGAATTGTGCGGTTTCCTGGAGAGCTACCGGATGCCTTCGTTTCAGAAGCCAAAGGAACATGAACTTGACGCAAGCAGCCCGGCTTAGGCTGCCTCGCTCCACAAGTGTGTGTGGTCCGCAGGAAGGGACTTTGAACGTTGAATGAATGGCCCCCGTTACTTTTAGGGGTCTGGGGTGTAAGAGAAATGAAGGAACCGCAGAGGCGTTTTCAACAGACTGCCCTCTCAAACTAAAATTCTCCCTGGTGGCGGTGAGACTCTCTGGAGATCACGGTAGTGACTTGGCCTGTAACTAACACCTCCTCCAACAGGCCCTAGGCTCTGGAGGCTCCCTGTGCAGTCAAGACTGTTGTATCTGGCAACCAAGGCCATGTTTTGGCCCCAGTTTGCACGCCAGACGTGACGGGCATACCCAATATAATCCCTTCATGAGCTCCTTGGGTGAGCCAGGGTAATGTTAAGGTGAGCTGGCCTCCACAAAACAGAACCAAGGAGACTGTTGGGGAAAGGCTTTGAGATGGCAACGGTCAGCACGAGCTTGACAACTGCAAGGCCAGAAATCATTTCTTATCCTAGGAAACATCTCCTTCGCGGCGAATTCTTTCCTGCGCTGGAAGATACTATGACCTCTGCAGCTAGCCAAATGTTGGACTGAGACGTCGTTGAGCTCTTTTGACTAGTCCTCTACGGCTGCACGCATTTCTCTGTGGCGTATGGCAAGCAGGAAGCAGACCCCGTCCACCGCAGCAGAAGACTGTTCCCCCAGCTTAGAAAGCACAGACAAGGGTGAGGGACGAGAAAAAGAGGGGAGCACCAGAAAGTGCTCTCTGCAAACGTGACAGGAAACCCTGCGTTGGACTCTCTCGCTTAGGAGAGTGGTAGGAGCTCTGTCCACAAACCGTTTGCAGAGATGCAGCCCCAGCCAGGTGGCAGGCTGCGTCCAGAGGGGAAGTGGAAGCAGTACGCCTGTGAAGGCTTTGGAATATTGACGTGTGGACGTCGGGCTCAGAGCGCGCAATCGTGGTGAGGCGCTTTGCCCCGGGGACGAGGGCAGGTAAAGCCGTGAGTTGAGAGAAACAGAAGGCTGAACTTCGCACAGGCTACGCTGAGCGTATCCTCAAGGCAGGCTTCTCAACGAGCAGAGAAGCCGGCGGCCGTGTCGATCAGCGTGACCTAGAGCGTTCACGTCAAGAGAGGAGCCCCTTCAAACAGGCTACCAATAGCACAGCTTTCGAGGAAGGTACCTCCACGCCAAGAAAGTGATACCTTGAGGGTGATCCGGGCACCGATGTGTTCCCCCGGAAGGTAATTCTACCACTTGTAACTCCTAAGGGAGCTGAGCCGCACAATGTATGCCCCACAATGGCGAGGCGAAAGCATTTCAGAAGACAGTGAACCACAAAGTACACAGGCCCAGTAGTGCCACCTACTCCGCTCAGAGAACAAACGGTTCCCAGGCAGTGCGCTCCCTCCTCGAATGGAGAGTGCAGGTTAGTGTGTTCAAGGAACAGTCATGCTCGAGAGCGCTGCAGGAGGGCACTCTCCAAAGTTAATGAGAAGCTGCCCTCTCTCGATTGGGTAGCGGCCGAATGGCCAGGAAATCGTTTCCCTGTGTGTAAGAGGAGCAAAGAGAAAGGGCATCTCTCCAAAAAGAAAAGGAACCTATGGAGCTGCAAAAGAACGACAGCAGTTTTCAAGGACGGCCCGCTCAGTGCATCGGACCTAACACCATGAATCGCTGTGCCTGGCAAACTTGTAGACGTCCTGCCAAATATTGGGGGGTGGGGTGTGGGGGGTGTTCTCAGGAGACCTTCCGGAAGCCTTCGGTTCAGACGCCAAAGGAAGGCGAACTCGCTGCCAGCAGCCTGCCTGAGGCTTCCTCGCTCCACGAGTATGCGTTGTCCCCAGGAGGGAGCTTGAACGTTGACAAGCCCCCGTTACTTTCAGGGCTCTGGAATGTAGGCGAAATGAAGGACGCACGAAGGCAATGGCACAGTTCATGGCTTAGCCTAGGAAACAAGTCCTAAAGCAGCGCGTTCCTTCCTGGGCTGGAAGACATCTGTGAACTCTGTGGCAAGGCCACTTTTGGACCGAGACGTCCCTGAGCTCTTTGGACTAGGCCTCTACAGCTGCGCTCATTTCTCTGTGGCGTATGCCAAGCAGTAAGCGAGCCTCGTCCGTCACAGCAGGAGCCTGTTGCCCCGGCTTTAGAAAGTATAGCTAACGGTGAGGGAAAACGAAAGAGATGTGCTACAAGACAGTGCTGTCTGCAAACGTTACAGGAAACCCTGCGTTGGGCTCCCTCGGTTAGGAGAGTGGCAGGAGCTCTGTCCACAAACCGTTTGCAGCGATGCAGCCCCAGCCGGGTAGCAGGCTGCGTTCAGAGGGGATGTGGCAGCAGTACGTCTGTGACGCCTGTGAAGGCTTTGGAATACTGACGTGTGGACGCCGGGGTCAGAGCGTGCACTTGTGGTTAGGCACTTTGCACCGGGGACGAGGGCAGGTAAAGTCGTTAGTTGAGAGAAGCAGAAGGCCGTACTATTTGCACAGGCTACGCTGAGTGTATCCTCAAAGCAGCTTCTCAAAGAGCAGGGAGGCAGAGGGCATCTCGACCAGCATCACCAGGAGCGTCCTGTCGCGAAATGTGCCACTTGCAAGCAGGCTACCAACGCGCAGCTTTCGCGGAAGGTACCTCCTCGCCAAGAGAGTGATACCTTGAGCGTGATCTGGGCAGCGATGTGTTCCCCCCCACCCCCGGAGAGTGATTCTAGCACATATAGGTGCTAAGTGAGCTTAGCGGCACGACGTATGCCCCACAATGGCGAGGCAGAAGCATTTCAAAAGGCAGTGAACAGGCGCCAGTGCTTCCTCTCAGAGAACAAAGAGTTCCCATGCCGTGCGTTCCCTCCTCGAAATGAAAGTGCAGTGTAGTGTGTTCAAAGAACAGTCATGATCGAGAGCGCTGCAGGGGTACACTCTGAAAAGTTAATGGGAAGATGCCCTCCCACGAGTGGCTATAGGCCGAAAGCCGTGGAGTCCTTTCTCCTGCGTGCCAAAGGAGAAAACAAAAAGGCCATCTTTTCGAAAAGAAAAGGGACCTACGGTGCTCCAAAACAACGACAGTATTTTGCAAGTACGGCCCTTTCACAGTATGGGACTTAACACCACGACTCGCTGCACCTGGCGTACTTGTAGAGGTCCTGCCGAAGAATTGTGCGGTTTCCTGGAGAGCTACCGGATGCCTTCGTTTCAGAAGCCAAAGGAACATGAACTTGACGCAAGCAGCCCGGCTTAGGCTGCCTCGCTCCACAAGTGTGTGTGGTCCGCAGGAAGGGACTTTGAACGTTGAATGAATGGCCCCCGTTACTTTTAGGGGTCTGGGGTGTAAGAGAAATGAAGGAACCGCAGAGGCGTTTTCAACAGACTGCCCTCTCAAACTAAAATTCTCCCTGGTGGCGGTGAGACTCTCTGGAGATCACGGTAGTGACTTGGCCTGTAACTAACACCTCCTCCAACAGGCCCTAGGCTCTGGAGGCTCCCTGTGCAGTCAAGACTGTTGTATCTGGCAACCAAGGCCATGTTTTGGCCCCAGTTTGCACGCCAGACGTGACGGGCATACCCAATATAATCCCTTCATGAGCTCCTTGGGTGAGCCAGGGTAATGTTAAGGTGAGCTGGCCTCCACAAAACAGAACCAAGGAGACTGCTGGGGAAAGGCTTTGAGATGGCAACGGTCAGCACGAGCTTGACAACTGCAAGGCCAGAAATCATTTCTTATCCTAGGAAACATCTCCTTCGCGGCGAATTCTTTCCTGCGCTGGAAGATACTATGACCTCTGCAGCTAGCCAAATGTTGGACTGAGACGTCGTTGAGCTCTTTTGACTAGTCCTCTACGGCTGCACGCATTTCTCTGTGGCGTATGGCAAGCAGGAAGCAGACCCCGTCCACCGCAGCAGAAGACTGTTCCCCCAGCTTAGAAAGCACAGACAAGGGTGAGGGACGAGAAAAAGAGGGGAGCACCAGAAAGTGCTCTCTGCAAACGTGCCAGGAAACCCTGCGTTGGACTCTCTCGCTTAGGAGAGTGGTAGGAGCTCTGTCCACAAACCGTTTGCAGAGATGCAGCCCCAGCCAGGTGGCAGGCTGCGTCCAGAGGGGAAGTGGAAGCAGTACGCCTGTGAAGGCTTTGGAATATTGACGTGTGGACGTCGGGCTCAGAGCGCGCAATCGTGGTGAGGCGCTTTGCCCCGAGGACGAGGGCAGGTAAAGCCGTGAGTTGAGAGAAACAGAAGGCTGAACTTCGCACAGGCTACGCTGAGCGTATCCTCAAGGCAGGCTTCTCAACGAGCAGAGAAGCCGGCGGCCGTGTCGATCAGCGTGACCTAGAGCGTTCACGTCAAGAGAGGAGCCCCTTCAAACAGGCTACCAATGCACAGCTTTCGAGGAAGGTACCTCCACGCCAAGAAAGTGATACCTTGAGGGTGATCCGGGCACCGATGTGTTCCCCCGGAAGGTAATTCTACCACTTGTAACTCCTAAGGGAGCTGAGCCGCACAATGTATGCCCCACAATGGCGAGGCGAAAGCATTTCAGAAGACAGTGAACCACAAAGTACACAGGCCCAGTAGTGCCACCTACTCCGCTCAGAGAACAAACGGTTCCCAGGCAGTGCGCTCCCTCCTCGAATGGAGAGTGCAGGTTAGTGTGTTCAAGGAACAGTCATGCTCGAGAGCGCTGCAGGAGGGCACTCTCCAAAGTTAATGAGAAGCTGCCCTCTCTCGATTGGGTAGCGGCCGAATGGCCAGGAAATCGTTTCCCTGTGTGTAAGAGGAGCAAAGAGAAAGGGCATCTCTCCAAAAAGAAAAGGAACCTATGGAGCTCCAAAAGAACGACAGCAGTTTTCAAGGACGGCCCGCTCAGTGCATCGGACCTAACACCATGAATCGCTGTGCCTGGCAAACTTGTAGACGTCCTGCCAAATATTGGGGGGTGGGGTGTGGGGGGTGTTCTCAGGAGACCTTCCGGAAGCCTTCGGTTCAGACGCCAAAGGAAGGCGAACTCGCTGCCAGCAGCCTGCCTGAGGCTTCCTCGCTCCACGAGTATGCGTTGTCCCCAGGAGGGAGCTTGAACGTTGACAAGCCCCCGTTACTCTCAGGGGTCTGGAATGTAGGCGAAATGAAGGACGCACGAAGGCAATGGCACAGTTCATGGCTTAGCCTAGGAAACAAGTCCTAAAGCAGCGCGTTCCTTCCTGGGCTGGAAGACATCTGTGAACTCTGTGGCAAGGCCACTTTTGGACCGAGACGTCCCTGAGCTCTTTGGACTAGGCCTCTACAGCTGCGCTCATTTCTCTGTGGCGTATGCCAAGCAGTAAGCGAGCCTCGTCCGTCACAGCAGGAGCCTGTTGCCCCGGCTTTAGAAAGTATAGCTAACGGTGAGGGAAAACGAAAGAGATGTGCTACAAGACAGTGCTGTCTGCAAACGTTACAGGAAACCCTGCGTTGGGCTCCCTCGGTTAGGAGAGTGGCAGGAGCTCTGTCCACAAACCGTTTGCAGCGATGCAGCCCCAGCCGGGTAGCAGGCTGCGTTCAGAGGGGATGTGGCAGCAGTACGTCTGTGACGCCTGTGAAGGCTTTGGAATACTGACGTGTGGACGCCGGGGTCAGAGCGTGCACTTGTGGTTAGGCACTTTGCACCGGGGACGAGGGCAGGTAAAGTCGTTAGTTGAGAGAAGCAGAAGGCCGTACTATTTGCACAGGCTACGCTGAGTGTATCCTCAAAGCAGCTTCTCAAAGAGCAGGGAGGCAGAGGGCATCTCGACCAGCATCACCAGGAGCGTCCTGTCGCGAAATGTGCCACTTGCAAGCAGGCTACCAACGCGCAGCTTTCGCGGAAGGTACCTCCTCGCCAAGAGAGTGATACCTTGAGCGTGATCTGGGCAGCGATGTGTTCCCCCCCCACCCCCGGAGAGTGATTCTAGCACATATAGGTGCTAAGTGAGCTTAGCGGCACGACGTATGCCCCACAATGGCGAGGCAGAAGCATTTCAAAAGGCAGTGAACAGGCGCCAGTGCTTCCTCTCAGAGAACAAAGAGTTCCCATGCCGTGCGTTCCCTCCTCGAAATGAAAGTGCAGTGTAGTGTGTTCAAAGAACAGTCATGATCGAGAGCGCTGCAGGGGTACACTCTGAAAAGTTAATGGGAAGATGCCCTCCCACGAGTGGCTATAGGCCGAACGCCGTGGAGTCCTTTCTCCTGCGTGCCAAAGGAGAAAACAAAAAGGCCATCTTTTCGAAAAGAAAAGGGACCTACGGTGCTCCAAAACAACGACAGTATTTTGCAAGTACGGCCCTTTCACAGTATGGGACTTAACACCACGACTCGCTGCACCTGGCGTACTTGTAGAGGTCCTGCCGAAGAATTGTGCGGTTTCCTGGAGAGCTACCGGATGCCTTCGTTTCAGAAGCCAAAGGAACATGAACTTGACGCAAGCAGCCCGGCTTAGGCTGCCTCGCTCCACAAGTGTGTGTGGTCCGCAGGAAGGGACTTTGAACGTTGAATGAATGGCCCCCGTTACTTTTAGGGGTCTGGGGTGTAAGAGAAATGAAGGAACCGCAGAGGCGTTTTCAACAGACTGCCCTCTCAAACTAAAATTCTCCCTGGTGGCGGTGAGACTCTCTGGAGATCACGGTAGTGACTTGGCCTGTAACTAACACCTCCTCCAACAGGCCCTAGGCTCTGGAGGCTCCCTGTGCAGTCAAGACTGTTGTATCTGGCAACCAAGGCCATGTTTTGGCCCCAGTTTGCACGCCAGACGTGACGGGCATACCCAATATAATCCCTTCATGAGCTCCTTGGGTGAGCCAGGGTAATGTTAAGGTGAGCTGGCCTCCACAAAACAGAACCAAGGAGACTGTTGGGGAAAGGCTTTGAGATGGCAACGGTCAGCACGAGCTTGACAACTGCAAGGCCAGAAATCATTTCTTATCCTAGGAAACATCTCCTTCGCGGCGAATTCTTTCCTGCGCTGGAAGATACTATGACCTCTGCAGCTAGCCAAATGTTGGACTGAGACGTCGTTGAGCTCTTTTGACTAGTCCTCTACGGCTGCACGCATTTCTCTGTGGCGTATGGCAAGCAGGAAGCAGACCCCGTCCACCGCAGCAGAAGACTGTTCCCCCAGCTTAGAAAGCACAGACAAGGGTGAGGGACGAGAAAAAGAGGGGAGCACCAGAAAGTGCTCTCTGCAAACGTGCCAGGAAACCCTGCGTTGGACTCTCTCGCTTAGGAGAGTGGTAGGAGCTCTGTCCACAAACCGTTTGCAGAGATGCAGCCCCAGCCAGGTGGCAGGCTGCGTCCAGAGGGGAAGTGGAAGCAGTACGCCTGTGAAGGCTTTGGAATATTGACGTGTGGACGTCGGGCTCAGAGCGCGCAATCGTGGTGAGGCGCTTTGCCCCGGGGACGAGGGCAGGTAAAGCCGTGAGCTGAGAGAAACAGAAGGCTGAACTTCGCACAGGCTACGCTGAGCGTATCCTCAAGGCAGGCTTCTCAACGAGCAGAGAAGCCGGCGGCCGTGTCGATCAGCGTGACCTAGAGCGTTCACGTCAAGAGAGGAGCCCCTTCAAACAGGCTACCAATTGCACAGCTTTCGAGGAAGGTACCTCCACGCCAAGAAAGTGATACCTTGAGGGTGATCCGGGCACCGATGTGTTCCCCCGGAAGGTAATTCTACCACTTGTAACTCCTAAGGGAGCTGAGCCGCACAATGTATGCCCCACAATGGCGAGGCAAAAGCATTTCAGAAGACAGTGAACCACAAAGTACACAGGCCCAGTAGTGCCACCTACTCCGCTCAGAGAACAAACGGTTCCCAGGCAGTGCGCTCCCTCCTCGAATGGAGAGTGCAGGTTAGTGTGTTCAAGGAACAGTCATGCTCGAGAGCGCTGCAGGAGGGCACTCTCCAAAGTTAATGAGAAGCTGCCCTCTCTCGAGTGGGTAGCGGCCGAATGGCCAGGAAATCGTTTCCCTGTGTGTAAGAGGAGCAAAGAGAAAGGGCATCTCTCCAAAAAGAAAAGGAACCTATGGAGCTCCAAAAGAACGACAGCAATTTTCAAGGACGGCCCGCTCAGTGCATCGGACCTAACACCATGAATCGCTGTGCCTGGCAAACTTGTAGACGTCCTGCCAAATATTGGGGGGTGGGGTGTGGGGGGTGTTCTCAGGAGACCTTCCGGAAGCCTTCGGTTCAGACGCCAAAGGAAGGCGAACTCGCTGCCAGCAGCCTGCCTGAGGCTTCCTCGCTCCACGAGTATGCGTTGTCCCCAGGAGGGAGCTTGAACGTTGACAAGCCCCCGTTACTTTCAGGGGTCTGGAATGTAGGCGAAATGAAGGACGCACGAAGGCAATGGCACAGTTCAAGGCTTAGCCTAGGAAACAAGTCCTAAAGCAGCGCGTTCCTTCCTGGGCTGGAAGACATCTGTGAACTCTGTGGCAAGGCCACTTTTGGACCGAGACGTCCCTGAGCTCTTTGGACTAGGCCTCTACAGCTGCGCTCATTTCTCTGTGGCGTATGCCAAGCAGTAAGCGAGCCTCGTCCGTCACAGCAGGAGCCTGTTGCCCCGGCTTTAGAAAGTATAGCTAACGGTGAGGGAAAACGAAAGAGATGTGCTACAAGACAGTGCTGTCTGCAAACGTTACAGGAAACCCTGCGTTGGGCTCCCTCGGTTAGGAGAGTGGCAGGAGCTCTGTCCACAAACCGTTTGCAGCGATGCAGCCCCAGCCGGGTAGCAGGCTGCGTTCAGAGGGGATGTGGCAGCAGTAAGTCTGTGACGCCTGTGAAGGCTTTGGAATACTGACGTGTGGACGCCGGGGTCAGAGCGTGCACTTGTGGTTAGGCACTTTGCACCGGGGACGAGGGCAGGTAAAGTCGTTAGTTGAGAGAAGCAGAAGGCCGTACTATTTGCACAGGCTACGCTGAGTGTATCCTCAAAGCAGCTTCTCAAAGAGCAGGGAGGCAGAGGGCATCTCGACCAGCATCACCAGGAGCGTCCTGTCGCGAAATGTGCCACTTGCAAGCAGGCTACCAACGCGCAGCTTTCGCGGAAGGTACCTCCTCGCCAAGAGAGTGATACCTTGAGCGTGATCTGGGCAGCGATGTGTTCCCCCCCGCCCCCCCGGAGAGTGATTCTAGCACATATAGGTGCTAAGTGAACTTAGCGGCACGACGTATGCCCCACAATGGCGAGGCAGAAGCATTTCAAAAGGCAGTGAACAGGCGCCAGTGCTTCCTCTCAGAGAACAAAGAGTTCCCATGCCGTGCGTTCCCTCCTCGAAATGAAAGTGCAGTGTAGTGTGTTCAAAGAACAGTCATGATCGAGAGCGCTGCAGGGGTACACTCTGAAAAGTTAATGGGAAGATGCCCTCCCACGAGTGGCTATAGGCCGAACGCCGTGGAGTCCTTTCTCCTGCGTGCCAAAGGAGAAAACAAAAAGGCCATCTTTTCGAAAAGAAAAGGGACCTACGGTGCTCCAAAACAACGACAGTATTTTGCAAGTACGGCCCTTTCACAGTATGGGACTTAACACCACGACTCGCTGCACCTGGCGTACTTGTAGAGGTCCTGCCGAAGAATTGTGCGGTTTCCTGGAGAGCTACCGGATGCCTTCGTTTCAGAAGCCAAAGGAACATGAACTTGACGCAAGCAGCCCGGCTTAGGCTGCCTCGCTCCACAAGTGTGTGTGGTCCGCAGGAAGGGACTTTGAACGTTGAATGAATGGCCCCCGTTACTTTTAGGGGTCTGGGGTGTAAGAGAAATGAAGGAACCGCAGAGGCGTTTTCAACAGACTGCCCTCTCAAACTAAAATTCTCCCTGGTGGCGGTGAGACTCTCTGGAGATCACGGTAGTGACTTGGCCTGTAACTAACACCTCCTCCAACAGGCCCTAGGCTCTGGAGGCTCCCTGTGCAGTCAAGACTGTTGTATCTGGCAACCAAGGCCATGTTTTGGCCCCAGTTTGCACGCCAGACGTGACGGGCATACCCAATATAATCCCTTCATGAGCTCCTTGGGTGAGCCAGGGTAATGTTAAGGTGAGCTGGCCTCCACAAAACAGAACCAAGGAGACTGTTGGGGAAAGGCTTTGAGATGGCAACGGTCAGCACGAGCTTGACAACTGCAAGGCCAGAAATCATTTCTTATCCTAGGAAACATCTCCTTCGCGGCGAATTCTTTCCTGCGCTGGAAGATACTATGACCTCTGCAGCTAGCCAAATGTTGGACTGAGACGTCGTTGAGCTCTTTTGACTAGTCCTCTACGGCTGCACGCATTTCTCTGTGGCGTATGGCAAGCAGGAAGCAGACCCCGTCCACCGCAGCAGAAGACTGTTCCCCCAGCTTAGAAAGCACAGACAAGGGTGAGGGACGAGAAAAAGAGGGGAGCACCAGAAAGTGCTCTCTGCAAACGTGACAGGAAACCCTGCGTTGGACTCTCTCGCTTAGGAGAGTGGTAGGAGCTCTGTCCACAAACCGTTTGCAGAGATGCAGCCCCAGCCAGGTGGCAGGCTGCGTCCAGAGGGGAAGTGGAAGCAGTACGCCTGTGAAGGCTTTGGAATATTGACGTGTGGACGTCGGGCTCAGAGCGCGCAATCGTGGTGAGGCGCTTTGCCCCGGGGACGAGGGCAGGTAAAGCCGTGAGTTGAGAGAAACAGAAGGCTGAACTTCGCACAGGCTACGCTGAGCGTATCCTCAAGGCAGGCTTCTCAACGAGCAGAGAAGCCGGCGGCCGTGTCGATCAGCGTGACCTAGAGCGTTCACGTCAAGAGAGGAGCCCCTTCAAACAGGCTACCAATAGCACAGCTTTCGAGGAAGGTACCTCCACGCCAAGAAAGTGATACCTTGAGGGTGATCCGGGCACCGATGTGTTCCCCCGGAAGGTAATTCTACCACTTGTAACTCCTAAGGGAGCTGAGCCGCACAATGTATGCCCCACAATGGCGAGGCGAAAGCATTTCAGAAGACAGTGAACCACAAAGTACACAGGCCCAGTAGTGCCACCTACTCCGCTCAGAGAACAAACGGTTCCCAGGCAGTGCGCTCCCTCCTCGAATGGAGAGTGCAGGTTAGTGTGTTCAAGGAACAGTCATGCTCGAGAGCGCTGCAGGAGGGCACTCTCCAAAGTTAATGAGAAGCTGCCCTCTCTCGATTGGGTAGCGGCCGAATGGCCAGGAAATCGTTTCCCTGTGTGTAAGAGGAGCAAAGAGAAAGGGCATCTCTCCAAAAAGAAAAGGAACCTATGGAGCTGCAAAAGAACGACAGCAGTTTTCAAGGACGGCCCGCTCAGTGCATCGGACCTAACACCATGAATCGCTGTGCCTGGCAAACTTGTAGACGTCCTGCCAAATATTGGGGGGTGGGGTGTGGGGGGTGTTCTCAGGAGACCTTCCGGAAGCCTTCGGTTCAGACGCCAAAGGAAGGCGAACTCGCTGCCAGCAGCCTGCCTGAGGCTTCCTCGCTCCACGAGTATGCGTTGTCCCCAGGAGGGAGCTTGAACGTTGACAAGCCCCCGTTACTTTCAGGGCTCTGGAATGTAGGCGAAATGAAGGACGCACGAAGGCAATGGCACAGTTCATGGCTTAGCCTAGGAAACAAGTCCTAAAGCAGCGCGTTCCTTCCTGGGCTGGAAGACATCTGTGAACTCTGTGGCAAGGCCACTTTTGGACCGAGACGTCCCTGAGCTCTTTGGACTAGGCCTCTACAGCTGCGCTCATTTCTCTGTGGCGTATGCCAAGCAGTAAGCGAGCCTCGTCCGTCACAGCAGGAGCCTGTTGCCCCGGCTTTAGAAAGTATAGCTAACGGTGAGGGAAAACGAAAGAGATGTGCTACAAGACAGTGCTGTCTGCAAACGTTACAGGAAACCCTGCGTTGGGCTCCCTCGGTTAGGAGAGTGGCAGGAGCTCTGTCCACAAACCGTTTGCAGCGATGCAGCCCCAGCCGGGTAGCAGGCTGCGTTCAGAGGGGATGTGGCAGCAGTACGTCTGTGACGCCTGTGAAGGCTTTGGAATACTGACGTGTGGACGCCGGGGTCAGAGCGTGCACTTGTGGTTAGGCACTTTGCACCGGGGACGAGGGCAGGTAAAGTCGTTAGTTGAGAGAAGCAGAAGGCCGTACTATTTGCACAGGCTACGCTGAGTGTATCCTCAAAGCAGCTTCTCAAAGAGCAGGGAGGCAGAGGGCATCTCGACCAGCATCACCAGGAGCGTCCTGTCGCGAAATGTGCCACTTGCAAGCAGGCTACCAACGCGCAGCTTTCGCGGAAGGTACCTCCTCGCCAAGAGAGTGATACCTTGAGCGTGATCTGGGCAGCGATGTGTTCCCCCCCGCCCCCCCGGAGAGTGATTCTAGCACATATAGGTGCTAAGTGAACTTAGCGGCACGACGTATGCCCCACAATGGCGAGGCAGAAGCATTTCAAAAGGCAGTGAACAGGCGCCAGTGCTTCCTCTCAGAGAACAAAGAGTTCCCATGCCATGCGTTCCCTCCTCGAAATGAAAGTGCAGTGTAGTGTGTTCAAAGAACAGTCATGATCGAGAGCGCTGCAGGGGTACACTCTGAAAAGTTAATGGGAAGATGCCCTCCCACGAGTGGCTATAGGCCGAACGCCGTGGAGTCCTTTCTCCTGCGTGCCAAAGGAGAAAACAAAAAGGCCATCTTTTCGAAAAGAAAAGGGACCTACGGTGCTCCAAAACAACGACAGTATTTTGCAAGTACGGCCCTTTCACAGTATGGGACTTAACACCACGACTCGCTGCACCTGGCGTACTTGTAGAGGTCCTGCCGAAGAATTGTGCGGTTTCCTGGAGAGCTACCGGATGCCTTCGTTTCAGAAGCCAAAGGAACATGAACTTGACGCAAGCAGCCCGGCTTAGGCTGCCTCGCTCCACAAGTGTGTGTGGTCCGCAGGAAGGGACTTTGAACGTTGAATGAATGGCCCCCGTTACTTTTAGGGGTCTGGGGTGTAAGAGAAATGAAGGAACCGCAGAGGCGTTTTCAACAGACTGCCCTCTCAAACTAAAATTCTCCCTGGTGGCGGTGAGACTCTCTGGAGATCACGGTAGTGACTTGGCCTGTAACTAACACCTCCTCCAACAGGCCCTAGGCTCTGGAGGCTCCCTGTGCAGTCAAGACTGTTGTATCTGGCAACCAAGGCCATGTTTTGGCCCCAGTTTGCACGCCAGACGTGACGGGCATACCCAATATAATCCCTTCATGAGCTCCTTGGGTGAGCCAGGGTAATGTTAAGGTGAGCTGGCCTCCACAAAACAGAACCAAGGAGACTGTTGGGGAAAGGCTTTGAGATGGCAACGGTCAGCACGAGCTTGACAACTGCAAGGCCAGAAATCATTTCTTATCCTAGGAAACATCTCCTTCGCGGCGAATTCTTTCCTGCGATGGAAGATACTATGACCTCTGCAGCTAGCCAAATGTTGGACTGAGACGTCGTTGAGCTCTTTTGACTAGTCCTCTACGGCTGCACGCATTTCTCTGTGGCGTATGGCAAGCAGGAAGCAGACCCCGTCCACCGCAGCAGAAGACTGTTCCCCCAGCTTAGAAAGCACAGACAAGGGTGAGGGACGAGAAAAAGAGGGGAGCACCAGAAAGTGCTCTCTGCAAACGTGCCAGGAAACCCTGCGTTGGACTCTCTCGCTTAGGAGAGTGGTAGGAGCTCTGTCCACAAACCGTTTGCAGAGATGCAGCCCCAGCCAGGTGGCAGGCTGCGTCCAGAGGGGAAGTGGAAGCAGTACGCCTGTGAAGGCTTTGGAATATTGACGTGTGGACGTCGGGCTCAGAGCGCGCAATCGTGGTGAGGCGCTTTGCCCCGGGGACGAGGGCAGGTAAAGCCGTGAGTTGAGAGAAACAGAAGGCTGAACTTCGCACAGGCTACGCTGAGCGTATCCTCAAGGCAGGCTTCTCAACGAGCAGAGAAGCCGGCGGCCGTGTCGATCAGCGTGACCTAGAGCGTTCACGTCAAGAGAGGAGCCCCTTCAAACAGGCTACCAATAGCACAGCTTTCGAGGAAGGTACCTCCACGCCAAGAAAGTGATACCTTGAGGGTGATCCGGGCACCGATGTGTTCCCCCGGAAGGTAATTCTACCACTTGTAACTCCTAAGGGAGCTGAGCCGCACAATGTATGCCCCACAATGGCGAGGCGAAAGCATTTCAGAAGACAGTGAACCACAAAGTACACAGGCCCAGTAGTGCCACCTACTCCGCTCAGAGAACAAACGGTTCCCAGGCAGTGCGCTCCCTCCTCGAATGGAGAGTGCAGGTTAGTGTGTTCAAGGAACAGTCATGCTCGAGAGCGCTGCAGGAGGGCACTCTCCAAAGTTAATGAGAAGCTGCCCTCTCTCGATTGGGTAGCGGCCGAATGGCCAGGAAATCGTTTCCCTGTGTGTAAGAGGAGCAAAGAGAAAGGGCATCTCTCCAAAAAGAAAAGGAACCTATGGAGCTGCAAAAGAACGACAGCAGTTTTCAAGGACGGCCCGCTCAGTGCATCGGACCTAACACCATGAATCGCTGTGCCTGGCAAACTTGTAGACGTCCTGCCAAATATTGGGGGGTGGGGTGTGGGGGGTGTTCTCAGGAGACCTTCCGGAAGCCTTCGGTTCAGACGCCAAAGGAAGGCGAACTCGCTGCCAGCAGCCTGCCTGAGGCTTCCTCGCTCCACGAGTATGCGTTGTCCCCAGGAGGGAGCTTGAACGTTGACAAGCCCCCGTTACTTTCAGGGCTCTGGAATGTAGGCGAAATGAAGGACGCACGAAGGCAATGGCACAGTTCATGGCTTAGCCTAGGAAACAAGTCCTAAAGCAGCGCGTTCCTTCCTGGGCTGGAAGACATCTGTGAACTCTGTGGCAAGGCCACTTTTGGACCGAGACGTCCCTGAGCTCTTTGGACTAGGCCTCTACAGCTGCGCTCATTTCTCTGTGGCGTATGCCAAGCAGTAAGCGAGCCTCGTCCGTCACAGCAGGAGCCTGTTGCCCCGGCTTTAGAAAGTATAGCTAACGGTGAGGGAAAACGAAAGAGATGTGCTACAAGACAGTGCTGTCTGCAAACGTTACAGGAAACCCTGCGTTGGGCTCCCTCGGTTAGGAGAGTGGCAGGAGCTCTGTCCACAAACCGTTTGCAGCGATGCAGCCCCAGCCGGGTAGCAGGCTGCGTTCAGAGGGGATGTGGCAGCAGTACGTCTGTGACGCCTGTGAAGGCTTTGGAATACTGACGTGTGGACGCCGGGGTCAGAGCGTGCACTTGTGGTTAGGCACTTTGCACCGGGGACGAGGGCAGGTAAAGTCGTTAGTTGAGAGAAGCAGAAGGCCGTACTATTTGCACAGGCTACGCTGAGTGTATCCTCAAAGCAGCTTCTCAAAGAGCAGGGAGGCAGAGGGCATCTCGACCAGCATCACCAGGAGCGTCCTGTCGCGAAATGTGCCACTTGCAAGCAGGCTACCAACGCGCAGCTTTCGCGGAAGGTACCTCCTCGCCAAGAGAGTGATACCTTGAGCGTGATCTGGGCAGCGATGTGTTCCCCCCCGCCCCCCCGGAGAGTGATTCTAGCACATATAGGTGCTAAGTGAACTTAGCGGCACGACGTATGCCCCACAATGGCGAGGCAGAAGCATTTCAAAAGGCAGTGAACAGGCGCCAGTGCTTCCTCTCAGAGAACAAAGAGTTCCCATGCCATGCGTTCCCTCCTCGAAATGAAAGTGCAGTGTAGTGTGTTCAAAGAACAGTCATGATCGAGAGCGCTGCAGGGGTACACTCTGAAAAGTTAATGGGAAGATGCCCTCCCACGAGTGGCTATAGGCCGAACGCCGTGGAGTCCTTTCTCCTGCGTGCCAAAGGAGAAAACAAAAAGGCCATCTTTTCGAAAAGAAAAGGGACCTACGGTGCTCCAAAACAACGACAGTATTTTGCAAGTACGGCCCTTTCACAGTATGGGACTTAACACCACGACTCGCTGCACCTGGCGTACTTGTAGAGGTCCTGCCGAAGAATTGTGCGGTTTCCTGGAGAGCTACCGGATGCCTTCGTTTCAGAAGCCAAAGGAACATGAACTTGACGCAAGCAGCCCGGCTTAGGCTGCCTCGCTCCACAAGTGTGTGTGGTCCGCAGGAAGGGACTTTGAACGTTGAATGAATGGCCCCCGTTACTTTTAGGGGTCTGGGGTGTAAGAGAAATGAAGGAACCGCAGAGGCGTTTTCAACAGACTGCCCTCTCAAACTAAAATTCTCCCTGGTGGCGGTGAGACTCTCTGGAGATCACGGTAGTGACTTGGCCTGTAACTAACACCTCCTCCAACAGGCCCTAGGCTCTGGAGGCTCCCTGTGCAGTCAAGACTGTTGTATCTGGCAACCAAGGCCATGTTTTGGCCCCAGTTTGCACGCCAGACGTGACGGGCATACCCAATATAATCCCTTCATGAGCTCCTTGGGTGAGCCAGGGTAATGTTAAGGTGAGCTGGCCTCCACAAAACAGAACCAAGGAGACTGTTGGGGAAAGGCTTTGAGATGGCAACGGTCAGCACGAGCTTGACAACTGCAAGGCCAGAAATCATTTCTTATCCTAGGAAACATCTCCTTCGCGGCGAATTCTTTCCTGCGCTGGAAGATACTATGACCTCTGCAGCTAGCCAAATGTTGGACTGAGACGTCGTTGAGCTCTTTTGACTAGTCCTCTACGGCTGCACGCATTTCTCTGTGGCGTATGGCAAGCAGGAAGCAGACCCCGTCCACCGCAGCAGAAGACTGTTCCCCCAGCTTAGAAAGCACAGACAAGGGTGAGGGACGAGAAAAAGAGGGGAGCACCAGAAAGTGCTCTCTGCAAACGTGCCAGGAAACCCTGCGTTGGACTCTCTCGCTTAGGAGAGTGGTAGGAGCTCTGTCCACAAACCGTTTGCAGAGATGCAGCCCCAGCCAGGTGGCAGGCTGCGTCCAGAGGGGAAGTGGAAGCAGTACGCCTGTGAAGGCTTTGGAATATTGACGTGTGGACGTCGGGCTCAGAGCGCGCAATCGTGGTGAGGCGCTTTGCCCCGGGGACGAGGGCAGGTAAAGCCGTGAGTTGAGAGAAACAGAAGGCTGAACTTCGCACAGGCTACGCTGAGCGTATCCTCAAGGCAGGCTTCTCAACGAGCAGAGAAGCCGGCGGCCGTGTCGATCAGCGTGACCTAGAGCGTTCACGTCAAGAGAGGAGCCCCTTCAAACAGGCTACCAATAGCACAGCTTTCGAGGAAGGTACCTCCACGCCAAGAAAGTGATACCTTGAGGGTGATCCGGGCACCGATGTGTTCCCCCGGAAGGTAATTCTACCACTTGTAACTCCTAAGGGAGCTGAGCCGCACAATGTATGCCCCACAATGGCGAGGCGAAAGCATTTCAGAAGACAGTGAACCACAAAGTACACAGGCCCAGTAGTGCCACCTACTCCGCTCAGAGAACAAACGGTTCCCAGGCAGTGCGCTCCCTCCTCGAATGGAGAGTGCAGGTTAGTGTGTTCAAGGAACAGTCATGCTCGAGAGCGCTGCAGGAGGGCACTCTTCAACGTTAATGAGAAGCTGCCCTCTCTCGATTGGGTAGCGGCCGAATGGCCAGGAAATCGTTTCCCTGTGTGTAAGAGGAGCAAAGAGAAAGGGCATCTCTCCAAAAAGAAAAGGAACCTATGGAGCTGCAAAAGAACGACAGCAGTTTTCAAGGACGGCCCGCTCAGTGCATCGGACCTAACACCATGAATCGCTGTGCCTGGCAAACTTGTAGACGTCCTGCCAAATATTGGGGGGTGGGGTGTGGGGGGTGTTCTCAGGAGACCTTCCGGAAGCCTTCGGTTCAGACGCCAAAGGAAGGCGAACTCGCTGCCAGCAGCCTGCCTGAGGCTTCCTCGCTCCACGAGTATGCGTTGTCCCCAGGAGGGAGCTTGAACGTTGACAAGCCCCCGTTACTTTCAGGGGTCTGGAATGTAGGCGAAATGAAGGACGCACGAAGGCAATGGCACAGTTCAAGGCTTAGCCTAGGAAACAAGTCCTAAAGCAGCGCGTTCCTTCCTGGGCTGGAAGACATCTGTGAACTCTGTGGCAAGGCCACTTTTGGACCGAGACGTCCCTGAGCTCTTTGGACTAGGCCTCTACAGCTGCGCTCATTTCTCTGTGGCGTATGCCAAGCAGTAAGCGAGCCTCGTCCGTCACAGCAGGAGCCTGTTGCCCCGGCTTTAGAAAGTATAGCTAACGGTGAGGGAAAACGAAAGAGATGTGCTACAAGACAGTGCTGTCTGCAAACGTTACAGGAAACCCTGCGTTGGGCTCCCTCGGTTAGGAGAGTGGCAGGAGCTCTGTCCACAAACCGTTTGCAGCGATGCAGCCCCAGCCGGGTAGCAGGCTGCGTTCAGAGGGGATGTGGCAGCAGTAAGTCTGTGACGCCTGTGAAGGCTTTGGAATACTGACGTGTGGACGCCGGGGTCAGAGCGTGCACTTGTGGTTAGGCACTTTGCACCGGGGACGAGGGCAGGTAAAGTCGTTAGTTGAGAGAAGCAGAAGGCCGTACTATTTGCACAGGCTACGCTGAGTGTATCCTCAAAGCAGCTTCTCAAAGAGCAGGGAGGCAGAGGGCATCTCGACCAGCATCACCAGGAGCGTCCTGTCGCGAAATGTGCCACTTGCAAGCAGGCTACCAACGCGCAGCTTTCGCGGAAGGTACCTCCTCGCCAAGAGAGTGATACCTTGAGCGTGATCTGGGCAGCGATGTGTTCCCCCCCGCCCCCCCGGAGAGTGATTCTAGCACATATAGGTGCTAAGTGAACTTAGCGGCACGACGTATGCCCCACAATGGCGAGGCAGAAGCATTTCAAAAGGCAGTGAACAGGCGCCAGTGCTTCCTCTCAGAGAACAAAGAGTTCCCATGCCGTGCGTTCCCTCCTCGAAATGAAAGTGCAGTGTAGTGTGTTCAAAGAACAGTCATGATCGAGAGCGCTGCAGGGGTACACTCTGAAAAGTTAATGGGAAGATGCCCTCCCACGAGTGGCTATAGGCCGAACGCCGTGGAGTCCTTTCTCCTGCGTGCCAAAGGAGAAAACAAAAAGGCCATCTTTTCGAAAAGAAAAGGGACCTACGGTGCTCCAAAACAACGACAGTATTTTGCAAGTACGGCCCTTTCACAGTATGGGACTTAACACCACGACTCGCTGCACCTGGCGTACTTGTAGAGGTCCTGCCGAAGAATTGTGCGGTTTCCTGGAGAGCTACCGGATGCCTTCGTTTCAGAAGCCAAAGGAACATGAACTTGACGCAAGCAGCCCGGCTTAGGCTGCCTCGCTCCACAAGTGTGTGTGGTCCGCAGGAAGGGACTTTGAACGTTGAATGAATGGCCCCCGTTACTTTTAGGGGTCTGGGGTGTAAGAGAAATGAAGGAACCGCAGAGGCGTTTTCAACAGACTGCCCTCTCAAACTAAAATTCTCCCTGGTGGCGGTGAGACTCTCTGGAGATCACGGTAGTGACTTGGCCTGTAACTAACACCTCCTCCAACAGGCCCTAGGCTCTGGAGGCTCCCTGTGCAGTCAAGACTGTTGTATCTGGCAACCAAGGCCATGTTTTGGCCCCAGTTTGCACGCCAGACGTGACGGGCATACCCAATATAATCCCTTCATGAGCTCCTTGGGTGAGCCAGGGTAATGTTAAGGTGAGCTGGCCTCCACAAAACAGAACCAAGGAGACTGTTGGGGAAAGGCTTTGAGATGGCAACGGTCAGCACGAGCTTGACAACTGCAAGGCCAGAAATCATTTCTTATCCTAGGAAACATCTCCTTCGCGGCGAATTCTTTCCTGCGCTGGAAGATACTATGACCTCTGCAGCTAGCCAAATGTTGGACTGAGACGTCGTTGAGCTCTTTTGACTAGTCCTCTACGGCTGCACGCATTTCTCTGTGGCGTATGGCAAGCAGGAAGCAGACCCCGTCCACCGCAGCAGAAGACTGTTCCCCCAGCTTAGAAAGCACAGACAAGGGTGAGGGACGAGAAAAAGAGGGGAGCACCAGAAAGTGCTCTCTGCAAACGTGCCAGGAAACCCTGCGTTGGACTCTCTCGCTTAGGAGAGTGGTAGGAGCTCTGTCCACAAACCGTTTGCAGAGATGCAGCCCCAGCCAGGTGGCAGGCTGCGTCCAGAGGGGAAGTGGAAGCAGTACGCCTGTGAAGGCTTTGGAATATTGACGTGTGGACGTCGGGCTCAGAGCGCGCAATCGTGGTGAGGCGCTTTGCCCCGGGGACGAGGGCAGGTAAAGCCGTGAGTTGAGAGAAACAGAAGGCTGAACTTTGCACAGGCTACGCTGAGCGTATCCTCAAGGCAGGCTTCTCAACGAGCAGAGAAGCCGGCGGCCGTGTCGATCAGCGTGACCTAGAGCGTTCACGTCAAGAGAGGAGCCCCTTCAAACAGGCTACCAATAGCACAGCTTTCGAGGAAGGTACCTCCACGCCAAGAAAGTGATACCTTGAGGGTGATCCGGGCACCGATGTGTTCCCCCGGAAGGTAATTCTACCACTTGTAACTCCTAAGGGAGCTGAGCCGCACAATGTATGCCCCACAATGGCGAGGCGAAAGCATTTCAGAAGACAGTGAACCACAAAGTACACAGGCCCAGTAGTGCCACCTACTCCGCTCAGAGAACAAACGGTTCCCAGGCAGTGCGCTCCCTCCTCGAATGGAGAGTGCAGGTTAGTGTGTTCAAGGAACAGTCATGCTCGAGAGCGCTGCAGGAGGGCACTCTCCAAAGTTAATGAGAAGCTGCCCTCTCTCGATTGGGTAGCGGCCGAATGGCCAGGAAATCGTTTCCCTGTGTGTAAGAGGAG